>NC_056733.1:446079766-446174766 GCF_019279795.1 Protopterus annectens | reverse complement strand
CTGTAGAGTCAGATCATGCATATGTGAGATGAAATATATATAGTCTGTTGCTGCATTGTAGTAATAAACAGATGTGCATAATCTGTAGTATTGTGGGTTGTACTGTTGATGTACTTTAATGCTGCACCTGCGCTGTACCAATGCCACAGGTGTGGCTACTGACATCACATCTCTCACATAATTATGTAGGTCCCTCTGGAATACATCCAGGGCAGCAAACTGTAACTGGTGAATATAGTGTTTGTTCAGGTTTGCCAATACACGGGTCATGTTATGGCCATGGCATAGTTCATGCACACATTTAACACACCTACCCATAATGCATGCTGTACATGTTCACGTATTGTTGTTGTTAACTGCACTGCATCACAGTGGTCACCATGATGGTGTATCTGAAGGGTATGTCAGACTCCTGCAATATAACTGACATCCTGTCATTGCAAAATGTGTGCACAGAGATGAACATAATAGTGAGACAAATGCCCTACAGTAGGGACACGTTTGAAACATCACCCTTATACAGTGCTACAACAGTGTATACACCAGTATTACAATGGAAAGTGTTACAGATCTCCACTATGGCATATCACAACACTGCAGTCCACAGCCCTTACAACCTGCATTGTGGTCCTAACATGAGCAATGAATGTGTAATATGGAATCCTATGTTAGGACAGCAATATGGGGAATACATACCTTCACAAACACTGGAAGCATATATGTGCATACACTCCACATAACATATAGTGGAAGCAGCTGTTGAGGTGCTGACAGCATGCATTCTTCATGAGTATGGACCTTCCAGCAAGTACAGGTCCCCAATGTCACACCAATAAATGGTTTGCTGTCCAAGACATTTGGCCATCAAATGAGCCCACTTCCCTGCAACAGAGGCAGCTGTGGCTTGCACACATCTTACATGATATGGCATGGTCCCCATACCCAACAGGTAGCACCCAGGAGTTGGACATCTACCCATACCTCACCATTGCATATACCACGGTAAACAGTGCAGACAGTCATGTATGTGGTGAGGATGTATGGGAGAGGATTAATGTAGAAAATAAACAGATGGCCATCCAAGACAGATGATGTCACATAGGTTCATAGGTTCATAGGTAGGTACTAGGCTATCGGCCCAAGGGCCTATGTAAGCCTAGCCAACAAGGTTCTCTGGTGTATGCCACCCAAGAAAGTTATTTTCCTGTGCCACTGTTGAGCAGAGACACAGAAGTGATCCCCGGGGTGTATTTCTTATTTCCCATCCACTCATCAAGATTTTTCTTGAAGAGTGCTAATGAAGAACTTTGCTTGACGTAGATGGGCAGCCTGTTCCAGAGTATGGGAAGTCTCTGGGACAGGAATCTATCCCTCCAGCATGTTCTGTTTATTAATGTTGCAAAACTGTCATGTAGGCTGCCAAGTAACATGCCACAACACTGAGGGGGTTGCAGAAGTGTCTAGCAAGTACTAACTATGCAGTACCCATGTCAGCAATTGCCTAAACTCTGCCTAAGTGTGGCCCATGGATTAGGGTAATCAGATAGGACAGTTGTACCACAGGAAACATCAGCCAGACCTCTCTACATGTAGCGTATGCATAACAGAAAAGGTCCCCAAAAGGCATGTGTTGCAATGTGTACTGGTGTACCAAGACCCTGTCGGAAACCTATAGACAGTATCAATTAAGATATATGTGCTGCACAACCAACACCTCACCCACCTCAGGTCCACCATCCCCATCTGTACCTTGCCAGTGCCAGTGTACACCTGTATGTTTGTCATTCATTAGCTCGGACTAGGCTGGTACACATGGTGTTCAGGACGCTGCTAAATTACACACATCTGTAGGCCATGGTCGTCAAGCAACTGCAAAAAAGCTGAGTTGGGGAGGGGGTGTCATCATGCACTGAAGCAGAGATCCAAAAGATGCTACAAATGGCTGTATCTGCACACAGTCAAGGTCAGGAACTGTGGCAGACATAACCCTGACTCCACAGCAATACTGACGGCACTGTGTGACCACCAAGGGATGTGCACATGATTTGACCTTGCAATCATGCAGAGTTGGGGGATATTTTTAGGGGAGACTGATCAAATACTGGCAAATGCAGATTGCCCATGCTAGTAGGTCCCTGTCAGGAATAGTAACTGCTGTAGTACACATAACAGTAGGTGCAACAAACCATCATGATAAGGGCATGCACACATATGCACCCACAAAGTGTATGCATCTCAATCAGCATCTGCACAACTAACACATTTGTTTAACACTGCATTTGATTGTACAGGTCATATGTCACATATCAGCTTCATGTAATGCTAACATATGCAGTAATGTGGTCCCATGGCATATCACAAAAGAGGGCATCTTATCAATAAGGGTATGTACACTCCCCATAGCCACAGTAAGGATTGAAGGTTGTCAGTGTAATTGTATCATATTGGCCATACATACACTGCTGATGATGACATCTGTAAATCAGACATCAGGCATTCACAAATGACATCTGTCCACATAGCATCCCAGGTATGTGTTGGATAAACACATAGGGGCTGTGAGCAACAGAGCAAACACAACTGACACCATAATACACATTCAGCATCTACTGAACAACAGTTACATATGACACACCAGTGCATGACATTATTGAGTGACTGTAGTAGTCCCTAGCATATGGGCCCAAGATGTCTGGACAAACCCAGGGTGAACACTGGATGACATCAGGCAGTCTTTGAAAAACTGACTCCAAGCAAGTCAAAGAGGCAATGGAGTAACAGGTCATGTTTTGTGATCACTTTAATAGGCAATTAGAAGAATGATATGTTAATGATTGGTATTATTGACTGTAAGTATCCAAGACTGATGCAGGATGGGGAACTTAAGAGAATAAACTAGGGAGAGTCTGTAAACTCAGGGACAGGTAAGTATTATGGTGGAATATCAGGGTGTGCGTGTGTGCATGTGTGTGTGTGTGTGTGTGTGTGTGTGTGTGTGTGTGTGTGTGTGTGTGTGTGTGTGTGCGTGTGTGTGCATGTGAATGTGCGCGTGTGTGTGTACTGTTAAGCAATGAAGTACAGGTCTTAAAGTGCATTTCTTGTTTTTCCCTCACAGGTGGCAAGGTTGTTCAGGGTCTCTCCTGCAGGCAATCTGATGTTGGTGTCCATACAGACACTGAAAATGATGACAGGTGTGTTGAGGCACAGGCAGGGTTGTCAGAGGCCAAAGCTGCACCATCGTTTGACATCCTGCTGTTGTCCACTCCATCCATGCACACAGTCACAGTACCTGTACATACCCCATCACCAGTGGCCATAGCAGAAGGACAGTTGGTGGTTGGTGGCATGGAACAGGACAGTGTGGTATCTATGGCATGTGTGTCTGGACACTGCAGCCATAGCCAGATGTCCGGCAGGGTACCACATAGGCAGATGTACAGGGGTGCTCATTCGAAGGCTGCTGGTCATCGTTCCCCTGGCAGAAGTGCCATATCTTTTACCACCAGACACATTTCTCAGGCTGTCATGGAGCTAAAGGCACATATGGAATGGTACACCAGACAGGCTCTGAGGCTGCAGAGGGCTACTCATTCAGCTGCTACTGACAACATCCGTGATCTTGCAGGTGGCCTCCGTTATTATACAGAAGACATGGATAGATGGTGGGGTGAGATGGTGGACTCCTCAACCATGGATTCTCCATGCTTGAGCATGTGGTGGGAGTGGTGTGACAGTCAACTGGACATAGGCCAGCAGCACCAACAGCTGGAGGTCAATGTGGACATGCAAGGACACCAAGCCACTCCTGTAGTGGCAGCACCAGCCCTAGCACTGCAGGGGGGTGATGTCCACACCACACCACAGCAGGCCACATGCATGTGGCACTGGCCAGTCCCAGGAGGGACCTGGTTCTAGTAGACATATGTAATCATCAGGGGAGAGTACCATTTTGTGGCTTGTACATGGACATGCCCGTGGAACCTCTGGCAGGCACAGTACTCGTGTCCATGGCCAGAAGTGGTGAAATGCACACCCTGCCAAGTATGGTCTGCAGCTCTCCAACAAACACCTGTATAGGGCAGACACATAGCAGAACTGTGTGCATGCATACTCACACACAATACAAACACAGTTAGCACAACTCCATACCTACACACACCACATCACCACGACCATATCATTAACTAAAACCCTTCACTCACTCACATGGTGTTAAATGTATGGCTCAGCCTAGGTATCTGGCAAACCAATAACACACCCTGTGCATATGATGATACCTGTGCTACATCCCTGTCATCCATAACATCGATGCAGGAATAGACTAATATGGTTCTGATGCGCATTGTGACTGTACTACAGTGTACCAATGTACTGCTGTGTAACATGTTGTCAGCAGTAAAGTTTAATGCTTGCATGTCAGAAAGTGTAGCTGTTCAGACATGATGTATTATAGCTGTTATTAACACTGAGTGATTGTGGTCTCCATAATGTAATCCTTTTATGTTGTAGGTGTGCATGTGTCAGCAGAAAGATGGTCTGCCATTGTATCCTACAAGGGGTATGGCACTGTGGTGACACCTTGGTTGTGCCATATCCTGGGTACAGGTAAACACATGTCGCATGTCTGTATAACAGTTACTGCATGTGCCTCATGGCTGATAGGTCTGGGCTTGGTGTATACAGGTGAGTGCATGGTGGCTGCTGTTAGCATCTCTTCTATAGTGGACAATGGTAAGTGTAGTCGGTGGTACACACCACATATTTGTGTATAACACACACAGATGCTTTGGTGTTGATGCAATACACAGCGAATACTGTACACATGGATGTATGTACCTGTGCAAGGAACACATTGTAGCCTATGCAATTTCACCAAGCCAGAATAGGAACAACACACTGGGGAATAAGCAGTCCACAAGTTTAATGTCATTGACAATGTTACTGGCAGGGTATATGTTCCCTTCCCCAATGTTCTGCAATTCTCAACTCAGTAAATTTATGTGTGCTGGTGTGGGTGGCACACCTCTACCCTTTGGAGGGTGAGAGGTTCTGTAGAACCGCAGATAGTGTCATAGACACTACTTAACCTTTTAACATGAACTGTACAGTATTACGGCCAGCTAAGTGGGGGGGGGATACATTCAACAGTAACTGCAATGATGATGGCTGTGTCCACAACAGCCACACCCAGCTATATATACAAACCCAGTTATTGCTGCACACCTATACAGTGGGGAAGAGGGCATTTACACATCTAACACTAGTTGTGTGATGGAATGTATGTCTGCAGGATATCTGTGAAATGTTAGCATATGCTAGGCAATTCTCAGACAGATGACCTCCTGGGACATGTATATTCTGCAAACTGAAGTAGATTCCTTCACATACACACACTCTTACTTAGTAACACTGGGACTATACCCCTACCTAGTTATGTAGTGCTACTGATGTGTGTGGCTTTAATTGCACACACCACACAGCTTTTAGGATAAGGTGTGTTCCAGGTTACATGTTACATGAAGAGCATCCCCAAGCATGTACAGTATGGTGGTGGGGGATGTACTGGTTGTTTATGGACAATACATAGTCTGACATACCATCATATACACATTGACAAACACATAACAGTCAGACATACATCTGAGAGACCTGGGCCTATCAGTGCTAACTACCTTGTCAGTGTGTCCATTGTGTTACAGGTAGGTTGCACACAGCACATGCATAACTGGACTGGATAATGTTATCAGTTACCTGTATGGTTGATGGTGACAGTGGTCCCCAATCATTAGAACATCGGACATGTACTGGGGGTACCATGGTGTAAAGACAGTATACCCAGAACCCACACCCCACTGTGGATATTCTACGTGCTGAAACCCATGATAACACTCTGACATACCCACCATCACACATTCACCAGGACTGCAATACAATCCCTTGTCTATCCCAAGAGTGCTACTACAGGGATATGCATCTAAGGCACATGCCACAGGCATAGTAGGGTGATGCATTGTCATGCCACTCCTATGGTCTGCAACATCACTATCCCTAATACTGTGTGGCAATTTGTATTGTAATAGGATAATGTGGCTTCAGAATGCTGTGCCCTACATATATACACACATGCACTCATACACAAACTTGCCAGAACTCAGTGGGCATCTCAGGCCTATCAACCCATTTGTACAACAGTGTTGTGCTGGTACTGCAAGGCCCAGGTAGACCTTAGGCAAAAGAGCTTAACAAGGTATATGTAATGTCCGGTACAGCAGCAGCCACATCTAACTATGGCAATGGGGGGTGCGTTGGGTGTGAAGGGCCTCTGGGTATTCCCAACTACAGGTCTACAAACACAGTGACACTGATATTCTCAGTAATGCATGCGTACACATTTGTCAGTACTGGAGTGCATTGGTGCAGGTGTTCATAGGTGTGTACCAGGCTATTGTCCATGGAGAGATGGGAAGTGCAGGGGATGTGTGTACAGTGGTATCATGCCACCTTCCATACACCAGCAGGCCACCTATCAACAGATACCACTGGGGTGATCCTCAGGGTGAGAGTGACATGCATTAGCCAGTCATCTGGGTGCCTATTGCAGAGGTCCAGTGAGGTGCTCCAGTTGACATGTATGCAACATGTATTACATAACATGGTCAGTGTCTGTCTTGGAGACCTGTAGCCAAGCATGTTCTGTTGACTGTGGTAATGTAGTTGAGGTATCTATGGCATGTGGTGCATTCAAGGTGTGGATTCCTATCTGTGGCATTCATAACACAACTGGGCAGACATGTCAGTGTCAGTCAAGCATAGATTTCCTGTAAATATCCAAGATGGATACCTGACATATGCACGTCTGTACTGAGGACAGACAGACATCAGCTAGCCAACTAGCTGTGCATTAGGATGGATCTGTTGACAGATAGACATCTGACACTGATAGGTATGCCATTACTACATGACGGCAGCCCTCACTGACATGTGCTATACACACAGTAGTCTACAGTTATTTTCCACATGTCAGATCATTATCCAGAAGGAAATATTTAATGAGACACAGCTCACAGACCAGGAACATGACAATGAGGACTCAGAGCCCATCTTTGCATGCATGGGTGTTTGTTTCCAGTACTACAATTTGCAATCTACTCTTACTTGCAAAAGCACTGTCAACAGTAGTAATTAAATTATACACTACATGCCAGTGTGACTGCATATAATCTGGGATACTACCCATGTATGTAACACATTCAAATGGAAAAGACTGTTGTACAAGCCATATATACTCAAGTGCCCCAGACAGTAGACTCATACCCCTTGTGACTGTAATGACAGCACATAGATGCATGTTATGTACATGGCATTAAATACACTTATTAAAGATGTCATTACCCTGCTATGTTATCAGACTGGAATGTGAGCACTGGTTACCAGGGCTGAGCCTTGCTTAGCAGGTTTCAGCATTGCTGCAATATTACAGCTAAGCACATTTGCGCACCGGTAAGTGAAGCCTACATGGTGTAAATGCCCATATGATTAACCATATATTAGCAGCACCTAGCTTCATGCAAACCAAGCAAACGTGCTTAAAGCTGCTCAAAACTGCTTTAACCACTTTGTATCCAACAGCTCTTGTTCTGCCCAGCAACAAGGACCCTGTACACTATCATCACAGCAGTTCACCACTAAGCCATGACAGCTGTGAAGACCATTGTTACTTTTTCCAATATCCATTGCCTATCTCATTTCCATTCTGATTAACAGAACCATTAGTGAAGCATCTGGAAAGTCTCCCATATTATCCCCCTTCATAAAGGTGGAAACTCTACTGAATTCTCCAACTAACGTCCCATAGCCCTACTTTCACCTTTGGCAAAACTAATGGAAAAATGCATCCATAAGCAACTGTTAGACCACCTATTCCAAAATAACTTACTTTCCAGCTGTCAACATGGTTTCAGACCTTCCCATAGCACTACTACTGCCCTCCTTTCCTTTACTGACTGTATTAACAAAAAACGAAATGCCAATATGCTTTCCTCAGCACTATTTATCGATCGGTCCAAGGCATTTGATATGGTTAATCACCAAATACTTATAAATATCCTCAAATCCCTCTCACTAGATACACTCACTATTAAATGGTTCCAGTCCTATTTAGATAACAGACAACAGGTGGTACTTTGGTACAACACTCTATCTGCTCACCTGCCTATTAACATTATCCTATTTAGATAACAGACAACAGGCAGTACTTTGGCACAACACTCTATCTACCCACCTGCCCATTAACATTGGCGTCCCTCAAGGGTCCATATTAGGTCCGCTTCTTTTCTCCATATTTATCAATGACCTTCATCTAGCAATCCCCCAAGCTACATGCATTCAATACGCCGACGATTCTACACTTATATGCACAGCCACATCCACTTCTAAACTTCACTCCCTTACCCAAGAAATATTTAATACAGTAGAACAATGGTTTACACAACATTGCCTTCTGTTGAACCCCAAAAAAACTAAACTCCTCCTTTTCAATCCTACTTGTAAGAGCATCCCAATAGATTTCTCAGTTACATCCACTAATGGTACTCCCATATCACCTGACCCAAGTACCAAACTACTTGGTATTACCATAGACAACAATCTTAACTTTCACACCCATATCAACAATACTATAAAAACCATTAACAAAAAACTAGGCTCTCCCTACAGAGTCAAACCCTTCCTTTCACCAACAGTCAGAATAACTATTGCTTATACCCATCTAATCTCTACACTCCTCTATGCCTCACCCATATTTACTAATTTATCTAAAAATAACCTCACCAAACTGGAAATCTCCTACAATAACATTGCCAAATTTGCTACTGGCAACCCATTCAGAAACCACCACTGCTATAATCTTAAGCAGCTTGGATGGCTAGAAATTCAGAATCTGCTTAAATTCCACCAACTAACCGTTGCCCATAAGGCTCTTTACCAACCTTCCAGTACTCCTATACTAACTACCCCCATCATTCCCTATAAGAATCTGAAATCCTTGTGCTCATCACACAAACTTCTTGTAAACACCTCTAAATCTAATAACAGGGCTGGGGACTCTCTTTTCAGAAATACTGTTGGAAAATCCTGGAACCTTCTCCACAGTGAACTTTCCTCAGTTTCCTCCACGTCTCTTTGCAAAAACAGACTGAAACTTTTCCTAAGAACACACTGGCTATGCCCCTGTACCAAACCAGACTAATCATTTTTCTACTTTTTCTACTCATAACAGGCACTGCCTACCCACTACTTCCCTACAACTAGCTCTACTTTCCTTACTTGCCACATTACCTTTTCCCTATTCCTTACCCTTCTTTTCATCCCTAAGCTTACTCATAGTGTGACAACTCTTTATTTATATAATTACACAATATGCCTCTTTTATTTTAACTTTCTGTATTCTACCTGTAATTTGCACTGCACCTGCCTACTGCACTGCAAAGTATTTCTGCCCTCTCTGTAATTTTTGCATTGTACCTGCCTTTGGCACTGTGAAGTATTTCTGTCCTCTTTAATTTTTTTCTGGGTTAACTTCTAATGTACTTTGTAAATATAAATGTATTATTTCCTCTTATCCCAGACCTTATCTCCCAGACTACAGTATATTATTAGACCTGTATTTTTAGTATTGTACCTGCATTTTGAAATGGGAGGTATTTAGACCTCTATGATAATTTCTGTATTAACCTGTAACATAATTGTATGTAAAAATATTTTTTGTTATTTTTTGCAAGGAGCTTATCTCCCAGGGCTTCTACTGAAAATGGACATCTATCCAGTTAATCTAGCCCGGTCAACAAATATGAAATAAAATAAATAAATCTGTCAGTACACATACTGAATAGTATTGAACAATTGCTGTGACTTCTACAATTGTGTAGTACTTGTTACTGATATTACTGTTGAATCACGTATGTTGTTATATCTAAATATACACATATCAGATAAATATGGTGTGATACATCTGGGAAGTTATACACAACAGTAATGTAGTAATGTTTACACATAACAAGAATATGGATATATGTATATATATATATATATATATATATATATATATATATATATATATATATATACACACACACACACACACACACACACACACACACACACACACACACACACACACACACGAGTCTATGTTGTTAGATCGAAAGCACACAACATCGATCTAACAACATCGAAGCCCATAAAAGCAAAAGTGCACCATATCGAATGTGCACTTTCGCAAAAGCTGTTTTTTGTAACCGGCAAAAAACAGACTAACAACCTGTAAACAGTATTTTGCAGGGGGCAAGCCACCCTGCACCCCCTACACCCCCTAATTTAATATTCTACCTCTGAGATTGCACTACAATGGGGAAAAGGGAATATTCCCTCATCCCCACTGTACCGCAATCTCCACAAGAAGTTTGTTGTTTTATATATATATATATATATATATATATATATATATATATCCATATATGTATGTAGATATGTATATGTGTAAATATCTATATAGATATATGGAGATATATATATATATATATATATATATATATATATATATATATATATATATATATATATATATATATATAGTACAGTACCACAGATATCACAGTAATGGTCCTGTGGAATACAGCAGCAATATGACCAATAAATGTGGACAGTCTAACATACTCTGATCAGTCCATAGGTATATACAGATCCCCTTAGTGAAAACATGTGGACCAAGCTTGACAATGTGGATTTTAACAGCTATTTAAATGGGTATATCACATATATACTGGAATACATATGCCCACACAGTTTATGTATTCACACACTCCTGTCTGTCTTGACACATAAAAAACGGTGGTGCAGGGGTCACATGGCCACATACTGCCCACTAGTTAATGACATACATTTGTACAGCATTTCACTGCTTTGTCAGAAATACACGACAGTTATGGTGGCCAGACAGCAGTACATCTGATATATCTCTGGACATAACATCACACTGGGTAAGTACACCAAGCTGCTAGACATGTCACAAAGCACTGTGCAAACTACAGGCAGACTGCCACAACACTGGCCTACATTTCTTATGGGGGAATACACATGTACCTGCAAATATAACAGGATCTACAGGCATGTCACAGCACAGAGTAACAGACACCTGTGTGAAAGTGAATATCCACAACCAAAGTGAACACAGCCACATATGGTAAGGGTGTTTAATATTACAGTATATGGACTGTGTGATCAACACCAACCTCATATATGCCACTCACACACTAACCCTACATATACTGGGTCAATACACAGTGTATTCCGATGCCTGACTGTGGTATGGGACATGTGTGTGTTTGGCCCTAAAAACATGTAAGTCAATAGGGTACCATACACTGGAGCAGCATGTAACATCAGATAGAACAGGACCAAGAACAATGACATCTACCACAGTCTGTACACAGGCCAAGGTACATATTCACAATACACACACTGTCAACAATCACAGTAAGTACACAAACCTCACTACTGAATGTCCAGGTTTTGTCCTCAAATAAACCCCCTACTATACATAACATGTCTAGCAGTCTGATATCTCACTAGCTTGTTATCAGGGCTGATGTCAATAAATAATAGTGTACTGAAGTTATGCACCTCTTACTGCAAGACATATGTACAAAGGTTGATGGAGTTGTGGCTGGAGGCACAAACACAGGGCCAATATTGACATATTGCTGTGATAACCTCATATATTTACTGGTGTAACAGGGTTTGTTGTGACATATGTCCTATTAGGGATTTGAAGTCAGTAACTCTCATGGCTGTCACTGTGTACTGACTGCAATCCTCAGACTATGCTTCTGCAGTTCTAAAGACAGGTAATCTGTGAGTAACACAACACACGTAAAACTCCAAAGACTGGCCAGTCTGCAGATAGCCCTACAGGTGGGAGTTTCCTCATCTACATAACACTGTCATGACAGGTATTAAATCATGTAGACCAGCCATATCCACACAAACCCTGTTAAACCAACATTACTTCAAGTGCAGAAGAGCAAGACTTACATTTTGTAGTCATGTCTGGAACAATAAGGTAGGTGTAGTACATGTGCCTGTCCACAAGAACACGTGTCAAGGACGACACAGCCACACTCTTTCAGGGACTCACACACATTATCACAGTTGGCAGGGTCAGGATTAGAATTCCTAACTAACTAGTTTGCGACACTACAGTATTATGCAGTTATCACATGCACCACAGAGGTTATCAGGCTGATATATGGGGAAAGGGTATGTCAAGGAGTCTGACATCAGAAGGCATGCTTCAGTAGGTTAGTGGGAAGTGCAGTGAGTGCAAATGGCATCCAAATCATTATATTCCACACACACACACACACACACACACACAGACACAGGTTTGCCAGTACTGACATGCATGGGTGCATTGGTTCACAGGTGTGTAGTGGTTGACTGCATCAGAAGGCTGTACAAGGCTAGGTAAAGGGTACAGTGGTCTTCAATGCGGCTCAGGGTTGTAGTCTCTGGATTGGCCCACACAGGTGGGTATTGTATTCACCTTCCACTATTCTGGGTTACTATTGTGGGTGGCCAGTGCTGTGCAATGCTTGTCATGTATGTGTGTTATATTCCATAACATGGACGGTGTCTGGGATGTGCACACGTCCCAAATGCATGTTCTGTGACATGTGGAACTGTACCTGGTGTGTCTGGGCATGTTGTGTGGATAGATTGTTATCATTTGATATGCCATTCCTGACGTCATGTGGTGAGAACTGGCAATAGAAAACAGGTTGACACTGCACCTGCATTGACAGCATGATACAAGTATGTGTATAAGGCATGGTATTTCCTTTGTGGGTTACATTTGCTGACTCTACAGTTGTTGCAGGCGTCCAGTGGGGAACATAGCAAAGGACCACTGTATGCAACAATTTGCTAATTGTAGGGATGGGACAGGGTGCCATGTTCTCTGTAGTCAACTGCAATCATACCATGGTTACTATCTGTGGGCAATATGCAGGGGAACTACCAACATAGTGGTTGTTGCCTAGCCAAGTGTGTTTGTGGAGGGTATTCCCTGGGTAATACAAGGGTTGCCTATAATGTTCCCCAATCCATGATCTCACATGTAGGGGTATGGATTTTCTACACCAGCCTCTCTGCTGTTTGACATCTGTTGTCCTTGTAAGGTGGACATTGTGACATATAATAGGCCCACCACATACGGAATTTGCAAAACCCACTCCACAGTGAGTCCTGTTATTATACACTCACAGCTACCTCCACACAGGATACTAATGACAAACACACACATGTAGTCTCACAGTTGCCATGTATGGGATTAGAACTCCTATCTAACTAGTACACCACACTATAGCATTATGCAGTTATGGCACACGCCATAGAGCTTACTGGGCTACTCTTTCCCCAAAGGTGTATTTCAAGTTGAATGACATCAGCAGGCTTGCGAATGGAAATTGTAGTGACTGAATGGCTTCAAAAGCATTTATCCCTACACAGACAAACACACACACACACACACACACACACACACACACACACACACACACACTCACAATTTCATAGTTGTCATGTCTGGGATTAGAACTCCTACCTAACTAGTACATCACACTACAGCATTACACAGTTATAGCAAATGTCACTTGTCTGGGGCAGGATTTGTAGTTGCCTACATTTACAGTATGGGTTCTGTCAGTATGGCAGTTGGCAACCCATTGAGTGATGTATTGATTAATGGCCAGCTTAGTACATTTATCTATGATTCCAAACTGGGGGATGGTGTCAAAGGCCTTGGAGAGGTCTGGATAGGCTGTGTCAACCCCCTTACCCTCGTCTGCAGCTCTGGAGACTGATTCAAAGATGTCATTCAGGTTCAGGAGCCATGATTGCCCCTTCCCAAATGCAGCCTTGGTGGGTGTCCAGTGTTTGTAGGTTGCCAATGTCTTTGTTTATAAGTTCCATGATAATACGATGCATGGCCTTGCAGATCAGGCTCATCAGACTGCTGGGGTGGTAGTTCCCAGGATCCAAGGTGGATCCCCCCTTGTGGACTAGGATAACTGTAGCTGTGTGCCTCTCAGTGGCCGTGAAGCCTGAGACGTGGCTATGATTAAACATGGCATGTAGGTGAGGTGTCAGCTCATTTTGTAGTTCATGTAGTACACAGCCTGGGATGTTGTCTGGTCCCATGGATGCTGTTTTCTTAGCTCTGGAGAGTGTGTTTTTTACTTGTGTGGCCATTATTACCAGAATGTGACAATCTTTCGGTATTGAGATGGACCCTTAGGGTGTGGGACGGGGGTTCAGCTGGCACTGAATTGATCCACCAGTATATTGGCAATATCCCTGGAATCAGTATATTTAATGCCATTCTGTTGTAGCTAGGAGCAGATCTGAGCATTGCCATTTAGATTCCTGAAATAGGTATGGAATGGCTTGCGTTTGTCTTTGGAATCTTTAGCTATATTATGTTCGTAACTAGCTTTGGAGGATTTTGAGGGATCTCAGCTTTTACTGAGGCTGGTAATGGAGTTTTTTGCATCCTGGGAATTTTCTCTTTTCTGAAACAGTTTCTTACTTTTGTTGTAAAGTTTGTTTATGGCAGGGGACCACCACATTGGCTTCCTTTTCTTGGAGGGGACTGTCTTGGTTCTATTTGGGATGGCACAATCCCTGCACAAGTGGATGTGCTCGTACAGTGCCTTAGTATAGGATTCAGCAGTCGACCTTTCAGTTCCCATCTGCATGGGTGTCATGACATTTGTCACATCTGACATGTGTAGCATGAAGTTGGCTTTGGAGACTTTTTTACTGAGGTTTCTTTACTGAGGGAGGGATGTGGATGTTAAGGGTGATTAGCTTATGGGAAGACCTGACTACCGATGGGGTGACCATAGGTGTGCAGCATCAATTTCCCATGTTGGTAATGACCAGGTCTAGGATACTGGAACCCTCATTGGGACTATGGGTTACTTGATCCAGGGCATTGGGAATTATGAATTCCAAGAACTGTTGGGCACAGCTTTTAGTACATGAGTAGTTTTCTCAGTTAATGGCAGGGTAGTTGAAATCACCCAATATTAAGGTGTTTGGTTGTATCGTAATATTTTCCAGTATGTTTAGAAAGGTGTAGTGGGAATCTTGGGGCATGGTGGGAGATCTGTAGCAAGCTATACAATTTGGATTGCAATCTTACCTAGTGTTAGCTGCATTGAGAGAATTCAGATGCATTGTGTTGGGTAAGTAGCCTGGTGGTTTGAATATCCTTGGTGAATATGGACACTCCTCCACCTTTAGTGTCTTGGTCCTGGTTTGGTGGACGACAGGTGTGGTAAGAGCTTACCTGGTATTGTAGGGAGTGCTCTCTGGAGCTTTGGATCAGGTCTCTGTTACTGCACAGATATCGGTGTTTTCCATTTTTAGGAGTGGCTAGTGACTGTGAATGGCCACAAAAGCATTGATCCCTACACACACTCAACCAAACACACACAGAGTTTCAAAGTTGCCATGTTTGGGATTAGAATTTGTACCTGATTAGTACATCACATTACAGCATTACACAGTTATAGGACATTCCATGGACCTTATTGGGCTACGTCTTCCCATAAGGTGTATTTCAAAGTGAATGACATCAGCAGCCCTGCCAAAGTAGGGCAATGGAAATTGTAGTGACTGTAAATGGCCTCAAAAGCATTGATCTCTACACATACAAACACTCAAAGTTTCACAGCTGCCATGTCTAGGATTAGAACTCATACCTAACTAGTACATCACACTACAGCACTACGCAGTTATAGGACATGCCATGGAGCTTATTGGGCTACTCTTTTCCCAAAGGTGTATTTCAAAGTGAATGGCATCAGCAGGTCTGCTAACGTAGGACAATGGAAATTGTAGAAACTGTGAATGGCCTCAAAAGCATTGATCCCTACACAGACAGACAAACGCACAATGTTTTACAGTTTTTATGTCTGGGATTAGAACTCCTACCTAACTAGTACATCAAAATACAGCATTACACAATTCTAGGACATGCCATGAAGCTTATTGGGCTACACCTTCCCCAAAGGTGTATTTCAAAGTTAATGACGTCAGCAGCCCTGCCAAAGTAGGGCAATGGAATTTGTAGTGATTGTGAACGGCCTCAAAAGCATTGATCCCTACACAGACACACACACACACACACACACACACACACACACACACACACACACACACACACACAGTTTCATAGCTTCCATGTCTGGGAATAGAACTCTTACATAACTAGTACATCACACTACAGCATTACAAAGAAATAGGACGTGCCATGGAGCTTATTGGGCTATTTTTCCCCAAAGCTGTATTTCAAAGTGAATTACATCAGCAGCCCTGCCAAAGCAGGGCAATGGAAATTGTAATTACTGTGAATGGCCTCAAAAGCATTGATCTCTACACATACAAACACACACAAATTTTCACAGTTGCCAAGTTTGGGATTAGAACTTCTACCTAACTAGTACATCTCACTACCGCATTACACAGTTATATGATATGCCACAGAGCTTATTGGGCTACTTCTTCCCCAAAGGTATATTTCAAACTGAATGAAATTAGCAGGCCAGCCAAAGTATAGCAATGGAAATTGTAGTAACTGTGAAATGCCTCAAAAGCAATGATCCCTACACAGACACACACACAAAGTTTTACAGTTGCCATGGCTGGGATTAGAACTCCTACCTAACTAGTACATCACACTACAGCATTACACAGTTATAGGACATGCCATGGAGCTTACTTGACTATTCTTTCCCCAAAGGTATATTTCAAAGTGAACGACATCAGCAGGCTTGCAAAAGTAGGGAAATGGGGAGTGTAGTGACTATGAATGGCCACAAAAGCATTGATCCCTACATACACAACCAACCACACACACAGTCTCACAGTTGCCGTGTCTGGGATTATAACTCCTACCTAACTAGTACATCACACTATAGCATTATGCAGTTATAGAATGCACCACACACAAAGCTTATAGGGCTATTCATTCACCAAAGGTGTATTTCAAGGTGAATTACATCAGTAGGCTTGCCAAAGTAGGGAAATGGGGAGTGCAGTGTGGGTGCATTGGCTATCAACCATTCATCTGGAAGCAGATACACAGCACTCAGGCACACACAGGTTTAAATTTAACAGGTACATGTATACAACTGCTAGATGAATAATTACTTGTATAGTCATGTTACACAGTTATCACAAGCACCACAAATACTATAGTGCTGAGGGTACCAAAGGCAAATGTCTACAGTGATGGACATTTGCACAGAATGTGGTTTTAGCCAATTTAATGTATGCTGGGTGGGACAGGCTTCATGATGGGAGGCTCTTTGTCACTGTCTGTCACTGTCTTCCACACATCTATGTATGTGTAAGTTTGACTTATTATAGTGTGTTGTTCTTGGATATATGTGTATATTCCTATCCAATGTGTGTGCAAAGCATGACTGGTGTGCAATGTGGAGTGTATGCACAAACATCTGTGAATGTCAGATATGTATAGTCCACTGTTGTTGCCAGACATGGGCTTCATTTCTGAAAGTGAAGGAGCATGCCCCATATGACCTTCTGTATTGAATGTGTGAATCCATTCCAGGTAGGCTGTACTCCAGTGCAAGCTTTTGTGCTCTACACCTACAGCTAGCAACCAGTTTCTGTGGGATATCTGTAGATTGGTTGACAATATGGGATCAAAATGTACAAAGGATAGTGGGTTACTGTAGGTAGTTGTGTCTGTGCTGCTTCTGCTACATGGTTTTGGTGTTAGCAGAGATATTCAGACATATGTACTGTTTTACACTGTGATGTTTTATGTCAGCAGCTACTGTCAGGTATACATATTTGCTTGCAGTAATTTCATGTGGAACACAGGGTGAATGAAGCTGTGTCCACTATTGTGGTCTGCAGTCTACATATTCTTGCACAATTATGCCATTCTGGAGGAGAAGCTGCAGACACTTGCTGATGGGTCTGTGTAAATGGTTCAGCACCTTGGTACAATGTTGGCTTGTACATCCATCAGTGTGACAGTATGGCCATATCTTGCTGTGGCCATACCTCACAGATGTACAGATTCACACAGGTTACCCAGAGGCAGGGCTCATATTTCTGATTATTACCTCTTCACATTGTGGTTTACAAGCAGGTTTATAGCCACCCATTCCTGTGTTTCCAGGCCAGGGTAGTATGTGCACATGGCTGAGATTCTGACTTCACACATTCCATGCCTTCCATGCTCCTACCCCCTCTGTTATTCTATCCTCTTCCAAATATTATGCAAATATTATCTGATAAGTTCCCTATAGTTATTACATCACAGCAGTATTTTGGGGTTGGTCCACAGTTCATGCAGTAGGACATAGTCGACATGTTACTGAGATTTGTTGACATGGCGAGTTCTGTGGACTCTGTTATGTTGTTATTTGGGAATCCATGAGATAACATATATTGGCAGTATGGGTGACACACAGGCCTTTGACAGACGACTGTAGGGCATTTGGTAGTGATGCAGGCTCTCTGGAGCAGGCTGTTGCATTTTATCACTCCTACAATCCCTTGCTACAAGCCACTATATTCTCCTGGGGTGACAGGGTAGGTTTGCAAGGTGTTAATGTCAATAGTTTCTGTCATTATTGATCCAGTGATGTGGATTCTGGCAGGGTGATGCTTACAGCTAGGAACACACCTGTATGGGACACCATTTCAGCATGCTGTGTTCTATGGCTATTCCCATACAGAGGTAGGGGTCATATTGTACTCATTCCCAACAGCAGGGATAAGACCTGTGAGGTACCTGTGGCTGATGGTGGGGTGAGCTGGGTGCATTTGTGCTATGGAAGCTACTTGCAGCTGACTCACAGATATGCATGGGGCATTCCACTTATGCTGGCTTGTGCAGGGACATCAGCAGTTTCTCAATACTTCATACCTGTGACCTTTGTGGTCTGCCAGAGTTTGGCCAGATGACATTGGCATTCCCTACTACAAACCCAACTAATGTGCTGCTAACCTGTATGCACAATTCCAAAGGTGTGTCCATTTGACAGTAATGTTTTATACACTGTCTGTCTAGGATACTTCCACCTGTGTACTGTTTGTATGTCTGGGCCCACATTTATACCACGTCCATCTTTCAGATGGTGACAGATATTACATCCAAACAATTACTATGGCTTACTGCTGGAATGTGTCTTGCTGGGATGCATTGTGTTTGGCACTGCAGTTGTGAGAACTTGGCCCTGTCATCAGCAGTAAAGGCCAGTGGCCATCAGGACAAAACCCACCATGCCTACATGCTGACCACTCTCACACAATATACAACACACACCAACCTAACACGCACAGCCCTGCATATTGTACACATGCTACAATCAATCCTGCTACTTTGGCCAGCTCAGGTAATCTGTGCTCCACTGTTATGGTTTTCACCTGCAAATGGGGTAATTTGCATACAGGAGCTGTGTCCATGCAGGAATAGTGCAGGAGTGCTTGTGCATGTCCCAGGAGCTTGTTCCTGGATCTCTCAGTGGCCATATTGTCTCCAGCAGCTCCTGCACACTGTGCAGAGCTTGCTGAATCCTAGGGATTGTGTCTGCTATTGAAGTGAAACTGAGAGATAACATCTTTTGTTTATGGCCTAGCTATAAAGTAACATAACCTCAACTATTCTTAAGTTTTGCAAGTTAATCTTCTATGTTCCAGCAGGGTATGCTGTGGTTACATTCTTGAAGCTCAGTACACAACATACAGTTTTGTATAAATCTTATCAATATTCGCAAATAGCATAGAATTATTTACAAAATTCCAGATAGCTGGGCTGGCAGCATGACAGTGTTGACTTTTAATAATTGTTCAAATAAAATCAAGGATATAGTAATTAATAATTGGAACATACTGAAAGTCAATGATGAAATTTTTAAAATATTAAGTGGGAAACCTAAATTTGATAACAAAACAGCTAAGAACTGTAAACTTCTACTTAAACATACTTTACGTGTTAAAAACAGCAATAACAAAGCACTCATAGATGCAGGATGTTTAAGCAGTGCCCCTATATCCTGGAACAATTGGTTATCATCTTTAATTGTTTTCTGCACCAGGTATAATTTACATCTGGAAACTGTGCATCCAAGGGGGTGGTTTATATAACAATAAGTAATTTATGTTACAAATTTTATATAGGGAAGAAAGAAAGTCAATTTAGAAAAAGAGTATATGAACACACATACATGATCTTGAAGAGTAATCATATAATGCCCTGTACAAACATACTTTAGTTTGTAAAAAATCCAAATTTATGCTCGGAGTCTTGGAAGAAGTATCCTCCAATATAAGAGGTAGTTCTTGGGAGACAAACTTGGAGCATAGGGAGTTGATCTGGTAAATGAAGCTTGATGCAACACATAATCTGGGACTTAATGACCAGGTCTCTATAGCTCCAATTTAAAAACTGAGGGCCAGTGTCATTTAAAATTATTCAAATTGTTTTTAAAGTTTTTTTCACAACAACAACGTTTGTATATTTTATATGTTTTGAAAATGTAAACTGAGGACAGTCCAGTACCAACCTGTATAAAGTGTAGCAACCAGGAGCTGACTAAAGGCACTTTTGAAGAACCAGGCAAACCAGAACCAGGCAGAATTGTCACTTTAATTCATAAACTTAAAAACACATGAATGCTTAACTGAGTCACCGCATTTGCATCCCAACAAGACTTCAACAAATGAGTGCTTAAACCTACTAACACTGTTTAAATAATTTTCTCCATAATACTTGATCAATTTATGCAACCATTAATTACTAAATTAAAACAAACTAAAATCATACAAATGTATTGCCTAAACCACTTAAAGTACTTGTTAGTGAATGTGAAAACCTTATAAAAAACTGTTAAATATATTAAATATGTAAAAAACATTGTAAAACACTTTGTAAAACATTCTGAAATATTAAATGCACATAAAAATGTAAGGAGGGAGATCAACCTAATGGTAAAGGTGCCCCCCCCAAAAAAAAAAAAATAAGTGCAGGGTTCAACTCAAACAGAAGGCAGCTATTCACTCTCAAAATGTCTCACAAAGGCAGCCAGACCAGCAGCAATCCACAAACTAAATGTGCCATCTAATGTCTAAAAGTAATTATGAACATTTTTACATTAATTTACACTGTTAAAACACTTTAAGTATATAAAAATATATTAACTTTACAGAAAATGGCTCATTACAATGTAGCTGCCCTCAACTTTAAAACTGGGACTAGAGAGACATTTTCATTCAAGCCATGTGCTCTATTAGCTTCCAAAATGAGTTGCCAATATACTTCTTTGTATTCAATCTTTGTTACCCATGGCCCACCTCTAGAGTCTATGAGCAGTTCTTCTAGAACAAAAAAAATGTAAACTTAGATATTCTACAACTAAGGGTATGTTTGTATAAGGCATTTTCTCATTTTTAGACTTAATAGCATACGTATGTTCATAGAGTCTCCTTTTCACCTGCGCTCAGTCTTCCCTATATAAAATACCTCACGTTTATCACATATGGCAATATATATTACTCCAGCACTATCACAATCACTATACTTCTTGCCCCAATGTGTGTATCCCTACATTTAATATAAATAAACTCCTTATTTTTAATATAGGGACATTGGGCACAGGTTCCACATGTATAGGTGCCCCCCTTTTTTTCTGTTATCCATACATGTTGTGATCATATTTTGTTCAAGAATGTCTTTGATACTGCACCCTTTTATAAACACAAATTTAAGAGGGGCATTAAAAATATTTTCCAAGTCTGAATGTTTAGCAAATCTCTTCCATTCTGTGGTTATAATATTTTTTTATAATCCCAGAATCTCCATTGAAATTAATAACAAATGCTCCCTTTAATTCATTCTCATTAATGTCGTTATCGATTTTACCTTCTCTATTGCTCTCATCACTCAAATTTGTCTGCTTTCCTAAAAGTGGAGCAAATCTGTCATTCATACCAAGTTTTACTTCTTTAATAAACTCTTCTTACATATCCAGTGGGTATTTTCTTTTTAAGAACATCTCTTTCAGGGTTTCACATTCTTTAATAAAATCATGTTCATCTGAAGTCATTCTACAAACTCTCACATACTGGTCTTTTTTCTTTATATAGATGGGCAATAGTAAAGGATAAATAAGAGTTGGAGAATGCACTCTTCCTATTTACTGTGGATTTAAAACTTTTAGTCACATTATTTTTGTGTATAGTGATATCCAAATAGTTGATAATGTCATATGTTATTTTGTGGATAAATCTTAAAATGTTAGTGGCACTACTGATATATACAATAAATTCCCTTAATTTGTCTTCTGAGTTAATCCAAAAAATCCATATATCACACAGGTACCTCTTATGTAATTTCCAGTATTCAACACATTTAGAGTTATAAATAAATTTCTGTTCCCACATATTTAATATAATGTTAGCATATGTTGGGTCACAAGAGTCCCCCCCACCTATAGCTACCCACTTTCTTGTCTATAAAAATTCTCCATCAAAGTAAGTAAAATATTTTTAACATTAATTCCATCAGGCCAAGACATACGGTGAATTATGTGTCTGTGAGCCCTCCATTACTTAACAGGCCTTCTTCTAACCACTCCAGACCTGTGTTATGAGGTATTATTGTAAAAAAGGTATAATACTGTATATCAGTATTCACAGAAATAATTTTTTCAGGTTATATCTCTGGCTTAATGCTTTTAAGAAAATCACATAAATCCTTTACTATACCTTCCTGTTACTTCCAAATGTTCTTCAATTTAAAATCTAAGAACTTAGCTAGGGGGAAGTCTTAGACTCATTAGCAGCCACAATTGCCCTTAAAGGTGCATCATCTACATTCTTGTGGGTCTTAGGTATGCCAAACATAGACAGTACTGTATGCTTTCCTATTGTTAAATATTCATAAATCTCCATGTCTCTATGTCAACCATCCTATCTGTTTTTATACATATATTTATACACTATAGTGTCTGTGCAATAGTATTAGGTGTGCACCATTTTCAAATGTATCAAATTATTCACAGTGCACACTTTTAATAAGCACAAGTGGCATGAAATCTTGGTATTTAAAGGGGAAATACTGAGAATTGCACTTTATATATTAAGGTTTGACTTGTGCAGCAATGTCTGATGCAGGTGAAGGTGTGTGTTTTACAGTACAGCGCTGGGGTGTCTAGGAGTCCAAGGAATTTATTGGGTTCCTGGTTAGGGATCATGGCCCACACTTGTAGCAGGAGGACTATACTGGCACTCAGTACAAAGCAGAAACCTACGATAGTTTGGCAAGGGCATTTACCAGTGTGACTGGTATCCCCACACAGGTGAACAGTGTCATCACCACTATGACAAACTCTGTAAGAGAAAGAGAGATACTCTTGATCAGTGGATCAGGGATTGCCATGCAGGGAACACCCCAGTGATGTGTAAGCATGATTTACATGTATTACCTGAACATACTCAAGGTGGCTATGGTATACACTGGTATTCATAATAGCTTTTTCTTTTTCCTTTTTCCACAGCTGTAGATGAGAGGGCCTGAAATATGAAATCGCACACTAGGTGATCGGAGATGATGAGACAAGCATGTGGTAAGCAAGAATAATTATATAAAGCACTCTTATTGCATACTTAACAGTTATGAATAATTAGTAGCTGTATCATACGTTGTTATGATTTTGAAAATGTATATCTGTACAGTATCTTTCAGTACTACTTATATCTGCTGAAAATCCAGATTTAAGAATAACTGATTTACCCTGGTCATTGTAGGATTCACAAATCCTATGCAATTATCCATGTGTGTAACAGCATCATTTGAAATATTCTCCTAACTATAGGTCCTTCTACACCCAATATTTTATGATATGTCCAGATATACTGTTCTAAAAGGTGGAGAGGTGTGGTCTGAAATGCAAAGCAACAGTTGCACATTTCCAGATAGCATTGACCATGATTTTATAAAGTATAACATGAAAGAGAGTTTGCATTATGTTGTATTCCAATGGAAATGTACAGTATTACAGTAGATACTACATGTGGCTTGTAATACCACACCCCCCAAATATAAAAATCATCTGCTTACGATTCTGTGTTACCTTTTCATCAATAGAAATATAGTAATGTTACATAATTATCATTATAGCAGTGCAGACCTCCAGACCTGTGGCTGCAATGGTCTGCTGTCATGTGTAAGCCCTGTGAATGTAGTACAAGTAATACAGGGATTTATTAGCATTTGTTATTGTTTAAATTAGACTGTAACTGAATACAATAAAGTTATTTTTGAAAGCTTGTAGTATAATGTGTGAAGTTGCTAATGTTCTGATTTTTTTCTCTCACCCCACCCCATATTTTCTTTTTATTTATATAGTACTTATTTTTGTTAGGACTGTCATGGTGGTGCTTTGGTTAACATTGCTGCCTCAAAGCAAGAGGTTCTGTGGTTCAATCCTTGGTTGGGGTGCCTTCTGTGCAGAGTCTGCATGTCCTCCCTGTGGTCATGTGGGTTTTCTCCAGGTGCTCCGGTTTCCTCCCACATCCCAAAGACATGCTGCAGGTGGATTGGACACTTTAAATTGGCCCTGGGTATGAGTGCATGTGTGTGCCTTCTGTGAAAGGTTGGGCGCCGGGCTGACAACTCAACACTGTAAAAACTCCACTGCCAATCATAAGCAGACAGGTGATCTGCTGTGGTGACCCCTAACTGGGAAAAGCCAGAAGAAATACTTTACTTTTATTATGATTTGTGCCTCACTATTACAGTATTACTTCTTTAATCATATTTCACCTTATTATATCATATTTTTATTATTTCTATTTTATTATGTATAATTTTATCTTCTGTTTATTTTAAATTTTATAATGTATAATTTTGTTTGCATTCATATTATTTAACTTTTTCTATAATGTTTGTAAGATTTTTTTTATTTTTGTAAAATCTTTGATCAATTTTGTTCTTTTTTTTTTGGCTTTTCTTTATGTTAACACTATAGCACAGCAGGGTAGACTGGTTCCTGGTGATCCACCTATGCTTGCTCCACTGGCTACAGCACCAAGGCCCAGCACTTCTGGTCTGCCATCTGGTGGCACCCCCCTGCTGTCCCTGCCCTACCTGGACCCACAGGAAGATCTGCCCCAGGGGCCAGTTGTGTGGTCCCCTCTGGGAGCAGAGGCAAAGAGGGTTCCTACATCACCCATGTGGAGTTTAGAGATATGGTGCATAGGACTATGCACCAGAACATGGGCATACACATACACCAGCTGGAGAACATTCTGTCCATCCTTGTATGGCAGAAGGGCTATAGGCCAAGACATTGGCCGTTGCAGCCAGCAGCACAGTGATAGCAGAGTGCTAACAGTACAAAGGTTGAGAACTTGAGTCATACTGCTACAGTGCTGATGTTCATGGGACCTTGATTCCCACACCACCACCCCAACCAAGGTACTGACTCCCACTTGTTTCCTTCATCAACCCTGTCCTTGTCTTGTATGTCTCCACTCCTGAAAATACTTCCTCACCTTCCTGACTTGCCTGCCCTAGATTTGCCTATGTCCCTCCCCCAACATTCCACTCTTGCCTTTACAAAAAATAAAAAGAGCACCTATCCCATACATAGCTCTCCATTTTGCAGATATGTTTACTTGACACACCTAATTTGGTTGAATTGGCTTCACAACACAATTATGTTGTTGTTACCCCCCTTTATGGAGGTGACTGTCCAAATTCAGCTTAAAATGTGTACATGTGCCCAGTTGTTACTGTTGAAGAAATGGATAGCTATGGTATTCTTCACTACACCCTTCCAGCACATTACTACCTTCCTGTCACTTTGTTTTTCCCCACTTACTCCCCATTTCACCACTGCCCTATCATCCCCTTTTTGTTTCTTTAAAGAATTATTGCACAATGGTGATATTAAGCAGCAGTAGTATGTGTATATATATATATATAT
Source organism: Protopterus annectens (assembly GCF_019279795.1). Taxonomy (NCBI): domain Eukaryota; kingdom Metazoa; phylum Chordata; order Ceratodontiformes; family Protopteridae; genus Protopterus; species Protopterus annectens. Next base: position 446,148,673 of record NC_056733.1, on the reverse strand, counting down.
ATATATATATATATATATATATATATATGCAAAAAGTCCACCAAAAGCTGTAGAAGGACAGACTGCAACCTGTATCTTAACGTTTTCATTCATTTATTAAAAAGAACTTCTTCAGAGAGAATTATTTTAATAAATGAACGAAAACGTTAAGATACAGGTTGCAGTCTGTCCTTCTACAGCTTTTGGTGGACTTTTTGCAGTTACTTTGTTTGGTTCATCTGGCGTATATATATATATATATATATATATATATATATATATATATATATATATATATATATGTGTGTAAAACTATAGTACATACTTGTAAAAGCTATGCTGGTACCCTAGTTTGAGCCCAGTACCATTGGACTTCTGCAAGAATGCATTAATCTGTCAAGCCATGGAGTCAGTTAATAAGCAGCTGTGTTCTAAACAATGAATAGCAATTATTGTATTTTCCCAATTAAGCTCATCTGCATGATGCTATACATCATACAGCATTACTCTGCAACATATCAATTCAATATTATGCAGTTTCCTTCACTAGCAGCTGTTCCATGCATGTAGGGACATGTGTAAGATGTTAGACTGAACTACAGATGGCCCTAGGTTCTAATCTAGGGCATGCATACTTCATTTCTATTAGTGTGAGATTGCAGCTGACACAGCTGAGCTTAAAGATGGAATGCACTTTTTCAAACTTACTTTTTTCATAGATTTGCAAAAAGTGTGCATCGGTTACCATTGTGCAAAGCAATTTAGTTGTTTTAAAGTATGAGCATGATGTGAAGTGGCAGGCACATTTTCAAATGTATCCCAATTTCTACATTAGTGCTAGAGGAAAAGTAGAAAAGGAGATTAGTAATGGGGAAGTTAAAGAAATAGAAACTCAGGTTATGGAATACCTGCAAAGTGAAGGATTCAGTGTAGAAAATCAAATGTAGAAAACACCACAACAGGAAAGAGCAATGGATATCCAAATTAAGGGGAAACCAGTGGAAGAGGAAGCAATTGGTCAGGTGCCATATCAAGGCATTTTGAAGCCTTCCACAGCAAACCAGTATAAATGTTCACTTGAAGCTAGAAAGCAAGGAAAGGAACAAGAAATTGTGGAAACTCTGATGCAGTCAATGTTGAGGAGTGAGAGGCCAGTGAGTTTCCATATGACAAAGCAATGGATGTCACAAAATGAAATTGAAGAGAAGGTGCCATGGGAAGATACTATAAAACTTTCTATAGAATGTCCACAGGAAATGGAAAATAAAGGATGTGCCCTCAGTTTGGAAGAAAATGAGCTAAGAGAAGAGTTGCTTGATTTAACAGACATGGCAAGATACATTAAGATGAATGAGAGAAATACTGACTGCAGAATGTCAATAAAACCCAAAAAATCAGAAGTCTGATAGAACAAATGAATATTGTAATTAGGACTGTCCATAGAGATCCATGTGATATAATAGAGGTGATCAGGATATATTACTGTACTGCTAAATTAATAACTGTTAAAGTTCTACCACAAGAACACAGGGTAGTGGGGGAAAGGAAGTGGAGAAATCAAACACCATCATGGAAGTATCGAATAGAGAAAAATATAAAACAAATAAGACAAGAAGTGCCACTATTAGAACACTGTAGAAGAGGGAATAGATCAACAAAAATACTAGGAAAGATAGACATGATAAAAGAAATGTGAAGTATTAGAACAGCCAAGGATCTGTCATGCACTATTGCAAATAACAAACTAAAAATTTCAGCACAGGCAGAAAAACTTAGAAGATACACAGAAAAATATAAAGGAAAGGTACAAAACTGATGACCCAAAAAAGTTTTAAAGAGAATTGGAAACAAGGTAAAAGGAATTGAAAGACTGCCAAAAAAGAGGAAATAGATATGTCAAAGGAAAAACAACTTTAAAAAGATCAACACATGGCAGGTTCAGGTTAAGGCACTTTAATCTTGCAGCAAGGAAAGAAAAATGTGCTAATACAGAGTTTGTCTAACTCGAATCAGGAAGTGAAGCTATTCTTATACATTTCTTAGAAGACATTGCCTACCAAGCTGACATAATAATCACAAGTTCTTTCAATATTATTTCATAGCAGCTGTTTGTCCATGATTTTCTGCTGGCATATCAAGTTTACAAAAAAACTTCCTAAGAAAAACAACGTGGCCTTGATGACCACCAGTCAGATACAGCTTCTCACTATGCAATGTTACCATTCAAGGTACTATGGCTAATTCGAGCACAAAGCAAGTACAGATTATAGTTAATTTCTTCAAGCAGTCTTTGTTCGAGGTATCTTTCTTTTCTGCAGCTGTGCATGTTCTTATAACACGAACAGAGCTGATTGTTCAAGTTCATTAACATTATAGAAAACAGTATTGTTCTATTCATTATTTTCCTGACCTAGCAGATAATCACCTGCTTCTCAGTTAATTTCCAAAAGGCATAAACATGAATTTTGCTGTGCTAGCAAATACTAGGTCAGAGAGCATCTTGCAATTTCAGAAAGCATACTGCAGTTTGAAAAGCATCTTGTAATTTCATACAGAATTAAGCTGTACATAAAATAGAATGAAAATGTGTTAACCCTTTTAGCTTCTAATAAGCACTAAACATATACATTAATACATATTTTTCTAACATTTCCCCCCTGTTAATACTTTTTATTCTATTTTCAAAAGCATAAACAGTTGCTTCTTCTGCTAACCTCTTTCTGTTCAGAATTTGCAGTTAAGAGAGTCATTCAGTTTAGACTTATGAAAGTGTTTTACTTTTCAACAGTTCTTCAATTTCAGTACTTTGATACAAAGTCTCAGAAACTGACATGTCTATAAAATCTTTGATCAATCTTTTTATGCAGGGAATACCACAACAAACACACACTCCTAACAGGATTAATCCCACACAAATGGCAATCAAGATGTTCATTAGGATGCTACCCCACCCTCCAAACAAACTCTGGAAAAAATCCGTCACTGGGTTTGGGCCTGGTTTGGTCATCGCCGACACTTGCTGAATCACCTCAAGATGGTCGTTTATCTCATGCTGGTTGTCAGGAATATATGAACAGCATTCCTCTTTTATTAAAGCGCACATACCACCTTTCGCAGCTAGGGTGAAGTTGAGAGCCATGCGGTTTTGAAGCATCACAGTTCTCATAGCGTTCAGTTTATCGGTTACTAATTCGAGAGCAGAAAAAGTTGCATTGCTCATTACTTCGAGAAGTTTGGACAGTTTTCTCAGCTCCCAAATCGATTTTTCTGCTCCATATGCAGGGGCTATACCTGCCCACCATATAATAGTGTCACTCAAGTCCATGTGTGTCAGTTTATCTTTGTTTTTTACGGAGTTATGGTTTCTCCAGCCTGCTTCCATTTGTCCCACTGGAGTTTCATGTCTCTTGATTGGATTTCCAGGTTTCTTGGTGACCTCTTTGACATTTCGAATTTTTCCCTGAGGCAAAATTACAGTGTGTCATATGGCCGGAACCAGGTAACCCAAAAAACAACTGCCGGACCAATTCTCAGGTAACCATTTGTATGCCTTTTTCCCACACACAAAATAACAATTCTCTACTTTAGAATTAATATATACTTGCCCTGCATGAAACATTTTCTTATCAATGATAGATAGTTGTTTAAAAAGAATAGGATTACGTTGTACTTCATCAACCGTTTTGTGCATTAATTCAAAATATGAGTCATAGTTTGTATCACAAATATAACCTGCATTATTAGCTTTGATATAACATTTGTAAGGAACGGTCACATTACAATTGCTCCAACCCACCTGAACAGTATCATTTTTGTAAAAACATAAAATTCCCTTTTGTGTAACAGGCAGGTACAATGCTATTTTTGTCTTGTGATTTCACAGTTGTAGTATCAAAAATCAAATTTTCCCAGGTCTCATTGACCCCTAGGAGAACAGCAGTCATTAACAATCCCCCGTATGCTGTTGGTATAGCTGTGCAAATCCAGCAATTTGAAACATTAAAAGTTTCAGCATACACATATTTGATTGCTTGGTAAGTGTTAAAGTTTGGATGCCAGTCTATGAGTAATGCATCTCGTTTATTCAGTTCATCTTGTGTGGCTGGAAAAAGGAAAGGCCACAGTAAAAAGATTAATGTTATCAGTATGGTTAACAGAATGATCATGCAATACTTCTGAGGTTGTTCTGTATTTCTATTTGCTCCGTATCTGATCATTTTGTTCTTGTGTAACAGTAACAAGTTTTTTGTCCAGTTCAAAGTTTTTAATGAATTTACAGTGTGTCAGATGAATCCAGGACGCTCGCTCTGCGATCTTGACTGCAGTGGGTGTTGACAGTAGCACTTGGTATGGCCCTTCCCATTTCGGTGAGGTCCAGTTCTTCCTCTTGATGACTTTCTCCCAGACCCACGTGCCTGGGACTACTGCTGCTTCCAATGGTCTGGTTTGTTCTTTATCTGAAATGGTATTTAACTGCAAAAGTTGTTTATTACTTAAAAGTCGTCTCATATATTCTGCAAGTGAACTGTCGGCCTCCTGGTCTGCAGGCATGAGAGGTTTCCATTGAGGTATATAGTATGCCCTCCCATATAATTTTTCAAAAGGAGTTAACCCCTTTGCATTTGGAACAGTTTTCATGCTCAATAGTGCCAGAGGCAGGCAGTGCACCCAGTTCTTTTGTGTCTCACTAATTAATTTCCTAAGTTTGTTTTTCAAAACCCCATTATGCCTCTCTACTAATCCTTCAGATTGTGGATGGTATGCACAATGGTTCTTTAAGGAAATTCCGAAATATCGATTCAACTGTTGTATAGTTTGATTTACAAAGTGAGTGCCATTGTCACTGTAGAGCTTTTCCAGTATGCCAAATCTAGGAATAATTTCTTTAACAAGGATGTTTTCAACAGTAGCTGCATCTGGATTTTTGGTTGGAAAAGCTTCCACCCATTTGAAAAACATATCTATACTGACAAGACAATACTTCTTATTTTCGCATTTGTTCAGTTCTATGAAATCCATACAGATAGTATGGAATGGGTACGGTGGTGTTGGGAAACTCCCTTACTTAGGCTTCAATGCCCCTTGTGCATGATGCTTGTTACAAACATGGCATGCTGCACAAAATTGTTTTGTGTAGTTTGTAAATCCATATGCTGTGAACACTCGGTTCACTAACTGTACCATCCCCCCTGTTGAGACATGGCATTGCCCATGGCTCAACAAAGCTGCATATTTAAACAAATTAGACGGCAAAATCGGTTTTCCTTCTTTGGAGATGTACAGCTCTTTCTCAAGAATTGCTCCTCGTTTTATCCATTTCTGTTTTTCTACTTTCGTAGTAAGTGTCTGCATTGTTTTCAACATTTCAAAATCTAAAGTCTCAGAAGGTTGTAACTCCTCACTCAAAAGAAATACTTCTGAAGCTGAAGCTGCTTTTTTTGCAGCTGTATCAGCTCTTGCATTACCTTTTGAAATCCTGTCCTGTTGCTTGGTATGAGCTACACATTTACAAATAGCTACTTTCTGAGGTAACTGAATAGATTTTAACAAATCTAAAATAAACTGCGCATGATTGATCGGGTTACCAGTAGATGTTATCATTCCTCTATTCTTCCACTGTTGCGCAAAAATATGTACAGTAGAAAAGTGGACTGGCTGTCAGTAGAAATGTTCACACATTTACCCTTTGCCAAGGTACATGCCCTTGTCAAGGCAATCAATTTTGCTGCTTGTGCAGATAAGTTGTGTGGTAAAGACTTTGCTTCTAAAATCTTAGTATCAGAAACTACTGCATACCCCACTAGGTTCTGTCCTGTAGGAACCCTTCTGCATGAGCCGTCCATGTAATATGTCACCTCGGCATCATCCAAGGGAACATCCGTTAGATCTTTTCTAGGTAGTGTCTTTTGCTCAATTTCCTGCAGGCAGCTGTGTGGTGTGCCATCCGCAGGGGTCGGGAGCAAGGTAGATGGATTTAAAGTTGTACATCATTTAATTGTCATATGAGGTTGGCTCAAGAGTATAGTCATACAGGAAAGATGTCTAGCAGGAGAAAGATATGCTACTTTTTCTTGCAGTAAAATAATTGCGACTGCATGAGGCACTCTCAATGTGAGAGGGTGGAACAACACTACTGAGGCCGAAGCCTGTACTGCCACTGCAGCTGCAACTACTGCTTGTTCACAGTGGGGCAGGGATTGCACCACTGGGTCCAGCTGTGATGAATAGTAAGCTATGGGGCGCTGCTTATCCCCATGTTGCTGTGTTAACACTGACGTCATATAACCTTGTTTACAATCTACAGTTTGGAAAAAATGTTTATGATAGTTTGGTAATCCTAAAACTAATGAGGATGCTATCAATTGTTTCAGTTTGTAGAAAGCTGATTATGCTTCTGGTGTCCATTGTAATAAATCTTGTGCTGCCATAGGCTTCTTGTATATCAAGTTGGTTAGTGGAGCAGACTCCAAGGCATAGTTTGGAATCCAACTCCGACAGAAATTAGTCGTACCCAGGAAGGAATCATTTTCTTCTTGGTAGTCGGTTTGGGTGCTTGTAAAATTGCTATTTTCCTATCTTCATCTAATGTTCTGCCTTCTTTGGATATTACATATCCCAGGTATTTAACCTGCTTTCTCCAAAGCTGCAACTTGTTTTTGTTTACTTTATGTCCTTGAGTGGCTAGAAATTGTAGTAATGCTATGGTATCTTCTCTGCATTCTTGCTGGGTGGGGGCTGCCAGCAGGATGTCGTCTACATAAAGTAAAATCTGACTGCCTCTTGGTGGGCTAAATCCCGCCAATTTACTTGTCATTTCTTGTGCGAATATTGTCGGGCTTTCACAATACCCCTGTGGTAGTCACGTATATGTATATCTTTTCCCCTGAAATGTGAATGCAAACCAGTATTGGCTGTCAGGGTGTATTGGTATCGAAAAAAATGCATTGCTAATATTTACCACAGAAAAATACTTCTGTTGAGGCTTCAAATCGTTCAATAGGGTGTGTAGATCTGGCACCATAGGTGCTCTAGGTATTACTGCATCATTTACAGCTTGTAAATCTTGGACCATATGCCATTCTCCATTTGCTTTCCCGGCAGGAAATAAGGGTGTGTTACATGGTGAATCGGGAGATTCTACCAGTACTCCTTCCTTAAGTAAAGCTGCTATTATAGGTTTGATTCCTACTTCTGCATCTTTTCTTAAGGGATACTGTCTCTTTTGTGGTCTAAAAGCTGATTTTGGCATAATAGTAACTGGTCCTGCTGTACGAATTAGTCCTACATCTGACTTCCCTGTTGACCAGAGAGTTTCTGGTATGCTCCGTAAGGCATTTTCTTCCTCTTCTAGTAAGAGTGTTAATCAGCTGTCCTCGCTAGACTGCAAGTGTACAGCTGGGTGTGTCTGTGTTATTCAATTTAACTTCTGCTTCTGTACTCCCTGTTCTGACAATTCTAACTCTGTCTGTTTTTCCCACTTTGTGACTTTTTTTCCTAGGTCTGCCCATTTCACATCCTTGTCCTTAGTTAAACTAACATGTGTTAATCGATTAGATTTCTAGAGTGCAAAGAATTCCTGGGGCAATGAACAGCTAACTACACTGTTCCCTTCTGTGTCCCAGTATAGATTACGTAATACTGATCTGTTTGCATGGTTTTTAAACAGTTCTTGCTTATATTCCTTATCAGGTCCTGGTGTGCTACAATAATACAGAGTACAGTGCAACAAATGCTGTTTATCAGTGTCAAGGGAGGGGGACTTACTGATGGCTATGTTCATCATTTCTTCAGTTACTGCCACTGGACCAGTTGTGACCAAGTCCTGGCTGTACCAATAAAATGTTTCGCCCTCCGGTCGCACCACAAAAGTATCCATTTGTCGCTGTGCTTCCATACCCTGCATAGTTGGAACTACTGCTATGCCAAATATCTGCATAAGATCTCTGCCCAAAAGGTTTACCGGGCATTTTGCAGAAACAACAATTTTGCTTTTTGGGTCATCCCTGAAACAGGGTCAGTTATTGCTATGTTATGGGAGAGTGGCTCCCGATACAGCTGTCCATTAGCTGCTTTCACTAGAATGTAATCAAATGATTCTGAATTTTCTGGTAGTTTGGAAGGATGTATCAGGGTCCGTGAAGCCCCTGAGTCAGACAGGAATTTAACTTCCCTCCCCTCTACCAGAAGTGTAACTTCTGGTTTCGTGTCTGCTAAATAGAGCTTTAGGCTCAATAATGCTAAGTCTAAAATTTCACTTTCTTCACCATCTGTGTTTTCTTGCACTTCCTCTATTTCTTCTATCACATCCTCTACTCCTTCTATCACATTTGCATTTGTCTTTTCTTGGTTACTCCCTTCTAGTGATTCTTGACTATCATATAGTCAGTCCTCACCCTCCTTATCTTTCATGGCTACCTTCTTATTTTGCTTGCAATCCCTTGCTAAATGTCCCTTTTTTCTGCACTTAAAACATTTAACCCTCTTCTTTCTCTCTTCAAACTCCTCTGATCACTTATCAGATTGTTTGTTTCCCTGGGCATTTTTCTTGCCCTTTTTTCCAGACTGTACTACATAAACTTCTGCTCCATCTTCTACAGAAAATACTTGGGCTTTCTTTTTCTTTTTACTGTTAAAATGCCTTTCGACATGTCTAGCATATTGAAGTAGTGACTGTAATCTACTTGTACGGTGGTCTACCATGTGCTTTGTAATAAAGCTGCTTATAGGCAAAATACTGCCTTTCAAAAATGCATTCTTTAGCTGCTGCTCATACAGCGAATTACGTGTTTGGTCTTCAGGTACCTGCATTTCACAGTGGTTATTAAAACACTCTAATAATCTAGCATAATATCTGTCAACAGTTTCACTTTCTTGTTGGATGCATTGATTAATGCAAGTCCATTCTGCCCTAGGCTTCCATTTTTCAGAGATTCAGTCTGTTAGACCTTTCACTCTGTTATCCAGTTCTGCATTGCTATGTGGGAGTGGCTTGTGTTCTGCGTCACGGGGATTCCAGTTGCCACTGATCATGTGCCAATCTGGACCTACAATTTGTCTAACTACTTTTTCTACTTCTTCTCCATTTAAATGATAGCTTAACCTTATGCCCTGAAAGTCTTCTAAGTATTTTCTAAAATTAACTTTTGGATGGGGAATTCCCTCTGTGGCTTTCCGGATGTCTTCCGGTGTCCACGGTCTATATACTAGGAGAGTTGGGTCCTGCCCTGCCTGTCCTGCCTGAGGATTTGGTACTTCAATGGTGGACATATCTCTTCTTCACTCATAGCTCATGAATTTTTGTTCATTTGATATAACTCAGTATCCCCTCTTAAGTTACGTGTTTGAGACCTATTCTCGATGGAATCTCTGACATACGGTCTTGGCTTTGCGGTGACAGCCGGGTATAGCGGAGGTGGACCAGCTTGTCCACTCGTTTCATATTCTGGTGCGGGAAGTGGAGGGGACTGAGGGGCTGATGCTATTACCAAATTATTGTATTCTTTATTTAAGAACATAGCTTTTGAATTATTACTTTTTTGTTCCCTATGGTTTGCTTCCTCAATCCACCTGTGTGCCTGAGGAACGCCTAATTGACGTTGCTTTTTACCTGACCTTTTGCATCGGTTTTGAGCTGTTTGACAAGTTTCATAAGTGAGGATTTTTCTAATTTGCCATTAAATTCATATTTATTAACCCATTTTGTATAGTACCTAACATTGTCGGCACGCTGTAATTGCATATATTTTGCATCTTCAGTTAACAGTGGGTCTTGGGAACTTTTTGTGCACTTATCACCCATATTGTTCTGACTGTTAGAATGTTACGTAACCTTTCTTATTTTCACGTGGTACCTCGACTTTTTGTTTCACAGTTTACCTAGAATAACTGTCTTACCTATTCCGTTTCCCTGATCTATGATGAGACTACAATCTTTCTGTCTCTGACTTGTACAAAACAAATCTCCTGACAGATGATTCAAATCAAGTCCCTGATCTAAAACAGAAAAAAAGGTAAATCTCACCTTACCTGAGCCTCCGTGCTTGATCACCAGGTTCGATGGAAAACTCATCCTCCAGTCACAGATCAGAAAAGTGGCTGGCCTCTTTTGAACAACAATTCAGTAGGAGGTCTTTCAGAGCAGAAGAACCGATGTGGTCTCTTCCCCGTACGGATTCATGCCACCTGGCCCATCTGACCTGAGGCAAAGCAGGAGTTTCCGGTCCGAAGGACCAATCTGTCAAAGGAAAAACAACTTTAAAAAGATCAACACACGGCAGGTTCAGGTTAAGGCACTTTAATCTTGCAGCAAGGAGACAAAAACATGCTAGGACAGAGTTTGTCTAACTAGAATCAGGAAGTGAAGCTATTCTTATACATTTCTTAGAAGACATTGCCTACCAAGCTGACATAACAAATCACAAGTTCTTTCAATATTATTTCATAGCAGCTGTTTGTCCATGATTTTCTGCTGGCATATCAAGTTTACAAAAAAACTTCCTAAGAAAAACAACGTGGCCTTGATGACCACCGGTCAGATACAGCTTCTCACAATGCAATGTTACCATTCAAGGTACTATGGCTAATTTGAGCACAAAGCAAGTACAGATTATAGTTCATTTCTTCAAGCAGTCTTTGTTCGATGTATCTTTCTTTTCTGCAGCTGTGCATGTTCTCATAACACGAACAGAGCTGATTGTTCAAGTTCAGTAACATTATAGAAAACAGTATTGTTCTATTCATAATTTTCCTGACCTAGCAGATAATCGCCTGCTTCTCAGTTAATTTCCAAAAGGCATAAACATGAATTTTGCTGTGCTAGCAAATACTAGGTCAGAGAGCATCTTGCAATTTCAGAAAGCATACTGCAGTTTGAAAAGCATCTTGTAATTTCATACAGAATTAAGTTGTACATAAAATAGAATGAAAATGTGTTAACCCTTTTAGCTTCTAATAAGCACTAAACATATACATTAATACATATTTTTCTAACAAGATACATTTTGGAGAAGTATCTATGAAGATCCTATGGAACATAACAAACTTGCTAAATGGATAGAAGAAGTTAAAAAGAAAGAATAAGAATTTTAAAGGTGCAGGATATGAAATGGGATGAGCTAACATCCAGAGAGATTGAAACAAAGTTAAGAAAAGCCTCTAACTGGAAAACCCAGGTCCAGATGCAGTACCTAACCTTTGGTTAAATGTATTGACATCTTTGCACAAAGATTTAGCCATGAGTAAAAACTATTTATATGCTCACCCTGAACAGACATCAACCTGATTAACAACAGGAAAAACAATGCTCCAACTTCAGAGTGAGCCCGCAAGCTACACTAAAAATTATAGACCAATAACTTGCCTACCAACAACAAATAAACTATACATGGGAATTGATGCTGACAAAGTTTATAGTCATTTAGAAGAAAACTCAATTATGACAGTAGAACAAAAGGGCAATAAAAAAGTTATATGGAACAAAGGACCATTTGTTGTAAAAAAGTCATACGGGAGAACTGTAAAAAGGGGAATAAACTAAGTATGGCATGGATTGACTACAAAAACATATTTGATAGTATCCCACATTTATAGATAAAAGAATACTCAAAAATGTATAAGATACACCTTACACAGATCAGCTACATTACAGTGACCATGAAACAGTGGTAGACCACTTTGCAATTAAGCCATGATAAAGGACAGATTATTATCCCAGGGATAAAAATTCAAAAGGGATATTCCAGGGTGACTCTCTGTCACTGTTGCTATTCTGCCTTGCATTTAACACATTAAGCTGTTTACTTAACAGCTTAGGCCACGACTACAATTTGGCTCCTAGAAAACAACAAGGTGTAAAAACTTTTCATCTTTTGTTTCTTGATGATTTAAAACTGTATAGCTCATCAGGTGAGGAACTGAAATCACAGCTGCAGGTTGTCAAAATGTTTTCAGATGAAATAAGAATGTCATTTGGTCTTGATAAGTGTGCAAAAGCAACCTTTAAAGCAGAAAAACTGCAGCACCAGGAAAACATCAGTTTGCGACAAAAATGTGATATAAAAGAACATGAGCAAGAGGGAGTGTATAATATTTTGGAAATGATGAAGGATAAACAATAAAGCATGAACAAATGTGAATAAAACTTGGTAAGGAATACCTTAGAAGATGTAAATTAATTCTGAAACAATGTTGACATCTAGGAACAAAATCCAGGCTAGAAAGTAATTTGCTCTTTCTGTCCTAACTTACAGTTTTGGAATGCTTGTCTGGCCCCACAACTTGTTTGATACATTAGATAGGAAAACAAGAAGGATGCTTCATGCTCACCAAATGATTTATAAAAAACAGTGTATACCAAGTTTATATATTCCCCATTCTGAAAGAGGGATGGGCCTCCATGAAATTGATTACATGTATAGATCTGCAAACATGGGACTCCACACATATCTGCTGACCTCACAAGACCCAAATGTAATGAAAGTTTTGAAACATGAGGAGAATAAATCTAAGATGTCTTCTCTGCTTCATTTAGCAGAAGCATATATGCGGTAAGCAGGAATGGTAATCAAACTAGAAGTAGATAAAATTCAGACAACAACTGAATGTGCCAAAAAAAAACAAAAGAAAGAATATAAGGTGAAGGACCAGATGAGAAGGCAGGAAATGTGGAAAAAACATAAATATAGTTGCAAGTATAGAAAACTGGAAGAACCTCATGTTGATCAGGAATGAATGCAGGGATGGTTAAAGAGAGATGAATTTAAACCAAGAGATGAAGAGTTAATATTGGCAGCCCAAGATAGTGTGTAATGTGCATGCTGGTTTACAAAGTCCATTGAACACGTGTGAGAAACAGGCAAATGTAGGTTTTGTAAAACTGAATTGGAAACAATCGCACATCTTGTTGCTGGTTGTGATATACTAATGACAGAAGGACTATATACTGAAAGGCATAATAGGTTCATAGGTTCACAGGTAGGTACTAGGCTATCTGCCTGAAGGCATTTATAAGCCTAGCCAGAATGTATTGGCTTTTGCCGCCCTCTTAGATTAGTTCCCTGTGCCTCTGTCCAGCAGAGCCACTGAAGTGATCCCCGGGGTAAACTTTCTGTTTCCCATCCACTCGTCAAGGATTCTCTTGAAGAGTTCTAGTGAGGAGCTCTGCCTAATGTAGATTGGAATCTTGTTCCAAAGCATGGGAAGCCTCTGAGACAGGAATCTATCCCTCCAGCACGTCCTATTTATTGTTGTGGTGAGGTTTAGATCCCTAGAGCGTGTGGCTTGAGGGTATAAGGTTTTCTTTAGGTGGAGCATTTCCATCAATTCTGGGTTGGACATGGCCTTATATGTCAGGCAGAGATCACCTCTGAGCAGGCGGTTTGCAACCGAGTACAGCTGGAGTTTCTTCAGTCAAGCTGCATAGGACATCTGTTTGAGGCCAGTGATCCTCTTGGTGAGATACTTCTGTGGTCTTTCCAACTGTTGCAGGTGTCTTGTAAGTTACATCCGAAATGGGGCATTGTACTCTATGATGGGTCTGATGAGTGATGAGTAATGGGGAACAATGACCTCTTTTGATCTGAATGCAAACCCTTTTGTGATTAGGTGGGCCACATAGAAGGATGTTCTAATCACTTTGGCAATGTGATTATCAAAAGAGAGATTACTATCTACTTGGGTCTCCAGATCCCTTATTACGTTTTCCATAATTAGGGGACTACCGCCTATGTGGTAGTTTGTGGGTACTTTGTTATTTCCAAAGGGAATAACTATGCACATTTTGGCATTTAGCATGAGGCCATGATTTTGATACCAGGTATCCATCTCAATGAGACCCTTTTGGAGGATGTCTGTGTCAGCTGGTGAGTCAATTATAGCCCCTAGATTGCAGTCGACTATAAACTTGGTCAGCCATAGTTCTCCTGTGCTTGCCTGTACCTCTGAGAAGTATATGCCAAACAGGAGGGATCCTAGGACTGAGCCCTGGGGAACTCCACTTATAACCGGTTTAGACCTAACTCCCACAACTCTCACCATGTGGGTTTTGTCCATGAGCCAATTGGCAACCCATCTTGTGACATAGGGGTTTATGTTCAGGCTGGTGAGCTTGTCTGTAATACCAGAATGGGGAATGGTGTTGAAGGCCTTTGCGAGGTCTAGGTAGGCTGTGTGTACCACCTTTCCCTCATCTATAGCCTTGGTAACTGTCTCAAAGAAGTCCACCAAGTTTAGGCGACATGATCTGCCCTTAACAAAGCTGAACTGGGTAGGGTCCAGTGTTTGTAGGTTCCCACTGTCTTTGTTAATGAGTTCTATGATGATGCACTCCATTGTCTTGCAGACCAAGCTAGTCAGGCTTATAGGGTGATAGTTCCCGGGGTCCGTTGTGGCTCCACCTTTGTGGAGCAGAATAACTGTTTCTGTACACCACTCTATGGGTATGTAGCCTGTGGAGAGGCTGAGTTTGAACAGTGTGTTTAGTTGAGGGGTCAATTTATCTTTGAGCTTGTGCAGGACACAGCCTGGGACACCGTCCAGTCCCACTGATGCTGTGTTTTTGGCTTTGGAGAGGGCTATTTTAACCTGTCTGTGATTTCAGGGGCTCTACATTCTTCTGGTATGGTTATGGGTTCTTTTGGGGATGAGAGGGTGGTGAAGTTTGCACTGAACCTGTCTGCCAGGATGTTGGGAATATCGGTTGGTTCAGTGTATTTTGTGCCATTCTGCACTAACTCCGAGCAGATCTGAGCATTGCCACTTAGATTCTTGACATAGCTAAAGAATGCCTTGTGCTTATCTTTGGAGTCCTTGGCAAGGTTTCTTTCAAAGCTCACCTTGGACGATTTCTATCAGGGATCGTAGTTTCTTGCTGATTCTAATCAGGGATGTCTTCCCTTCTTGAGATTTTACTCTTTTCTGTACTAGTTTCCTCCTTCTATTGTATAGCTTGTTTAGGGCAGGGGTCCACCAGACTGGTTTCCTTTTCTTGAAGGAGTGAGTCTTTGTTTTGCTTGGGATAGCATGATCCATGCATTCTTGTAGGTCCCCGTTGAATGCATTATAAAGGATTTTGCAGCTTGGACAGCGTTATCCTTTAGCATGTGGGCTTTTAAACTTTCCCCCTCCGTCTTAAGTAACGTGAAGTTTGCTTTTGAAAAGTTTTTCACAGTGGTTTCCTTGTCCAGGGGTGGGGGTGGAATGTGGATTTCCAAAGTGATTTGTTTATGGTCAGATCTAACCAGTATGGGGTTGACCTCTGATGTGGAACACCGGTCACCCATGTTGGTGGTGACCAGGTCCAATATGTTGTCACCTCTGGTACATAATAATATGACAAGACTGTTGCACTGGGGATTGTGTAAACATTATGGTATTGAAGTGGCTGAAAAAACACTAGAAATTCAAGCCACAAAGCATCATAGAAAATGATGAAGTTTATATCACATGGGATCACCCATTACCAATAGTTCAAAAGATAGATGCTAGAAAACCAGATATAGTGGTCCAAGAAAAGAAGACAAAAATAGCATTGATCATTGAAATCACCACACCCAGTGACTACAGTGTCTTGTGTACAGAGAGACATAAAGTCATAAAATATCAAGATCTGCAGGCAGAATTGAGAGCAATGTGGAAGAAAGATACCCAGACAGTTCCAGTAGTAGTAGGAGCAATGGGACTTCTAAAAAATAATCTACAATTGTATTTAGATATGCTAGCAATCCATGTAACCCCATAAAACTGCAGAAGGGGTCATTACTGGGCACATTGTCGGTGCTGCAGAGAGCACTTTTGGCTGACATCAAAGACTGAAACAATACTAATTTAATGAACTTTAATCATACTTTGACTTAGGAATGGGGTCCATTATTAGAAACCCAAAAGACTTGGAGAAATTAAAAAAAGAGTGTCACTGGCAGAAAAATGCATGTTGTTTCACATGTAATGCTTTATGGTCTGTTACATGTAACTATTGGATCCTTCACCCTGTTTTCTCTGTGACATCTTCCTCATTTATTGTAACTTATGTGGTGTTTCCAGGCTGGTGCACACCATGCATAAAAGTGAAAAACTGGTAACACATAGATTATGGAAGCCAGTACCATAGGCTTCAATGCAAAATAAAATATCACTGTTTTAATACACAGGGCCACAAAGTAAGTTGAGTATCATCTAATTTAAAGCATAATCAACACAAACTGTTAATTGGTATGTACCCATATCTATATAAACACCTGTTGATTCATTAAGTGTTATGTGGGGTGTGGTCATGTTTAGCTCATTAAAACATGACCTCTCTTCACAGTTAGAGTCTAGATGGTACCAAGTTTGAAATACTATCATGTAATTCTATCATTTTTTCTTTGCGTATGTGTTGGCAGTTTGGAATTAGGTTTTACAGCAACATATTTTTCCCATTTAAGCATTTATGTGCAATGTGCACCATCTAGTGGAGAATTCAGACAAAATAAATGAATAAGCTCCTTATTGCACCCAGCTATTCATTCATGCTTGTATATCTTGAACATATGCATGTTGCATGTACAATGTTTACATTTAACAGCAGGCCATCTGGTGCACAGGTGAAGAGGTCTACACTTCCACTGCTAATATTTAGAATATGTAATATTACTCAGTGTTACTGTAAACAACCTAAAACATTATTGCAAAGTGCTGCCCTTACATTTGGGGAGTGTGCTATCTGAACCATAAGCAGTGACCAATGTAATAATGTACTTTCCAGTTCAGGGTTGCCTGTGTACATGAGGTAAACTACCTCATGTACACAGGCAACCCTTTCCTCCTCCCAACAAATTCCAACACATGTGAGAGATGTAACCATATAGCCAAACTGGAGGCTAAGCTCTCTGAACTCAGTACTGGCGTAACCAGTCAGGAGGAGAAGGAAACCACACTCACTACAATTCCAGTCACACATAGACCTACCACGACAGCAAACCAAACACATAAACACATAAAAACATACTTGGAGGCTCTAAATAAAAATCTGCCTAAGCAGCAGAGACATCCAAAGCAGACACCCAAGCAACTGCTACCCCAAAACAAAACACGTGCAACACATAGCTCACAAAGCCAGTGTGCCGAACAGTCACAGCCCTTAAGGCTAAACAATACACCTGATACACTTGTAATAGGTGAATCTAACGTCAGGCACACTGACGTCCCACTCAACAGGCTGAACAAGGAGAAGGTCATGGTGAACTGCCTGTCGGGCGCTAGGATCCGCCACATAACACAATCACTCAGGTCACTCCAAGGCAAGTACAAATATGACTCAGTCATTGTCCATGCTAGTGTGAATGACCTGAGACATACCTCCCTGGACTACATGAAAAGAGAGATAAAGGAGCTCTCTGAGCATGTAGCCCAGGCCGGTATGACCCTGACCTTGAGTCACCCTCACCAAGAATGATGCCACAATATGAAGACAAGATGATCAATTTCAACAATTGGCTTAAGTATTGGTGTCATTCAAAGGGGATCCAATGCCTGTCAGCCTGGGATGACATGCTCAACAAGCCACGATGCTTCGCTAGGGACGGCTTGCACCTGTCACCCCTGGGCTTTCGGATATTGGCAAAGGCTCTTGCTACCCCCATAGTGCCTTTTTTAGGCAAGGCTCAAAAGACAAACCCACCACCATAGGTATCACAAGGGATAAGAAACTAAGAGTAATGCTACTCAATGCCATAAGTCTAAATCTCAAGATGCACACACTCAAAACTCTCCTTAGCATGGAGAACATTGATATCTATGCAGTGACAGAAACCTGGTTCAAGGCTCCCGAGAGCACCCAGCACTACCAGGTTATACCTCATACCATGCTTTTCGGCCCCAAAACTTGGACCGAACCACAAAAGGAGGGGGAGTATCAATATTCGTCAAAGATACCCACACCTCCAGGTTGGTGGCACAGCATGAAGCATCAGAGACTATCCATGTGCAACTAGCAGTGGGTAAAACTGCCTTCCAGTTTATAGCCTGCTACAGACCACCCTCCCAAACCCAGGAACCCCACTCAGCCTTCCTGAGAACACTGGATAATATGAAAGTCTCTCCAAACACCATTATATTGGGCGACTTCAACTACCCAAACATAGACTGGGAGCATTACTCTAGCTCCAACACCCTAGCCCAAAGGTTCCTAGAATTTATAAACTCAAATGCTATGGAACAACTTGTTACCACTCCCACAAGAGGGGAAAACATACTGGACCTGATCATCACCAACATGGGGACTATATGCTCCAGACCAGAAGTGTATCCCTCACTGGTAAGATCAGACCATAAACTATTCTCACTGAATATTCACATCCCGACCCCACCCCCTGCCCAGAAAACCACAGTGAAAAACTTCTCTAAAACAAATTTCACACTCCTCAAAACCGAGGTGGAATCCTTCAAAGCCCCCGGGCCTGTGGAAAATATGGGCCAGACTGCAGAATCCTTTATAAACGCATTCTATGAACACCTTCAAGAATGCATGGATCATGCAATCCCAAAGAAAACCAAGACCCAATCCTCCAAAGGCAGACGTCCTGTCTGGTGGACCCCAGCCATAAACAAACTATACAATAGAAGGAGGAAGTTACTACATGATAGAGCAAAATCCCAAAAAGGGAAGGCATCTCTGATCAGTATTAGCAAAAAACTATGGGCACTCATAAAATCGTCTAAGGCCAGCTTCGAGAGAGAAATTGCACAGGACACTAAGGATAATCACAAGGCTTTCTTTAGTTATGCTAGGAACCTGGGTGGGAATTCCCAGATATGATCAGAATTAGTCCAAAATGACAAAAAATACACCGAACCCACAGACATTGCCAACATCCTAGCTGACAGGTTCAGCGCAAACTCCCCCCCCCTTCCCACCAAAAGGGCAAATATCTATCCCAGCAGAGGTCTGCCCCCCTGACATCTCAGATGCTCAGGTAAGAGCCGCCCTCTCCAAAGCAAAAAACACAGCATCAATGGGACCAGACGGTGTCCTGGGCTGCATCTACATGAACTCCAAGAAGAGCTAAACCCAAACATAAAACTACTGTTCAATCTCAGCCTTACTACAGGATATGTACCCAAAGAGTGGCGTACAGCAACAGTGGTCCCTCTCCACAAAGGTGGTGTCTCAACGGATCCTGGAAACTATCACCCCATAAGCCTGACTAGCTTGGTCTGCAAAGCTATGGAAAGGGTCATCATGGACCTCATAAACAAAGATATTGGGGACCTAAAGACACTGGATCCTTCCCAGTTTGCCTTTGTTAAGGGCAGATCCTGCCTCTTAAACCTGGTCGATTTCTTTGAAACAGTCACCAAGGCCATTGACGAGGGGAAGGTGGTCCACACAGCCTACCTGGACCTTGCAAAAGCCTTCGATACAATACCCCACTCGGGCATTATAGATAAGCTCACCAGCTTAAATATAAACCCCATATGTCACTAGATGGGTTGCAAACTGGCTCAAGGGCAGAACCCACATGGTTAGAATTGCTGGAGCCATGTCAGACTCCAAACCAGTTACAAGTGGCATCCCACAAGGCTCAGTCCTGGGACCTCTCTTGTTCGGTATATATTTCTCAGAGGTACAGGCCAACATGGAAGGACTGTGGCTGACCAAGTTCGCAGATGACTGCAAACTGGGCATCATAATTGACTCTCCAGCCAACACAAGCATCCTCCAAAAGGGCCTCATAGAAACAGACAACTGGTGCCAGAACCATGGCCTCAAGATAAACGCCAAAAAGTGTATAGTCATCCCCTTTGGCAAAAACAAAGTGCCCACAAATTACCTCATAGGTGATAATCCATTAAGTACAGAAGAAGTAATTAGGGACCTGGGGACCCAAGTTGATAGCAATCTCTCATTTGACAACCACGTGGCCAAAGTGGTTAGAAAAACATTTTATATAGCCCACCTAATCATGAATGTATTCACATCTAGATCAGGGAGTTCATTGTGCCTCTTTACTCATCCCTCATCAGGCCCATAATTGAGTACAATGCCCCTTTTGGGATGTACCTTACCAGACACCTGCAGCAACTGGAAAGACCCCAAAAGTACCTCACCAAGAGGATCAAAGGGCTCAAACAGATGCCATATGCTGCCCGGTTAAAGAAACTCCAGCTCTACTCAGTGGCATACCGCCTGCTCAGAGGCGATCTGTGCCTGACGTATAAAGCCATGTCCAACCCGGAATTAATGGACATGCTGCACCTCAAAAAATCCAAATCCCATCAAGCTATGTGCTTGAGAGACTTGAACCTCAGCACTGAAATAAATAGGACATGCTGGAGGGACAGATTCATAACCCAGAGGCTCTCTTCACTCTGGAATAAAATCCCAGTCCAGGTTAAGCAGAGTCCCTCATTGATTCTCTTCAAGAGGAATCTTGATGAGTGGATGGGATATTGTAGGTTTACCCCGGGTATCACTTCTGTGTCACTGTTAGACAGAGGCACAGTATACTAACCTCGAAAAAGGGCATAGCAAAATTAATTTAAAATGGGTGGCGAAAGCCAAACACACTCTGGCTAGGCTTATAAATGCCCTAGGGCAGATAGCCTAGTATGAACCTATGAACCTATGAACCTATGAATACAGCATAATGCCAGCACTCTTTCCTTTTACACTGTTATAACTCCATGTTCACTGTTATAATGATAACAATCTGCAGCATGCTCTTGGTGTCTCTGGTGTATAGGTAATGATTTACATTGCAATATGTATGTCAATGGAAATGTATCTTGTATAGTTTGGAAGAGTAGTTTTCTAAATGACAACCCCTATTCACTCTGTGATACCAGCCTGTTGTTTTACTAAACATACTAATGCAGGCCCACTATTGTGTTACAATGGACAAATGCATACTCACAGTGATAAAAGTGTTTAGCACATTAAGCTGAATTTACTCCTAATGCTAAAATGATAGTACTGTTTTGAAACATACATACTACTTGGATCTCTCATCCTTTTTAGTCTTCCCTCATAGGCTTGTACATTTTGTATTCTCTCCACATTAGCTGTGGGAGAAATATGAAGACATTAAGATCAGCAACCAGAAACAGGTACAGCTGTTTCATCCTTCAAGCAGTCCCTGTAAATGATACTCACACGTATCGATTGCCATCAGTCCTACATTCATCCATCCAATGTTTGAGAGTTCCCCTCTTCCTCATCATGAGGTCTTGATAGTGATTTCTTAACTGTTCACCAGTGTGGGGATACCAGTAACAGTAGACAAATCCCAGGCCAAACTATTGCATGCATCCAATTTGTAATCCGATCCATGATAGTGCTCCTGCAACATCCAGGGACCATAATCATTCACTAGGAGTCCAACAAAAACTTTGGACTCCTGCACCCCACCTTAGAGAAAGAAATCTCAAACCTTCACCCTGAACACCAGCCATGTGTAATGTGGATGAACAGCAATGTACAAAGTGTTTTCCCTCAATTGCATTTATAACAGGTACAGAGCATGTGGAATATTATGATCTACAACATTTGAAAATGGTGCACACTGCTTACCATCGCACAAAGACAACGTATTTGAGTGAAGCTAATTAAGCACAATGTGTGAAATAATACAGATGTCACTATAAAAATACATCATCTATGATGACAATAATTATTATATTGGAAATTCTAGGTCAACTGCCAGCATTTATCATGTGAAGTGGGACACCATTAATAAGGACAGGTTTCTGCAGTATTACTACCCCAAGATTTTCACTACACCTTTCTAAACATACTGAAAAATATTAAGATACAACCAAACACCCTAATACTGGGGGATTTCAACTACCCTGAAATTAACTGGGAAAACTACTCGTGTACCAACACCTTTGCCCAACGGTTCTTCGAATTCATAAATTCCAATGTCCTGGATCAACTAATCCATAGTCCCACCAGGGGCACCAATATCCTGGACCTGGTCATTACCAACATGGGAAATCAATGCTCCACACCAGTGGTCACCCCCTTGTTGATTAGGTCTGACCATAAGCTAATCATCTTTGACATCCACATCCCACCCCCACCCCCAGTAAGGAAACATCCATAAAAAAACGTCTCCAAGGCCAACTTCATGCTACTCAAGTCAGAAGTGACAAACTTCATGACAGCCATGCAGACAGGAACTGAAAGTTTGACTGCCAAATCCTACACTAAAGCACTGTACAAGCACATCCACTCATGCATGAATTGTGCCATCCAAAAAAGAACCAAGATGCTCTCTTCCAAAAAAAGGAAGCCAATCTGGTGGTCCCCTGTCATAATCAAACTATACAACAGAAGGAAGAAACTGTTGGAGAAAAGTGGAAAATCCCAGGATGCAAAAAGCTCACTTACCAGCCTCAGCAAGAAGCTGGGATCCTTCATAAAATCCTCCAAAACTAGTTATGAAAATAAAATTGCCAAAGATTCCAAAGAAAATCACAAGGCATTGTATAGCTATGTCAAGAATCTAAACAACAATGCTCAGATCTACTCTGAGCTACAACAGAATGGCATTAAATATACTGATCCTAAGGACATTACCAATATCCTGGCAGACTGAGTCAGTGCCAACTTCACCCCCCTCTCACCCCCTAAAGGGCCCATCTCAATACAGAAAGATTGCCAAATTCCGGTAATCACGGTCACACAGGTAAATAACACACTCTCCAAAGCTAAGAATACATCATCCATGGGACCAGACGACATCCTGGGCTGTGTATTACATGAACTACAAAATGAACTGGCACCTAACCTAAGTGTCATGTTTAATCATAGCCTCAGTTCAGGCTTCGTGCCCACTGAGTGGTGCACAGCTACAGTTATCCCACTCCACAAGGAGGGATCCACCTTGGATCCTGGGAACTACCATCCCATCAGTCTGACAAGCCTGATCTGCAAAGCCATGGAATGTATTATCATGGAACTTATAAACAAAGACACTGGCAATCTTCAAACACTGGACCCCACCCAGTTTGGGTTTGTGAACGGCCGATCATGTCTCCTGAACCTGATTGACTTCTTTGAATCAGTCTCCAGAGCCATGGATGAGGGTAAGGCAGTCCACACAGCCTATCTGGACCTCACCAAGGCATTTGATGCCATCCCCCACTCTGAAATCATAGCTAAACTTACTAAGCTGGGCATAAATCCCTATGTCACTCGGTTTGCTAACTGGCTTACTGCAGAACCCACACTGTAAACGTAGCTGACTCCAAATCCAGCTCCAGACAAGTGACAAGTGGGAGTACCTCAGGGTTCAGTCCTGGGACCGCTCTTGTTTGAAATCTACTTCTCTGAAGTACAGGGCAACACTGAGGGACTCTGGCTAACAAAGTTCGCAGATGACTGCAAACTGGGAGCCATTATTGAATCCCCAAATTATGTGGATATTCTACAAAAGGGCCTTACAGAAACAGATGCTTGGTGCCAGAGCCATGCGCTCAAGCTCAATGCCAAGAAGTATATAGTTATCCCCTTTGGAAAAAAAAATGTACCCATGAATTACCACATAGGTGGCAGTACACTAAACACTGAAAGTGTGATAAGAGACTTAGGAACACAAGTGAAGAGTGGTCTCACAGTTGATAACCACATCACCACAACAGTCAGGAAATCCTTCTCTGTAGCACACCTCATCGTTAAGGGCTTTTCATCCAGGAAAAAGGAGGTCATTGTCACACTGTACTCATCCCTCATTAGACCCATCATAGAGTACAATGCCCCATTTGGTATGTACCTCACAAGACATCTGCAACAACTGGAAAGGCCGCAGAAACACCTCACTAAAAAAAATCACAGGCCTAAAGCAGATGCCCTTTGCTGACCGACTAAAAAAACTCCAGCTATACTCTGTTGCATATCATCTACTCAAAGGTGATCTCTGCTTAACATAGAAGGCCATGTCAAACCCAGACCTGTTGGGACATGCTACACTTAAAGAAATCCCAATCCATCAGAGCCACATGCTCCAGGGACCTAAACCTTGTCATCACAATGAACAAAACATGCTGGAGGGATAGGTTCCTGACCCAGAGACTCCCCATACTCTGGCATGGACTGCCCATACATGTCAAGCAGAGTGCCTTCTTGGCCCTCTTCAAAAGTAACCTTGATGACTGGATGGGAGATATGAAATTTACCAAAAACTAAAAACAATGGAACCAATTGCCCAAACAATTGTCCGACCAACAAAGAAAAGAAGGGCAAAGGTAGAAAAAGAGGCTCGACTCCTTTGTAGCACATACCACTCTTTTATTCCACAAAAAACTCACAAGACTCCATATGAAATTTACCCTGGGGATCATGTCAGTCGCCCTGCTAGACAGGGGTCCAGGGAATTAAATATTGTGGGAAGAAATAGCCAGGGAATTGTTATGGCTAGGCTTGTATAGGTCCGAGGGCCGATAGCCTAGTATGAACCTATGAACTTATGAACCTATGAACCTTAGCAATGACAGCCCTACACTTACAGTTGTTCCCATAACAAGAATTTAGATATACATGTCTAGCATTCACTCCATTGCTAGCTATTACAAGCGCACATTACAAAAGAATGAGGTTGCATTACCTGTATTCAAACCTAGGATGCTCAAAACTTAAAAGTGACACTTAACTCCTTGCAGCACAGGAGAAGTTGCATAACCTGTGGCTACATTTGCATTCATTGTAAGGTTCATACAGGCTCAATATAAAAAAATTAAGTGATAACATGGAGAAAAATAAATCAATTTGTGATATATACACAGTCCAGTTTGTTAGTACACAGGGAATATGTCTACATAGGTGTGCAATCCAGATCAACATGCAATGTAGATTTAGAGGACTGCATGGTTGCCTTAAAGCTGTTGTTCTCGCATATACCACAATAGCATCCAGTAACAGTTATTCAGCACACAAGCAACATCAACAGGGAATGTACATTTATTTTGAAATAGTACATGTTAGATGTACATGTAGTTAAACGTTCAACTTGGAATATAATTCATTTACTCCATACACAGGCTATGACTCTTGTTTTCAAATATATAACACTGTCTTAACATGCTCTGTTCCTTGGTCAGTCAGCAATCATTTGACCAGTACTGTGGTACCGAGTGTGTGGCAAAACAATTCTATAGTATTGCATTTACAATGCTTAAGGATATTAAGTGGGAATATGTTATTCAGTTGCCAAATAAGTAAAGCCATGTTGGCTAGCATGAGAAAGCACTGACTGTTATTTTGTGGGTGTGGATCAAAGGCATCCAACCCTATGTGAGCCTGTGCCATATCCCCCCAAAGCACACATTGTGAGCATTTGGGAGGGGGCACATATGATATTTGTGTTAAATGGCAGGTTTGCCAGCACACATGTAGCAGATGATACGCATACTGTTCAAAATGCCTTGACAGTTTGAGTTGTACACCTCATGATTATTGTAGACCCTATCCTGTTCCCCATTTCTTGTTATCATGTGTACTTTACTTCACTGTAAGGCACACATTACTTTAGGATAATGCAATGCATGATATAATTGTAGCATTCCTCTGAATACATACTCAGAAATAATGTTTACATTTGCCATGTTGTAGCATACCATGCAATGATATTTTGAAGATCGTGGATGGTGATCCCTGTAACATAAGAGCCATGCCCCTTGCTACTCTGTGAAATGTCCCAGTGACTACAAATAGCATTTAAACAGATACCTTATTTTCCAATGGGATGGTTTCCTGCACTTGTCCCTGTCTATGAGTCAATTCTGAGAGAGGTCGCTCTGTTCCTCCAGAGTCTATGTGCCCTAGAAAATTTTCATCTTCTCTACATATGGCTATTGCCAGCAGCCGCAGGGTCTTCAGCCTGTATTACAGACAGATGTATTCAAAAAGCAGCAAGTAATAATTTCTTTGTGCCCGTTTTGTGTCTGTACTCCAGTATTTTCTCAATCCACAAAAAAAGGAAATGGAGACAGCATGAATGCTTTTACATCTTGTGTACTAGCTCCACATGATTGGCTGATTATCATGAAATTCAGCTGTGTATGGTGTAGTTAGCATTTCTGAAGGTCAGAGGACACATGCATATTGTGGAATGTAGATAACAATACACATGAAGTAAATCTGCATGCATTTGTTAGAAATATACTTATTACATGGCCTTCTTTACAAGTGTGAGAGATACATAGGATGTAGGGTAGGCATAAAGTATAATGCTGTGTGCTAACTATATACACACGTTCCATAGAAAGATCCTTTGATAGTACCATTAACATTTCCCATTGTTTGATTAACAACATTGTTCCTGACCCTGGTATTTATTATGTTATGGGGGTTGGGAGAGAGAGATGAAGTCCTGCTATGGAACAAACTAGAGTGGAATGTTATGTTGGGTGGGGGGACATAATTCAGTATTTGTTAGGGCACAATAGATAATATTCTACTCTTGTTACTCTCTTAGTTTTGTAACCACCCCTGTTATTTACTGCACAGTGTTCTTTACAGTTTAATCCACTTTAGAGCATTGGGAGCCTTTCTTTACTGCATATCTTTACAACAATTTGTGCTTATGTGATCCTTATATGTGTTATCATTATTTTGCCTTTCATTAACCGATATGCCCCAGAGATGTAGACCCCCATTCTCTGAGGCCAAAAATGAGCTGATTATAGAGACACTCAGACAACACTTTGAGGTCCTGCTGTCAAGGGGGAGGGGAAGAATGGCTGAACATGCTGAACTCTGGGATGACCTTATCCAAAATAATAACAATGTGGGCCAACAGAGTTGCACATATGAGCAAGTGCATCACAGAGCTACCAATATGATCCATGCAGCCAGGAAGCATGCAACTGAAGGGGCACATGAATGTGAGGTCACTGGTGGTGGGCCAGCAGCCAAATAACCCCTCAGTACTGCCAAAGAATTCCTGGCAAATATCGCCCCTTAGGAAAGCTCCCAGCAGTCCAACAGCCAAGTATGTCCTTGATGTGGGTGCACTCCTACTACTCAATAGCAGAGTCTAGGTAGGCTGTGTTAGATCATTACTAGAATACATTTGCAGTCAGTTTGTAATACTGTATATATTTTTAATGTGTGGCAGATTGCTTTATTGGTGCGGTGTAAGTAAGATAGCTGCAGTGTTCAGGTCTTTTGACTGCCACAGAGGGATTCTGGCACATATCTACACACAGGACAGCTCCCAGTAATCCTTGTACCACTATGTTCTGGATGCATGTGCTCCCGCATCACATGCGAGGCTCCTAGGAATGCTTTGTGATGTCATCAATAAAATATTTCTGCATTCTGTCATAAGTGTATATAGTTGTGTCAAGCTGCATGTATATGTTGGTTTGGGTATGTCAGCTAGCTGCATTTTTTTTCTCATTTAAAGGATGCTAGCCACATTCCTGATAACATTTCTTTGAGCATACATATAGATGAGTAAATGTATTAACCCCTGTTGTACAGTTAAATGCGTGGTGCTGTTGCCATTATGTCTTACTTTACTTTTTCTAAGACAGTCAGGGATTCAACGTGCAAGGACTGCAGCAGTTGGAAAATGGAATGTTTTTTCTGTACAGTATATATATATATATATATATATATATATATATATATATATATATATATATATATATATATGTGTGTGTGTGTGTGTATGTGTGTGTGTGTGTGTGTGTGTGTGTGTATTTAGTCCAACATATCTGCTATACTGTCCTCTCAGGACTGTTGTATGTATTTCAGTACTGTTTGTATACCTGTCCACTGCACAGGTTTTATCTGAATGTCAAGGTGCGGTAATCATCTTTTGGGCCTGCATTTAAGATCATAGTAATTGAATGGAGGATTACTGTGACATCAGCAATGCTAGCAAACATTAAACAATATGACACAGATCTTGCATTCAAACTGCATACCCTTCAGATATGCCATGGTGAAGCAAAACATGTTATTCCATCAGCTGTATAGGTTTATAGGAGCATATTATGTAACATTTGTCTATATTCTTTAGCCTTTGTACAACCACTGTTTATGGCTTTGTCCACACTTCTTACTGTAAGTGGTTGACAGGTTTAAATGTCTGTAATAGTGACAGCAGAGGAAATTGCAGCATAGTAGTGCAGGCATTGATGTTGTCCTGTTTTTTTTTTTTTATCACAGGTGAATATGGTGGTAGTTCTGTGTCCCCTGCGCCACCTGATGTCAGTGTCTCATCAGAGTCTGATGATGATGGTCACCAAAGTGAGGCACAGTCAGGCATTGCAGAGGCTAAATCTGACACAGAAGTTTACATCAAGCACCTACACTCAGGATCCCCAGACACAGCCAGTATGCCTACGCATACCCAGTCCACTGAAGCCACACATATTGGACAGTTGGAGAGTGATGACATAGACCATGAAAGTGTGGCTACCATGGCTTCACTGTCTGTTGACATTGTCTGTAGCCAAACTGTTGGCGATGAGCCACACAGGAGTATTTATAGGGGTGCTCATCAGTGGCCTGCTGTCCATCCACCACCTGGTACAGGTGTGCCTTCATGTGTCACTAAACTATGTTTAGGGCTGTAATAGAGGCACAGGCATGTTCAGAATGTCACTCCAGGAGAATGCTCAGGGTTTTAGATACTTCACATTCTGACATCTGTGACTGCCTCCACTGTGTTGTTGATGCACTGGATCAGTTCAATGACACATATGAATGGGATGTGGCCATGATGGAGTGCAGAGTATCTGTCATAGAATGTACATTGTCTGTGCTGGAATGTCTGCTGAGAGGGGAACGTCAACCTCGTGGGCATAGGTCAGCAGCTGAGAGCCAATGACACCATGCCCAATCAACCTGCCGTAATGGCAGTACATCCACTGCTCCATCAGATAGTGTGCTGTCCACACCCAGATGAGCAAGGCCATGGGGTCATGGTCCTGGCCATTCCTGTAAATGGAAGACATCCAGTAGACATCATTCAGCCTCAGGTAGTAGCACACCATCTGACCTTGGGAGTGGAGGTGCCAGTGCAACTTCTGGCAGAGCTAGTTGCCATGGTCGAGGACAAAGATTATGAATTGTCAGCTCTACCATGCATGGCTCACAGCTGCTCAGCATACAGACACACAGGGCTAGCACTGAGCTTAGCTGTGCTCATGCAGACACTCACACAGCAATGTCACATTGAGGGCACCTACTGACACACACTCTACATTTACATGTAGCCTGTTGGCTGTTGCCCTTACAGACTCTCTCACACACACACACACACACACACACACACACACACACACACACACACACACACACACACACACACACACACACACACACACACACACACACACACACACACACACACACACACACACACACTAACCTTTTGTATCAGCCTAGGCTTCCTGCACCTCCACAAACAACTCTGTGCAATTGATGGCTTTGATACATCCCTGTTGTCTATCTTTTGGCTTCAGGGATACTAAAGCTATGTGTCTGATGCACAGGGAGACTACCTCCATTTAATATGCATTTAATATGCCCATTTGTGCTGTTTTCCTGATAATTCTAACTGCCAGTTATATTGCAGTTAGCCAGTTAGACAATTGCAAGCATACCAATTCCACACCCCCCACAAACCACCCTGTACAAGTGATGACTGTGCCACATCCATGTTGTCTATCCTTTGGCTTCAGGGATATTAATGATATGCGTCTAATTTACAGGGTGATTATCTACTTTTAATATATATTTTCTACGTCCATTTCTGCTGTTGTCCTGATTATTTTAACTGTCAGTTATATTGTAGTTAGCCAGTTAGACAGCTGCTAACATATAATTCCTTTGCTTTTTAGTTGATGCTTTTGTAAGGGTTGCAAAGTCAGTCAATGACATGTATCTTATTAATATATCTAACCTTCTTTTTCAAGATTGTTTAGTGCTAACGTATGTGTGCAGAGCCAAAGTCAATCCATCAGATTCTGAGCTCTGGATTATATATCTGCACTGCAGACAAAGCTCAAAGCACTATTACAGCATAATGTTTTGTTTTTTTCATGCAGATTACCATAAGTTCCAATGTTAATAAGCTGTGACAAGGGTATTGCTCTGAAGGTGTTTAGAACTGTAGCCAATACATCACAATATGATATGCAATGGCATGTATAATGCGTGCCCATTATTCTTACAGAAAGGACCACCCGTGTCCAGCATAGAATCAACAGTGATCCATGGCAGATAACATGTTCAGAAGATGTCAGCCAGCTTGTGCTCAAACAAGTTTATGGATGTGCTCTGCTTGACGTACATTGGAATCCTAAGGCAGATGACTGACAACTTTTGAGATATGTATGTTTCTATTCAGCACATCCTATGTATGGCAAACAGTACATTGAGGTCCCTGCAACAGGTGGCTGTGGTTCCATACAACATAAGGATGTGCAGCATATTCATCTCATTTGGCCCAAAGAGAGTCATGTAATGCTTACATATTCTGGATCAAAGCTTTATAAATGATACTGCATACACAGACAGCTACTTCATTCTGCCCACAGAACAGAAATGTTGGAGACCCTCTGATGTTTTATTACTCAGAGATGTTTGATGTCTGTCAACCTCCAGCATGTCTGGGACAATACTTATCAAAGGGAGAATTATAGACATTAGTATGGCTGATGATGGATGATTATAGGGCACTGAGAAATTTGTGTTGATGTAATGCCTTTGTTAATCGGATGTACGATAGAGAATGCCTTCCTCCCCATAGTACACACACTTTGCAGTTGACATGTGTTGCAAGGCATATTAATGCATAATTGGGGAATACTGTACTCTGGGTTATTTTTAATAAGCAGGAATATATATTAACACAGGGTATGGTGATGTATGCTTGTGTAGTTGTTATAACACCCATGGCTTTGTCAGCAGTCATTAGTGGCACAAAGATGTTTTGCCACACATCCTCTGCTTTTTTATGGCCTTTTGATATGTATAAGTCAAACAAAAGGGGAGACAGCACTGACACATCTGTCACCACACAGGTGACAGTTCAGCTGCTTGAGGTGAGGTCTCCCACTTTGACTGAGTATTGTTGAGCTGTGATCCGATGTCCAACCTACCTGTTAACAGAAGGTGTGATATTCACCTTGGTTAGTTTCTCATTGAGAACAAATGTCGGATTGCATTGGAGTGCCTTGCCAAGGCAAGATAGCATGAATGCAAAGTCTTCTATATGTCTCTGTTCACAGTCTGGAGTTCCATATTTTTTGCAAGCACAAGCTTCACATGAGAATAGCTAACTGAAACAGATCTACTGTTTGGAGGTCACCTATGTCCTTTTTCTGTGAGATACATGCATACTATTTCCATTGTCTTAATGCGAATGTTGAATATAGTTATGGGGCCAGTTGTATGTTGCCTATCCTACAATGTATGGGTGGGAAATGGTCACTGTATTCCATTCATTGTGGACAACAGTAGTACTCAGACCGTGGATGCATATGGTACCTAATGCAGTAGCTCACAACACAGCCTAGAATGTCATCTAGTCTGATGGATTCTGTGCTCTGCATATTGGAGTGAGCAGTGACAACTTGCTTTTTGGCATGTTTGGAATTTACAGTTGGTCAGTGCATGCAGTACCAAAGAGAATTGCTTCAAAATACATCTGAAAGATATATATTATTTTGCAGATGTGCTTATGGTTATGCCGAGATACATGTTGTAAATTATTAGCATAGTTGCTATATAAGGCTTCTTCAAGATATCTCATTGTTTATGGTGCACTGAGGTGATTGACCTTCATGGACTGTTTTGTATATGTTGTCCTTGAAAACAGCAGTTTCTTGAATGCACTGTAGAATGTTGTAATGACAGACATACACCAGTATGGATTGCATTTCCCGGCAGATCTGTCTTTGAACATTTCAAGCATGGCCGTGTTTATACATTTGTGTAGATTTGTAGACATGGCATCAGGGTGTAATTTACCCCAGTAATCAATGTCCTTTGTGGAAACCTGAGCTTGGACATTGAGTACCCCATGCCTTAGAAAGATGTAGTTAACTTGTATGATGTTTTTGAACCTGAGTCCTCCTTTAGGGAGTTAATTAGGTACCCCAAACTAAACATATACTGATTTATAGTTGGATTAGCATTGCAGGCACAACACATGTGCCATTATATTGTCCACTCATAGTGTTGATGAACAGGTCTGCCATATTGAAGACCCTTATGGGGTGATGTACTATTTATTCCATGTCATTTCAGTTTGCAAAATACACTTCCATTTGTGCAAGTGAGTTTTTCCTCCTATAATTATCCACATGAGGCATCATATGCATTGGTTAAAAAATAATGTCAACTTGCCTTGCAGGAGAAACAGATGGAAACTGATTTTTGAGGATGGGAGGTTTGAAGCTGGTATCTGCATAGAGAATGCCAAAAGGAGAGGTATATGTCATCTGAGTGGTATTTTCAGGGGAGTAACCTATGGTGTATACATTTGGAGGTCCTTCTTAAGGAGCATCTATAGTTCTGTCATTGACTGGTAAGTGTTTAAATTGCTGCTTGTTATGTAACAGAATGTATGACAACTAGTTAGAGCTGTTTAGGATCTGATGTGCTACATAGCAGCAGCCAGTTGTATTGGAAAATAAATGTATTGTCATTTATGTATGTATGAGGGCAAAGTATTTAAGGCTTCTGCATATAAACCACAACAGAGCTAGCAATCCAAGGAAACAATATTAAAGCTCACACTGGGTCCAGAAACAGTAACCTTCAAATAGATACTCATACTGTACAGACTTGCCAAACATGTACAGTTGTGATTTCTATAAAAATACGTCATCCTAATGTTCTTATTTATTGGCTACTACCATGGTGGGATGCCACATCACATCATCTGCTTACAGTTCCTCCTTTCCTCTGTATCTCATTCTGTCACCCCAACCACCTGCATATCCTTGGTCATCACATCTGTGAACCTTACATTAGCCATTCCTGTTTTTCTCTTATCTGCCATCTCCATCCTCAGCATCCATCACCAAATATACCTAGCATCCCTCCTAAGCACATGTCCAAAGGAACTTAATCTTACCTCTCTGGAC
Source organism: Protopterus annectens (assembly GCF_019279795.1). Lineage (NCBI taxonomy): Eukaryota > Metazoa > Chordata > Ceratodontiformes > Protopteridae > Protopterus > Protopterus annectens. The sequence goes on along the minus strand of NC_056733.1, from coordinate 446,115,604 downwards.
TTGTGTCCAGCCTAATCCTGTCCATCTTTAGAACACCAAATACAAATCCTAACATCTGGAAATCTGCCAGATCCTATTAAGAATCCTGTATTTTTGTCAGTTCCACCATGACTGAACCATGTAGCATAGCTGTTTTCAGTACACTCTTGTACACCTTCCCTTTCAGTGTTATTGGTGCCCATCTGTCACAAATCACTCCTGATACTTTTCTAAACCCACTACACCATGCACGCACCATCTTCTTCACCTCTCTTTAAGACTCAGCATTACTGTGAACTTTAGTTCCCAAGTATTTAAAATCATATACCTTCCCAACTGTACTTCTTGCAGTCTAAACATTCCTATATCCTCCCTCTTATTCAGACATATATTCTGTCTTAGTCCTTTAGCTGTTCATTTCTCATCTTTGTATGTCATAACCCCACCTCTCTGGGGTCTCCTAGACATGTTATTTGATCACAACATCATCTGCAATCATCCGTTGGGACCCCTGTGTGATCTCCTGTGTCAACCTGTCTATCATCATTGCAAAGAGATATCATAATATTTGTGCCTAAAATAAAAGGAATGTTACTGTTGTTTGTCTTATATTGCATGAAGTGTCATCTACCTGTCTACCAAGCAATTGTGTGCCCATAGCCTGTTGTGAGCAATACGTATCCAATAATCTGATATAGCTAATAACATTAGCATTACCTGTCATTGAAGAAATGAGGACTGTGTACCATAGGCTGTGGTAAAATGCTCTATATAATGTCCAGGAACAGCTCTTAGAGACACACACACACACACACACACACACACACACACACACACACACACACACACACACACACACAGACACACACACACACACACACACACACACACACACACACACACACACACACACACACACACATCATGCTGACTGCACTGAGATTAGACCCCCTACCTATCTAGGTTAACAGACTAGAAAGCACAATACTTAATGCAGAAGCCACAGCACCAGTCTGAGATTAACAGGAATGCAATTGATCTTATAGTAAATGACATCAGGAGGTTCTGTGGGGGACAATAGGTTGGAGGACTGCTAGACATGGATGTTTTTGCAAGCTATCCAAAATCATGCTATTTTCCATGGCAGAGTTGGATACACCCTCCCACTCTTCTTTATGGAGATAGATACATACACACACCAAGTTGACTGTAGTAAGGTTAGAACTCCTACCTATTTAAATTTATAGACTAGAGTACATAGTACTTAACACACATGCCACAGCACAAGCCCAGTTTTAGAAAGACTATAGCTGATCTTATAATAGATGACATCAGCAGGCCCTGTGGGAGGCAAGATGTTGGAGGACTGCTAGACATGGATGTTTTTGCAAGCTATGCAAAATCATGCTATTCTCCATGGCAGAGTTGGATACACCCTCCCACTCTTCTTTATGGAGCTAGATGCGTACACACACCAAGTTGACTGTAGTGAGATTAGAACCCCAACCTATTTAAGTCTATAGACTAGAGCACACAATACTTAACACACATGGCACAGCACAAGTCCAATTTTAGAAAGACTATAGTTTATCTTATACTAGATGACATCAGCAGGCCCTGTGGAGGTCAAGAGGTTGGAGGACTGCCAGACACTAATGTTTTTGCAAGCACAAAAACAAAGCAAAAGCCATGCTATTTGACTAGGCAGTGTTGGATACACACTTCCACTATTCCTTATAAAGACACACACACACACACACACACACACACACACACACACACACACACACACACACACACACACACACACACACACACACACACACACACACTACTACTACAGTGAGAACAGAACCTAAGTGTACAAACTAAAAAACACAGTTTTTAATGCAAGTGACACTACACAAGTCTGAGTTTAATACAACTGAAGTTGAACTTATAGTAGATGATATCATCAAGGGATGTATAGAATATCATCTTGGGAGGCCTGCATAGGCACATTGCTCTTTAGTGTCATCTGAGGCCAGTAAACTAACAGTAGTATACTGTTTAGAAGCCATAATTTTGTAACAGCACAAGTCCCTTATTGAGCATCTTTAGATGTTTGCCTTTGGTAGCATTGGCCTGGGAGCACAACTATATGGCCATGTCCATGAGGGAGCACACAACATTATATATTACACCTTTGTTTTGTGTTAGATGCATGTGTTACAGAATTAAGGAGATCTCATGGTTGTACTGATTGTTGTTGAGTTTGGTTGTTAAGAAACAGATGGATGTTTATTAACTGTCTGTACAGATAGTTATACTGTGCCCTCAGATTGCAATGTTTCCACATCTGGGAAAAATAGAACAGTAAGAACACAGATCTATGTATGTGATGTAATATTATATCTCTCAATATCTTAGAGCATGGACTCAACACAAATCCATAATTTGTATGGGCAATGTTGAAATATTGCCCTTAACAAACCTACAATGTTGATAGAATAACAGGTTTTGCATTTGCATGCATTTTCTGAATGGTATGACATCCAGAAATGAAATGCATGTCATTATTTGCTGACTTAATTCTCAATGATTTAGCAATGATTTTTATAAACCAACATTTTATGGGGAACAGACTATGGGCCAGATTCATGAAGGCTTGCACGGAGTCTAAGAGTAGAGTAAGACTCCATGCAGCCAACATGTCCACCGAGAGATCCAGGAAGAGCCGGTAGGGGCGTGTAACAGAGCTCCTTAAACTATTCCACACAGACAGGGCTTGGATATGCAAATTACCTCAATTGCAGGTGAAAGCTATGCAAATGAGGTACATTTGCGATCCAGGAAACCCGAACCTGTCCGAGACGGAGTAGTGTTATTTGCAGAAATGTACTCAGTTGATAACTGAGTACGGTTCTGCAAATAGCAAAACGGAGTTGTAACAGCTGCAAAAAAAGCATGCATTTACAGGAGGAAGCATGCCAATGGCCAAAAATATGGCCATTGGCAATGGGAAGTGATGCAAAATAGAAATAAAATAACTTTTTTTTTTCATCCCGATCTTCAGGGTTTAACCATAGTGCAGCACCGCACAAATGCCCTGCACCCTAAAAAACAGAAAATTAATAATTAAGATCCACAAATGTGGATTTTATAGCTAAAATTAATTTACAATGCAAGTGAATGGCAAGCTGAAGACAACATGGCCACTGAGTAGAGGTTGCTAAGGGGGGAAGCTCAGTCTAAGAGATGTAACCAAGCATTAGTAGACAATCCTATGCAAATGAGAGTTAGGATAGTGAATCACAAGTTTACATAGGAAATGAACACAGTCAGTGGAGTGTAGGAGTAAGATAAGGAGACTAACAGAGTAGAAGATAGTAAATCCAAAAGTAAGGATAAAACACAGGAACACAGTTGCAACAAATTCCTAGGATTTATTCACCACTCCGAACACTTGGGAAATCGAAAAAACAGCCAGTACAGTCCACAGAGCAAACTCACATTAATGCTTTTCGGAAATACTGCATTTTCGTTTTCAAAACATGCACTTCCTCAGATTAATGACTAGCTCTCCTTGGCAACTTTTTATACTCTCGTTAATTGAATAATTAGTTAATTAACAAACAAATTTACAGTTTATTTAACCAAACAACAATTCACTCAAACCCATTTTGGTTAATGTTAAAACCTCATTATGTTCTGTTCTTAAAATCCATTTCTTGAAATAACATAAAGTGCTTAGATCTTTATTTCTCAATAAATAATTAAAATCATAAAAACTTTTTATGCATATGAAATATACCACCTTATTCATGAAATATATAAGTATAAAAATATGTCTTGATAAATGATAAACTTCTGAGTGTTTGGCTTATGGAAACGGTATTGCAGAACAACTGTCTATTCTTTAATGGTGAATTTTTCAAGCAAATCCAGGGAGTGGCTATGGGGGCAGCTTGTGCCCCCACCTATGCAAACTTGGTATTAGTGAAATGGGAAGAGGAACATGTTTTGCATAGTGAATTTAGCTCTTCCTGGATAAGCTACCACAGATTTTTGGATGACATCGTAATTTTTTGAACTGAGACTGAAGAAAAATTAAGAGTTTTTATGGAATACCTTAATGGTACAACTAACTTTTTGAAATTCTCCTATCAAAGTTCTCTGAATGTGATACAATATTTAGATATAGAAATTTATAAGAAAGGAAGAGGCTTAGAAACAAAAGCTTTAGGAAACCTACATACTGAAATTCCTTTCTACACTTTGATAGTTCGCATCCGTTACACGTAAAAAAGAACATTATTAAGGGGCAATACGTGAGAGGATGTAGGATGACCAGTAGTGATGAGGATTTCTATGCAGAATGTGATTTGTTGGAAAACATGTTCAAAAATAGAGGATACCCGGAAAACCTTATTAGAAATATTAGGCAGGAAGTACTAAATGGTAGAGAGACAAGATTTATGCCTATAGTTAAGGGATTGGATACATGGAAGGATTTAAGACAAGGTGGAAGTAATATAATGAGCACGGAAAAATTTCATTCAGCCCTTACTTTAGAGTATAACACTATCAACAATAAAATAAGACATATTTTTTGTAAGGAATGGAATAGATTTACAGAGTTAATGGATTTAGATAAGATTAACAATGGCCCTGTTAAGATAGTTTATAAGAATTCAAAAAGTATGAGGAACATTCTTGAAAATAAATATTCTACAAATTCACAAGATAGAAGGAGAAAGGGTACCTTCAAATGTGGTAGATGTGCCCAATGCATTCATATTCTTAATGGAGATGAGATTAACCTTAGTAGTAGGAACAGGGTGATAGTAAATGACAAACATTTTTATAATTGTGACTCTATGGGCTTTGTGTACTTTGCTAGCTGAACAAAATGTTCATCCTTCTACATAGGAAAGACGGAAAGGAAACTAAAAAGACGAATATTTGAACATTTTAATGATATTAAAAATGGGAAAGAAACTAATGCTTTGTACAAACATAGTAAAGAATGTCACCAAGCGGGATTTCTATTCTCCGTCATTGAGCATACAGACAAAGATATTAGAGGAGGGCCTTGGGAGGAAAAATTGGAGTATAGAGAGTTATGGTGGCAAATGACACTTGAATCATATAACCCACCAGGACTCAATGAGTATACCAGTATTTTACCTCTGCTCAAGTTAAGGGCAGCCAAATTGTGAAGTTTTTTCTTGTCATTTTTACAATGCTCACAATTTTTTATAAATTGTTTTCATTCCTTCACAACTTTCTCCGTTCTCCCACACATTTTAACTTAGGTTATTTAACTAGTTTTAAATGTATTTGGAAGTGTTTATGAAATAAAATGCATAAAATTGAATAGAGAAGGTATAGATGGTAGAACATATTAGTTCAAAATCATTTAAAAACAAATTTGAGGGTGGAATACACATTTATCAACACCTTTTCTAATAGACTTTTTTAACATATTTTTAAATAGATTATTTTAATGATCTACATTAGTTAAAATGGTATTATGAATTAAATTGTAGTATTTTAAATGACCACTAGATGGCTTCATGGTTTAAGGAATCAAACACGTACATATTTTTATACTTATATATTTCATGAATAAGGTGGTATATTTCATATGCATAAAAAGTTTTTATGATTTTAATTATTTATTGAGAAATAAAGATCTAAGCACTTTATGTTATTTCAAGAAATGGATTTTAAGAACAGAACATAATGAGGTTTTAACATTAACCGAAATGGGTTTGAGTGAATTGTTGTTTGGTTAAATAAACTGTAAATTTGTTTGTTAATTAACTAATTATTCAATTAACGAGAGTATAAAAAGTTGCCAAGGAGAGCTAGTCATTAATCTGAGGAAGTGCATGTTTTGAAAACGAAAACGCAGTATTTCCGAAAAGCGTTAATGTGAGTTTGCTCTGTGGACTGTACTGGCTGTTTTTTCGATTTCCCAAGTGTTCGGAGTGGTGAATAAATCCTAGGAATTTGTTGCAACTGTGTTCCTGTGTTTTATCCTTACTTTTGGATTTACTGGTTCTTATTTCCACAATTTGTTTTTTTGTAGAGTAGAAGATAGGTGACATCACGAGGGGGGTATGTATGAAAGGAGTGAAGCTCACTGGAGCAAAGTGTCATGTGTCAGCTGACAATTACATATTATTGAAAGTGGTGTATCAACAGGTAGGCCAGGTAAAGTCAAGAAATGGAAGGTGTATGCCGTGGATAACACCAAAGTTTCTTGCTGAGCGTGCATGCATGTGTGTGTGCGGGCCAGTAAACCCGAGTAAGACAATGTGCGCGTGTGTAAGCGTGTGTGCACATGTGTAAGCTTGAGTAAGCATATGTAAGGCTGTGTAAACAGTTGTAAGCACGTTTGCTCCGGTGTGCACGCGTTTTAACAAGAATAAGCAGGTTTTAGTCCGTGTAAGCATGTGTGCCCGTGTTTGCGCTTGTGTGCGTGGCGCTCCCCCCTGAGGAAACAGAAAGGAAAAAGAAAGCACACCAAATAGTAGGGAAGTTACCAGGGAGTACTAGCAGAGCTAGCAGGTGAAAACAATCAGAATCAGGCAATTACCCAGACAGAACACTAGCCCAGGCCAACCCAGCACTAAAAACACTGCAAACAACAGTCCATTATGTTTCTCTCAAGAGACACTGCAACACTGCAGTAAGCTAATAGCAGTGAAAACTGAAAAAGCTGTACTGAGGCAAAAAATGTTAGGGGCTGCCATTGCTGTTATAAGGTGACATATGCAACATGCTGAGGGTGGTGATGATGCAAATGCTGCTGGACAACCCACAGTGAGGAAACGGAGAAGAGTGTACAGGCCCAGGGTAATCTACCAGGGGCTACATGAGCTGGAGATAGTGGAGCACTATAGAGTGGACAGAGACCTCTTGCAGCAAATTGTTGAGCTGTGCAGGCCACGCCTCACACACAGAACCAACAGAGGGGAACCCGTCCCAGTGGAAACTAAGGTATGTGTTGGCCTAAGAATATTAGCAATAGGTACCTTCCAGAGACCAACTGGTGATATGATGGGAATATCACAGGCATCAGCATCCTGGGTACTGCACCAGTTCCTGGATGCCATGTCAGCACATGTCGGTGATCATGTATACTTCCCCAATTCCCGTGAGGTATTGGCCAGCAATATGCGTCTCTTCCAGCCAACAGCAGAATACCCTGAGGTAGTGGGTGCAATAGACTGCATGCACATACTCATCAAAGCACCAGCCATTGAGCGGGGTAGGGTCTACTTCAACTGCAAGGGCTTCCACTCCATCAACTGCCAGGTTGTATGTGATGCCCAGGGCATAATACTGAATGTGTGTGCTGGCTGGCCTGGAAGCTACCATGAATCCCATATCTGGCATCTGACGCAGCTGTACCAGACATTTGCCAATGGGGACATCCCACATGGACACCTAGTGGGGAATGCTGGCTATGCACTGGAGCCGTGGCTGATGACACCCATCAGAAATGCACACACACCTGAACAGGAGCACCATAATGAGGTACACGCACAAACACGAAATGTAATCGAGCATGTGTTTGGGCTGCTCAAGTCACGGTTCCAGTGCCTGGACACATCTGGTGGAGCCTTGCAGTACTCACAAACTACATGTACCAAAATTGTCATGGTATGTGCTATGCTACATAATATGATCCTGCAAAAACAGCTGCAGCAGAACCAGCATAGGCCTGGGCCAAACAGCCCCCCACCATTGCCAGGGCCATCACAGGCAGAGCGTAACTCGGATGAGGAACAACCTGAGCCTGCCCCAGTAGGCAGAAGGAGGCATGCCCAGTATGCCTTGGCCTTGGCAAAGAGGCAATGCATAGCACATACACTGGCTCAGTAGGAACTCTGGAAATGATACCTCTCTCTGACCCGCACATATAGTAAAAGGGATGCCTATGTTGACACTACCTGCAGTCAAACATGTATAGGGAGTGTAGTATGTGCATCCGACATAGGCAGCCCTACATCAACACCTGAGGCATGATTTCCATGTATTAAGCCATATAAAGCAGTGCTAAACAGCATTTACCACCATGTAGTATATGTTAACCAAATCGCACACACCAACTAGTACAAATGTGGTTAATGTTGAGTAATATTGGCCAACGTCCAGCAATGATGGTTAATATTGAGCAATGTTGGACAAGCTGGGTCTAAGTAGGGCATAGCTGAACAAAAGCCAACATGCTCATAGTTTGCTCTACTGGCCCTTAAGCAGTCTGGTCTACTCGGTATGAAAATATAAGCAGCGATGGTCCTCGAACCCAGGATATTGTGCATTACAGTCATAGTACTGAACCACTAAACCATGACAGCATTGCAGCAGTTAACCTGTATGAAGAAATGTTGATAAGGCTATGCAAAGTATTCCATGGAAACCCTGCAGTCACAGCATAATCCCTGTCGAGTTATGACACAAAGGTGAGTCCTGCAGTAAGAATAGAACCTGACTTTCAACACACACAGTCGAAATGTTAATATTGGACATGTACACATACATCAGCATACTGAAAGGTCACACTGGGCATGCTCACACACTTGAATACATGAGACAAATGTCAGGCAACAGAACACTGACAGTCTGAACTGGGCATGCTCACACACTTAGGCCATGTTGGAGTACAGCAGTGGGCCACATATATCAGGCAGTTGCATGTGTTAACCCAGGAACCTCTCACTATCGAACAATCTGCCCTGTGCACACACTTATATGACAACAGATATGTATATAATATAGTGGAACCCTGTCATAATCAAATATGTTCTGCAGATACCTAAGCGGTTCATAGAAAGTGGGAAAGCAAAAATGATAAAAACCTGCAAACAGTATCAGCAATAAACATTGTGCATCATGAACATTTTCATAGGTTCAGAGGTTGATACTAGGCTATCTGCCCTAGGATATGTTCAAGCATAGCCAGAGTGTGTTTGGCTGCTGCAACCCAGTCAAATCAGAACACTGTGCCCATGAATAGTAGGTCACACAAGATAGCCCATTTACGTTTAGTGTATTGTGCCTCTGTCTAGCAGGGACCCAGAAGATATCCCATGGGTACACATACGATCACCCATCCACTTGTCAAGATGTCACCTGTAGGTGGTCAGTGGTTGGCTCTGCTTATGCAAAACTGGGACTACACTCTGCAGTGAGTGGAGCCTTACGGATAATAATCTGTCCCCGCAGCATGTCCTATCAACATCTGTGCTGAGGTATATGTCCCTGGAGTGTGTAGCTCCAAGGGAGTTGGATATCCTGAGGTGGAGCATGTCCATTAATTCTGGGTCAGATATTGCCTTAAACTACAGGCACACAACACATCTGTGTAGGTGGTAAGTGACTGAGTAGAGCTGGAGTTACTGTATCAGAACAGTGCAGGGCATCTGTGTGAGTCCCTACATCTGCTTGATGAGTAACATTTGTGGCCATTACAGTTGCTGCAGGTGTCGGGTAAGGTACAACCTACATGTGGCATAGTAACCAAGCATAGTTGTGATGAGTATAGGGGCACAATGACCACACGTGATCAACATGTGAAACCATGTGGGATATGGTGGGCTGTGTAGAAGTACTGTCTAACCACTTTGGCAATGTGATTGTCAAAGGCGAGAGTACGAACAGGTTGTGTCCCCAAACCCGTAACAACTACTACCGTATGTAATGGATTGCTACCTATGTGGTAATGTGTGTTGCTGTTGTCATTCTCAAAGGGGTGACTATGTAACTAATGGCATGTAGCCGTAGGCCATGGCTCAGGCACCAGTCATCCTATCTCTGTGAGATCCTGTATGAGTATGCATGTGCCAGCTGGAGAGTTGATTATGGCACCCACTTTGCAGTCATCTGCAAACATGGGCAGCCATATCCCTCCTGTGATAGCCTGTACATCACACAAATATATACTGAACAAGAGAGGTCCCAGGACTGAGCCTTGTGGGATGCCGTGTGTAACTGGTGTATAGTCAGACATGGCACCTGCAACACTGAGCATGTGGGTGCTATCCCTGATCCAGGTAGCAATCCATTGTGTGAGATATGTGTCGATATTGATGCCGGTGAGCCTATACATAATGGTCGTGTGGAGTATTGTGTTGAAGGGTTGTGCAAGGTCCAGACAGGCTGTGTGGACAACTGTCCCAACACTGATGGACTTGGTAACTGTTTAAAGAATACAAACAGGTCCAACAGGCAAGATCTGCCCACAACAATGCTGTAATGTGTAGGACCTAGTGTCTGTAGGTTTCCCATGTCTATGTGCATGAGTCCCATTACAATACGCTCCATAGCCTTGCAGAACAGGCTAGGCTGATATTGTTTGTGGTCTGTTATGGCAGTATTCAATGGACCGGGACCACTATCACTGTATGCCATTCCGTGGGTACAAATCCTGCAGTAACCCTAATATTGAACAGTGATGTAATGTGAGGGTATGTCTGTCATGAAGGCCGTGTACAACACAGGCCGGGACACTGTCTGGTCCCATTGATGCTGTGTTGTTCACTGTGGGGTGGGCAGCACTCACCTGTTTATTCGTGATGTCAGGAACGTTACACTCTGTTGGGATGGACAGTACCTCCTTAGGGGGGATGGGGGAAGGAGACATTTGCATTGAACCTGTTTGCCAGGATCTTGGCAATGTCTGTGGGTTCAGGGTATGTTCAGTCAGTATGCAGTAACACAAAGCATATCAGTGAGTGTCCAGCCAGGTACCTGAATTAACTGAAGAAGGCCTTGTGAGTGTCAGATGTGTCTGGTGCAATTGTCCATTAGAAGCGGGCCTGACATAAATATACGAGTGATTGCAGCTGTCTGCTAGTACAGATCACAGATGCCTTCCCTGCCTGGGATTGTGCTCTATCATGTAGTAGTTTCCTCCTTTTGTTGTATAGCTTATTAATGGCCGGGGTCCGCCAGACAAGTCCCCTGCCATTGGAGGAGTGAGTCCAGGTGTTATTTTGGATAGCATGATCCATGCAGTCCACTAGGTGTCCATAGACTGTGTATGTAAAGGATTCAGCAGTCTGAGCCATACTTACCACTGGCACAGGTCTCTGAAGGATACCACCGTGGTATGGAGAAGTGTGACATTTGCTTTTGGGAAGTTCACCAAGATTACCCAGGATGGGTGTGGGGACGGGATATGGATGTCCAGTGAGATAAAGTATGTTCTGTCCTTACCAATGAGGGGTATATCGCAGGTGTGGAACATAGAGTCCCCATGTTGGTGATGATCATGTCCAATATGTTGTCCCTTCTTGTGGGTGTGGTGACCGGTTGTGCCATAGCATATGAGTTTACAAATTGTAGCAACTGTTGGGCGAGGGTGTTGGGGCCTGAGTACTATCCCCAGTCAATATGTGTGTATTTGATGTCACCCAATATAATGGTGTTTGGGGAGACTGTCATACTGTCCAGTGTTCCCCGTAAAGATGAGTGTGGTTGCTGAGTTTGTGAGTGTGGTCTGTAGCAGGCAACAAACTAAAAGGCAGATTTGTACAATGTTAGGTGCATATGTATGGTCTGTGATTCTTTGTGCAGTGCTACAAACCCGGAGGTATGTGTATCTGTGATGTATATGGATACTCCCCCTGTTTGTGTTGGCCATTCCGAGTTATGTGGTCAGAAAGCATGGTACGAAATATAACCTGGTAGTGCTGGTGTGCATGAGGGAGCCTGAACCATGTGTCTGTTAGTGCACAGATATTGTTATTCTCCATACTGAGGAGATTCCTGAGTGTTGTCAATGTGAGGGTAATACATCTGGTGTTGAGCAGCATTACGCTCAGTGTCATGTACTCTGTAATGTCTATGGAGGTGGATATGTCTTTTGATCCCCGCTTAAATAAGGCAGTATGGTGGCAGCAAGTGCCTTAGCCAGTATTCAAAAGTCCAAGGGTGACAGGTGCAAGCTGTCCATAGGGAAGCTATGAGTCATGTCGAGCATGTCACCCCAGGCTGACAGACACTGTATCCCCTTTGAATAACACCAATATGTTAGCCAACTGTTAAATGTGATCAGTTTGTTGGTATACTGAGACATCATACTTGGTGAGTGTAAGATGCTAGACAAGGTCAGGGTCATACTGGCCTGGGCTTCATGATCAGAGAGTTCATCTATGTATCATGTCATGTGGTCCAGGGAGGAACGTCTGAGGTTGTACACACCAGCATGGACAATGATGGAGCCAGTCCTGGACTTGCTTAGGAGTGACCTGAGTGCATTTGTTATGTGGCGGATCCTGGCACCTGAGAGACAGCTCAAAGTGACTATTCCCTTGTTTGGCCTAGTGAGTGGGACGTCAGTGTGTCTGACATTAAGTGTCACACATTACAAGTGTATCAGGTGTATTGTTTAGGCTGAAGGGCAGTGATTGTGTGGCACACTAACATTGTGAACTATGTGATATGTGGGTATTGTAGTGGGGTAGCAGTTGTTTGTGTGTCTGCTTTGGAGGTCTCTGCTGCTTAGGCAGAGTGTATGTAGAGCCTCCAAGTATGTGTATGTGTGATAATGTGGTTTGACTGCTGTCACTATCGGTGTATGTGAGACTGATATGTGGTGTGTGTGGTCACCTTCACCACCTGATAGACCATGCCAGTCATGGGTCGAGAGAGCTCAGCCTCCTGTATGTCAATATTGTTGCATCTCTCACATATATCTGAGTGTGTTGGGAGGAGGAGAGGGTTGTCTGTGTACATGAGGCAGATGTGACATTGTGTCATAACCACAATATTCACTAGCTGGACTGGAGAGTACGCACAAAACCGACCCCTGGACATGCCAATATATTATGATGACATACTCTGTAGTCTGATCACAAAGGATCAGTAGGGTGTTAAGTGTGTAAAAGTGTATAACCGGGATTAGTGCTCAGGTTTGTTGGTGTTTTGTAAAGAGTAGCTGAGAAGGAGTCCAGACTGAGAATCATGACATGTCCTTCAGCTATGTCATAAATAGTAATGTACACTCATATATGTCCTGAGTCAGGGCCAACTGTACCTTACTGACAATGCCGACAGCCTGTCAGACAGGCCCATATATACATAACCACCACCCACTGACGATAGTCCCTGACATCATACCAGGACATATCACGTGTAGAATGGCTAACCAGCTCCCCCCAAAGCCAAAAGCATGGCAGCAATTGGATTACAATGTTTCCCAATATGTGTCATGCATGCACTACAGAACAAACAGACCCTGCACCTAAACAGTCTGTTGAGCCTCACCCGCTCCACAGGGTCTGGAACCATTGAATGTGTTACAGCAACATATGGCACTCCCCACAAGTGTGGGTGCAGAACACACCATGGGAAGTATAGTCCAGTAAGCATATAAAGTCTGATCTGCAAGGCCATGGAGTGCATCATGCTGAAGTCATAAACAGAGCTATTGGAAGCTGACAAACACACAACCCTACCAACTGTGGTATGTTCATGTGCAGATCATGGTTCCCAAACATGCCACACTGTTTGCAAGGCAGCCACCCAGGACATACATCACTGAACAAAGCTACATATGTCCCACATAGACATTGCATAGGTCTTCATCAACATCACAGACACATGTAGTATCCACAAAATCAACAATCTGTGCATAGATATGTGTTGACATATGAAGGGATGTCAATGTGTCCACAGATAGATCACACAAGGTGTGACTCACAGGGTCCTGTTCAAGCTATTGATACCTGCCGACCCACATGGATCATTCCTGGGATTGCATAAAAGAAAGTTCACACACATTTCCATTTTCAGTCTGATGATGTCAGCATCCTGCAAATATACCAGGAGAACAAAAACCACCCACTAAAGCATATAACATGCTGTGTTAATGCGTATCTCTCTAGTATCATAACTTAGTTAGGTAGGGGTTTGAATCCTGCAAGTTCTAACAGTGTGTGTGTGTCTGTGTGTGGGGGGGCTTATGTGTGTGATTTCCTGTGAGAGGAGTAGCCTTTTTGGAGACTGGGAAAACACATTAAAAGAGGCACATCCCTCTTTGGAATGTCTGATGATGTCAGCATCCTACAAATATATCAGGTGAATAGAAGCCACCCAGTAAAGTAAATAGCGCACTGTGTTGATGTGTATCTCTCTAGTGTCATAACATAGTTAAGTAGGGGTTTGAATCCTGCAAGTACTGATAGTGTGTGTGATTTCCTTTGAGAGAAGTAGCCTTTTTGGAAACTGGGAAAACACATTAAAAGAGGCACATCCCTCTTTAGAATGTCTGATGATGTCAGCATCCTACAAATATATCAGGTGAAGAACAACCATCCAGTAAAGCATATAGCATGCTGTATTAATGCGTATCTCTCTAGTATCATAACATAGTTAGGTACGGGTTTAAATCCTTCAAGCGCTGACAGTGTGTGCTAGTGTATGTGTGTGGTTTCCTTTGCAAGGAGTGTCCTTTTTGGAGACTGGGAAAACACATTAAAAGAGGTACATCCCTCTTTAGAATGTCTGCTGATGTCAGCATCCTACAAATATTCAAGGAGAACAGAAACCACCCAGTAAAGCATATAGCATGCCATGTTAATGCGTACCTCTGTAGTAACATAACATAGTTAGGTAGGGGCTTGAATCCTGCAAGCGCTGACTGTGTGTGTGAGATTTCTTTTGAGAGGAGTAGCCTTTTTGGAGACTGGGGAAACACAATAAAAGAGGTACATCCCTCTTTGGAATGTCTGATGATGTCAGCATCCTACAACTATATCAGGAGAACAAAAACCACCCAGGAAAGTATATAGCATGCTGTGTTAATGCGTGGCTCTTTAGTATCATAACATAGTTTGGTAGTGATTTGAATCCTGCAAGTGCTGAGTGTGTGTGTGCCACAGGTAGTCAATGCAGTGTGGTTTTGCTTTTACTACGGTATGACATATGATTAAAACAGTATGTGCATTGCACACATCAGGTATCTGTGTGGCAAATGGATATGTGTATATGTGACCTCAATCAGTACATAGGTGTGAAGCCTGCATACTACATGAATACATTTGTTTCCTTCGACAGATTGTGCCGCTGCTTCTCAGATCATAGGTCACATATGTATTAATGCAACAAGCCCGGCCACTATAGTGATCCGTGGCCAAGGTCATCTGTGCCGCACACACCCATGACATGTGCTATAGAGTACTGTGAGTGAGGGTAATTGCCTGGGGTATATGTCACACATGTTCATACACAACAACGACTGGCAGTAATGGACAGTCATTATAGGTGTACAACAGCCCTGTGGATATGCACGCAGGCCCCTAATGTGTTATGTGAAACATCGATGGACCCCACAATACCTATCGATATGTGGATACCAAGGGACAGATGACATAACACATGTCTGTCTGTACACACACTGGTACCCAACATACATGTTGAGGGCTACCACCTATGTGGTACTGTCGGAATAGTATGTCTAGTAAATGTGGGTGACTATGCCATAGTCGGCTTACAACTATACAGCATGTATTGGACAACAGGTATATGTCTGTATGATACCCTTGTGTAGGACATGCGTCCCATCCAGGGAATGCAGTGTAGGCCAATGCATGCATTTCCAGATGTGGATGGACATATCTCTAGTGTGTTTGCATGTACCTAAGAGGGCTATATGCCACACAGGTGTGGTCCCAGGAATGTGTGGCAGTCAATACCACTGGTTACTGTTATAGTATAGTACCGGAAGGATCCAACTGTTACTGAGTTCCCTACAACTGTGTGTCATTTGTCAGGACATCATCTAATGATTGGTTATAGTCATGCTGTTGAGGTGGTGTATACTACCAGACTGCAGATCATTGACAGATATCAACAGTATCATCCACAGCATAGTGTCAACCCATGTCATACACACATGTATACCCATTTTAGTACATATCTGTAGTTGAATGCATACTGGCCATCGAAAAATACCATGAGATGTTAACAATGTGTACAACAGGGTGTGTCGCACATCCCATGTGTCCACTATGCATGTACATGCAGACAGTGCACACACACCATGTTCACAGATGTACATCTGCTAATTTGCAATGCACACATCACACACGTACTGTCCACTCAATAACACGTGCTGGCAACACTGTACACTTCACCCAAGTGGCACATGGGTGGACAATACATACTCAGACCTAACACTGGTGTAAATAATGCTACAATGACTATCAGAGCTGTGATGCATAATGCCTGCTCAGATATACCTACAAGGATATCAGTACACTTTCCTGTTGGCAACTTGCTACTATTGCTACACTGCTATAATGTCACCCTGTGCATCAGAACCATGTTAGCCTATTCCTGCATCAATGTGACAGATGACAGGAGATGGCACAGGTGTCATCATATGCACAGGGTGTGTTGTTGGTTTTCCAGAGCCTGACATTGACCCATCCAATCGACATGTCTGTGTGTGTGTGTGTGTGTGTGTGTGTGTGTGTGTGTGTGTGTGTGTGTGTGTGTGTGTGTGTGTGTGTGAGGGACAAGAGTACAGTATGGGCCAATGTTGATGTAATGTGTGTCTATATGTGTGAGCCCTAGTTGTTTGGTTAATGTGTGTGTGTCTGCATGCACACAACTCCACCATGTGGCTGCCATATACGGGTGGTTGTGGGACAGCCACAGACTGTACCTGCTAGGCCATACAGATCACTGTCTCTGGCCATGGACACGGTACCTGTGCCTGGCAGGGGTGCTACGGGCAGTATCGGGTACCAACCCTGACTGGGTGCTATCATCAGAGGCAGAGGTGTGATGACTGGACCCATGTCCCTGCTGGGACTGGCCAGTGCCATGTGCACGTGGTCTAGTAGGACGGTCAATGGACAGGCCAGCCCCAGCATTGCTGGGGCTGGTACTGCCACTACGAGAGTGGCTGTGATCCATGGTCCATCTGCAATGACTGCCAGCTGATGCTGTTGCTGGCATGCGTCTGCGTCGGCTTCCCATCCGTCCCGCATGGTCATGGCTCATGGCTAACACATTGTGGAGGACATCTAATGTATCCCACCAATGGCTATCAATGACCTCAGTGTAATTTCGGATGGCACCGGCAAGGTCACAGATGTTGTCATTGACAGCAGTGTAATGGGCCCTCTGCACCCTTAGTCCCTGTCGGGTGTACCGTTCAATAGTGCCTGTGCCTGCATTACAGCTTGGAACATATTGGAGGTTGTAATACCTCTGGGGGCATGTCTGCCAGGGGCAATATGTCCAGTGATGCTCCCCCGAGAACCCCTGGACATCAGCTTATGTGGTAGCATTCCAGTAATCCAGCTATGGCTGCTGTGAGGGGATGCACATGCCATGGGTACCACACTCTCCTTGTCAATGCCGACTGTATGCTGTCCCACAGCTAAGGCCATTGGTGATGAGGGATGTATTGGCAGTATAAGTGTGCACATAGATGGGGTTGAACGCTGTGTACTGTTGATTGGTGGACTAATGACAGACCCTGACAGACCTTCCTGTACCACAATACGTCTCATCATCTCCACTATTAGTGGCAGTGACATGAGGTTCCCTGCTGCATTCGGACACCCCTAACTCAGCACCTGTGGAAGGAAGACAGGAAACACACTTCACAATCTGTACTTGATGTTAGCACACATGCACACCTGCATATAGGCACACATGCACACATGCACACATGTGCACATGCACACATGAGCACATTCACACATGCACACATGCACACAAATACACTGCTCACCACAGCACTTACACACACACACACACACACACACACACACACACACACACACACACACACACACACACACCAGCAATCCAACACATACACAATAGAGGGTGTAGGTGGGTGACAGTATCACAGGGCAAACAGTCACCTCACACATGTCATCATGCAGAATATGTGTTGCTCAAGACCATGCAGTACAAGTGTTGATGGCCCTATTTAATGACATTATACATGGCTGTGATGCATGTGTGTAGTTGTTCAGTGATTGACTACACCCTGGAACACAATGTGTACATGGACACAACATTGATGTGCAAGTATTATCTGCTCTGCAATGTCCTGTGTACCATCACTCAATGGTATACATACCATGGCTGCATGTGTTATCTGTGTGACACATAGATTGCCATGTCTGCTTACAGTGTCTGTGTCCATAGCGAATAATAGTGGGCACAGGTGTAGCAAATGCATGCAATGTACAGACATGGGATGAGTGGTGCATGTAGACTTGAAGGAATCTCAATGCTCGACATGGCCATTGTACAGTGGTTATAGTGAGTGTGGGACATATTGCAGATATGTCGGTGGCAGCCATGACATGGCATGTTACACGACTGCAACATTAAACACCACACATACCCAATGTGTGTCATGCGACCTATACACCCAATAGCATTCCAGGACATATATGTGGCTCTTTGTACAGATGGCGACAGCTGTGCATATTGTGTATACTGGCATATGTAAGCACACACACAACATGCTATGCATATTGTGTATAGGTGCATATGTTTGCACACACACACAACAATGAGGTGCAAACGAAAGACCGCTATGTGTAGTACTGTGGTCACTGTAACTGGATGGGGTGTACTACCATGTGCCATCATCATCATCATCATCATGCATCTTGTGTTCACTCATGGCTACTACTGTGTGACAGACCACTGCCTAGCATGCTGTACCTGAACTGCAGTGCCGGGGCTACGTTCACTATTACACAGCCACTTTGTACATGGGTGTATGGGGTTCCCAATAGGGAGCATTGCCTAACATGACTGTGTTATGTGTTGAAGAGTGTTGCACAGCCCCATGATAGGCCTCTACCCCTGAGGTACATCATGTGTGTGTGGATGACATGTGAGATACTGAGGTGTGACCTTACAGCGGGTGTGTGGTTATGCCATATGTAGCATGTCTTTGTGTACTGCGTATGATAAGCATGTTATGTTGTGTACAGGTGTTGCAACTATGCCTATCCAATGTGCAGTACAGGGTTGCCACAACTGTGTCTTATGCTCTGTGTATTGCATGTCAGTGAGGCAGGTACTGACATTACTGAGCTGTGTAACATCTTACAGCAAACATGCATGGCATGCATTATGCATAGGTGTGTTACGTGTACATGGCCTATACCTCACCTATGACATGCATATTTCATTACCAATATTGCAGTTATGATACACTCACCAGCATGGATCAGCTGCCCTGCTGTCACACCAGAGGGACCTATGAGAATATGAGAGAGTTAGTCAGCGGCCACAACTGTGGCATTGCTACAGTGGGTATGCTAAACTGCAGTATAACAACAGTCAACAGTCACAGGTGTAGAGATATTATTCAAAATATCAGTAGTGCACAACACTAGGCAGCAGAACTGCTAAACACACAGTACACATCCCACATAGACATAATCTAACAATACAGTTAACTGTCGTCTACAGATAGGGCATGTTACCTGCTTGCTCCGGGTGGACGTGCTGGGTGGCTCTGGCCTCCATGACAACACATGTCAGAGGTTGATGTTGTTGTTGTCCAGGAGCCACCACGCTTAGGAGCAGCTCCTCCACTCTGGTGAGGGGGGGATGTATGGCCACTCCAGCACCTGTGGTGTGCTGTTGTCTTTGGATATCAGACACATGCCGCCGGACATGTCTAATTAAATCACTGCAGTAATGGCGTGCCTGTTCATATGTCTGGTTATGCATGCCTATGTCATTTACCCAACAGACAAGTTCCTGCCACAGTGCAGTCTGCTCCTGCTGGTGCTGGCTGCTTCTGGAGAACAGCATTGTGTACTGCTGCAATAGGTTTTGTAGTATCGCCTCTTCCTCATCCGCTGTGTATGAAGGATTGTGTTGGTGGGCCATCTGGCTGAAAAAGATATGAACAATATGTGTGAGTGAGTCCTGTGGCACACTTTACACCTTTAACCACAGATATCACTTTACTGACATATATACCATCCTATTGTCTGTCAGAGGTAACACACGTTCAATACCACTTATTGGTTCTCAGGCCACAACTAACTAACAGTGCCTGGCACACTCTATATATCACACCACTATACAACAGTACCTGACACACTGTTTGTGACACATTGCACAACCTCAAGACAGGGGTGTATATCACATCAATGCATGGACAGAGATGTCATTCATTGCAATGGATGTAAAGTACAGGTACAGTAGTACCAGTCAACCACCCTAGTCATTGATGCCATAGCCCTGCCTAACAGATGTGTACAGTTGTTACTATAGGTGGCATATGCTGTAACAGAGTATATATGTTGCTGGATACACACCTATACCCTGTAACACACATATGACTTCAGCCATTGTACAGGCATGATTGCACACACATTAGACAAACATACAACACACCACTGTATGCCAACACAGATGAGCATTACCTGTGTACCATACAGTACTGTGTGCCACTACTTACACACCCTTATGCCTGAGTTTTGTCCTCTGTGCAGACTACAGGAAACACAGATGACAGTGTTTCCAAGCAATGTGAACACACACCATACTGTGCTGTTTAGGCCTACAGCTTCTGGTAGTACTACAGTACATATGGGAGTTGGATTCACCAGCAGTACCCCTCACTAAGCATACATGTATTGCTTTAGCCTACAATGAGACACCACATTCGTCAACAAGGAACTACGTCACATCATATGCCATACTACTATGTCTGCCTAACAGTACATTACACATCATTTGCTGTCCTCACAGCTAGGATAGACACTACCATGTCAGATACAACTTTACACTAAGCTATCACACCTTTACAGACCTTGCACACATTCAGCTTTACACTTATTCAACCTCACATAGCAGGATTGCATTGAGTACATGTGCGAGTGCATAGTGTCATAGGTAAGTTATATGCTGTTGGCCCTAGGGCCTACGGCAGCCTAGCCATATGCTACCCTGGCCTTTGACACACATGTACTTTCATTTCACTTGCCCCTGCCAACCAGAACCACAGAGGTGTTTCCTGGGGTGTATTACCAATCTCTCACACAATCATCAGGGGTATTTATGACAACTGCTAATGAGGAGCCTTGTTTGCTTTGCTAGGTGGTCTATTCCGGTGTATGGCATATTTCTGAGATGGGAACCTATCCCTCCAGCATGTGCTGTTTAGTGAGCTGACAAGGTTTAGGGCCCTAGAGAGTGTATCCAGGAGGGATTGTGATATGTTGCCATGGTGGGTGTCACCCAGCTATGGGTGCGACATACCTCTGTATGTCCGGCAGAGGTCACCTCTGTATGGCCAGTATGCAATACAGTGTACATGTGGTTTTGTGAGTCAGTCTGCATAGGGCATCTGTTTGCGGCCAGTATTACCCTTTGGGAGGTATGTCTGTGGCCTTTTCACCTGGTATAGTTGTCATGTGAGGTACATACCACACAGGGCATTGTGATGGGTAGAGGGGAACACTGCCCAATATTTCTATAGATGACACACCTGTTGTCATGACACATAACGCACAGACTGATTACAGGTGTAGTGTGGCACTGTCTTCATCAAAGTGGAGCCTGCTGTCCACCTGTGTCCCATGTTCCCTTATCACACCTTCACTGTTAGGTAGATCTCTACCTATGTGGTAGTTAATGGGTACAGTGTTTTGGAAAGGAGGAATGGCACTGCAGTATTGACACTTATCTACAGTCCATGCCTTGGTCACCACACACCTGTTGCAGTACATATGACCCCGTGTCACTCTGTCTCTCCCTCTCTCTCTATATGGCTATATCTATCTATATATCTATCTATATATATCTATATATCTGTATATATATATATATATATATATATATATATATATATATATGTATGTATGTATATATATTATATATATATGCATATCTATACACATGCATGTACACATCCATTGCTGTACACATGGATGTACATATAGGCACATTTACAGTCCACCTTTCGTGGTGGGGATATCACTTATGCTACGGTTGAGGGATGTACAGTTATGTGATTATATTGCACAGTGTTGTGCAGAATGCATGTGGGTGTCCTCAGCCCATGTAGCATTAGCAGGCCTCACTGGCTGTAACACAGCAGATCTGACAAATCAGTCCCACAGCATTTAACCACCACATGACATATATCAGCACTGCATGCTGTTTTCTAGGCCACACACTACGACCTACATAGATATATGCACATATCAACCTTCAATGACAGATATCTGTCCACCCTTCACTAACAATTGCAGTATGTCCCTTGCCCTATGCACATGTGCGGATACAGATAGATACGTACTGCTGCCACACATGGATGATTTGCAGTGTGTAGAGTACACTTCAGGAACATCTACTACATACCAACACATACATGTGAGTCTGTGTCTGTGTCCGTCTCTCTCTCTCTCTCTCTCTCTCTCTCTCTCTCTATCTATCTCCCAGCACATGCAATGATAGAATTGCATGTGTGGACTGCAGGTACAGCCTGCTTTTCTAGGTATCTGCACTTGTGCATGTGACAGCATCTGCACCAATTGCTGCCCACCATTCAGTAATTGCATGCAGCCTGCTGTGTGGTGATTGCATTACTCACTGTGATTGCAGCCCACTGCTATAAAATGCTAGGTTAGGTAGGCATAGCCCTTTCAGCTGTCCAAGGTGGGGCCCATGCTTGTTTGCTCTGGACACCGTTGTGTCAAGTCAGAAGGATGGTATATTTCTCTTATCTGAAGCTAGGGTTGTAGCTCGTTATATACATGTTGTACTCAAACCTGAATGTTGCTACTTCCAGTACACACTTCTCAGTGTAGACATGTACTCACCCCTCCAAATGCTAACACAGGATACATGGGAGTATGTACTTTATTTCTGACTTACACAATTAACTGCCATACAAATGTGATTATTGCACTGTATTCCTGTGGACAGTATTTATTCTGGTCTGATACTGTGTAGTGTTTGTAAGGTGCTACTGTAATATTATTCCCTGCTAGGATGGCTGGTTCTCCTTTCGCAGTCATGTCATGCAATTCCACAACAACTGCTGGTAAAGACCCACAGAACAGGGTTTGTGTTATACCATTCCTGATTTCCATTTACATTCCCTCACTGTAATGCATGATATATTTATTTCAGAACCAAGTTATTGTATATCTGCTGTGGCTTAGTGGTAATGCATGCAGTCTGTTGTGTCAATGGTCTGGGGTTCGAGACAGGCAGAGGTTTTTTTTTCTTTTGCAGCTGAGCAGAACAAGGGCCCTGCCATAGAGTGACTAATACACTTTTAAGCAGTTGTAAGCGGGTTTGCGCGATGCTTAGCGATGCTTAGCTAAGCGCACACATGCGCACACTTGCTTAAACCCGCTTACTACTGCTTAAAATTGTTTACTCCTGCTAACCCCCATGCTAATTTCTTTTAAAGAAAAGAAAATCAGGAGATAGGAAAGTGGTGAAAAAGGGGGCACACAGAGGGACAGACAGTAGGTAAACAAGCTCAGGATGTGCAGGATGGGTATAGGGAAGGTCCATAGCTGCCCATTTCTTTACCAGAAACAGCTGTGCATATGCAATAAATTTGGAGTGATATTTGAAAGCTTCCACCCATGGGAGAGGGGTGAGGACAACAAAGTATGTTGTACTGCCAATTATAATTATCAGTTTACATGTCCATTGGACATGTGTACGAAATGGGCAGCTATGTATGGGGCATAATTTTTTTGTGGGTACAGATTGCCCATTTATTTTTTCAGGTGAGAGTGGGAAGTGAGGTAGAGGAAGTAGGTATGTCTGGGGAGGTAGGTTGGGGAGGTAGAGAGACAAGACAGACAAGACACATACAGGGGCGGTGTATGACATATGGGGTGGGTGAACACAACTGATGGGGTCGGATGTTTGGAAATCGCAAGCCCATAAGCCCACAGATGGTAACAGTGGAGCTGAGATCCCCACCCACGGGCAGTCACCACTGCACCTTCACAGCCCCGAGGGTGGCTGTGCTGGGGGCTGCATAAGATGGGCAGGCTCACCCGTGAGACACTCCCCTCTCGCCTCAAGCTGGCATAGGGGATCAACGACTGAACACTGGATCTCCCTACGCACCACAACCCGGACCCTTCGAAGGGTGACAGGTGGCCCTTCTCAGCTCATGCTTGCAAGGGGGGGACGAGCCCCATCCCCTGCAGTGCTTCCACCCAAATGTGGCACAGGACCAACGGAGGAGGGGAGCCGGGGCTGGGCACCGGACCTGCTGGTGCCAGGTGCACACGCCAGCTGAGGAGGGACAGGTGGGTCTGCTGGGACCGGCCTTCCCATACGTTCTGTGGTTAGGTGTGTTTAATTACAACATAAACAACAGCATTCCAGATTAGTTTTAACAGCATGCAGTAATATTCCCATGAACCCAACACACCAAGGTTCCAACAGTTGAACAGCAAGCATAACACATGCATATATTGAACCACAGTGGATATTCCAACAACATGCAGGGATGTTTGGTAGCAACAGGCCACCATGATTGTGGTGTTTAAACAGGGCACATGCATCAACGTGAATGCAAATATTTATAGAACAATAGGACATATGTCCCAACAAATTTTAAGATTATACATACCCATTGAGGTGTGGAATTGCATGGTTTATGCACATACAGTAGGGTGTAGATAAAACCTTGGTTAACATCTTATAATTACCTTTTAGTCTACACTACATTCCTAGTGACTGCAGGTGTCTATCCCCTACATATATTATTACACTTGCCACCATACATTAGGTTGTGTAATGGGTTTGGCTAGTCCAATATATGCCTGACCTATATCTGACATACTAACTGTCCAGGATGCAGATGTTACTGCTACATATTTCTTGATTGCATTTCTATTTCTTTATCTACATATCTGGGATGTTTTCACATGACATTTTCACTTTGATTTGTACAGATCCCTTGACACACACTCACATTTTTGGTGATAAACTAACATGCTACACATGTGACAGATTTACTTATGCATGCCAGCCAGTAACTGACTGTTGTGGACTGTATATATGCTTCACAGCTAGTAGCACTTCCATCACCCACTTTATATGGGACTGCACAACTCTGGGTTGCCAGCACTTTTTCAAACAGTACTATTTGTATAATGCAAGGGTACAACAATATTTCAAACTCTGTGACACAGACACACTCTGGGTTTTAGACCTTTATTAATGGCATTACACACTTTTCCACAAGCTCACTCCTTTATTTGTGTTAATGGTGCATATGGCAGGCATGTTCAAGACATATTATACCTTTATTAATAGGTTAGACCACTCTTTTTTCAGGTTCACTCACTTATTTTATATGACAGTGCCTGCAGAGATAGTATTCCAGACATATGTTACCTTTCTTAATGGGTTACTACACTCTTTTTCTGCCTCTCTGATGTTTTTATCTGACAGTACATGCAGAGGACTTATACAGGCAATTTTATGGCTGTATTATTGGACTACAACACTTTCTTTCATGCTCTCTCCCATATTTTATATAACAATACATGCAGAATGATCACTAACCTGCCTGTTGGCGCAGCCTTAGCAGCCTATCAGCATAGGCTTGCTGATTCGCAGCACGGTCACCTGCAGCTGTAAAGTAAATGAAGGGATATTGAGACATATCTATCCATTATACATACTCAGTTATCAATTCTTACATACTGCATTCCATGGCTACATACTCAGTTGTGGGGCATTCTGCATCCCATGGGCCTCCTGTATCCTCTGGTTCAGGTGGTTCTGCTTCCGTCTCTTCAGGTCTGCATGGTGGTGATGGACCTGCTCACCAGTCCGAGGAACACCTGTGGCACTGGTGAGGTCATGAGCTAACCGGTTCCAAGCCTCTGCCTTGTACTCTTTCCATTGGATCTGGCCCTGCAAGACCATGTATTTTGATTCCTCGATGCCCCAACTTTGCGCTCAGAAGCGTGTCCCTCTCCAACACCAGCCATTCTAACTGCAGATGTGAGCTACAATCAGTTATGGCATGTATTCCTGCCTATGGGGCTTAAATATGCCACATTTCCCACACTTTTTTGTGATTGGCCATTTTTTTTAAATTCTCGGCTGACTGAAGACCTGCTTAGTAATGGTTAAAATACCATTAGTAAGTATATGTCTGCTAACAGTGGCTGCTTCCCCTAAGTTATCATGGCTTAGTGGTTCTGTACTTTGCTTGTGATGCACAGCGTCCTGGGTTTGAACCTTGTCATTCATTTTATTTTCATACTCTCCAGACAGGCTAGGGGGTGTGGCTGCATTTATAAGCAACTTTGCTCTACGTTGCTCCTCGGTGCCCTGGTTGGCGCGGCATGCACGTCTGCACAAACGGATTGTGCTGGTTAAAGTACTATTTCGCTATGGGCACCTCTATTGCGTTGGGTTCACCGTAATTAAACTATGGGCAACTCTATTGCACTAGGTGAAGTGCTGCTTAGCTGCAGGCAATTATATATTAAGATCATTTAAAATATTTATTTTGTTCACTGATATGTTGGCCATTTCACTGCGTTTTACTACTGGTTACACATGTTTTTGTCTGGTATTATTTCATATACTGATTTAAAAATAAATACGAAGGGGAGTGGTGGAACTCGAATGGTGAATGCCTCTTCTTTGTGCAAACACCCTACCATTAAGCTATTGCTATTTGGTGTGATTTGCATACACATTCTTTCTTATGCTATTCCATGTCTGAATTGCTAACCCTAGCTAAGCAATGGGCACACCCATGCACACACGCCAAATACGGGCAGCTATTTCGGGTATTTAAAAAAATAAAATTAACATTTTACTTTTTATAACTGTGATGGGGGTTTACAATGTCAGGGAGTGTGGTGTTGGGTGCAAGGACATTTGAGCAGACTCGCTCTTGTGTATTTGCTTTTACTTTTCATTCACTTGCAGGGGCGTGGACATTTAGACTGCTCAGCAGTTGGACATGCCCCCTGCTTTCTTACATGGTCCGAGTACAAATTACGGTTGGGCCAGCGTGCCCTCATGCATATTCAAGGCATGCTGACGTCATACCGTTCAACTGCAGTCTTCGAGTAAGACTTATTAAGTCTTACACAGAGGATTTGTGAATCTGGGGGTATAAATATATATAAATATGGGCATTCTTCATAAATCTGGACCGTTGAGAGCTATGATAGTTATGCATAGTGAAAATGCAATAAGAATTGCAATAAGTGTGGGGGTTTACAATGTCAGGGAGTGTGGTGTTTGGTGCAGTACACAAAGTGCTATAAAAGAAAAATAACTTCTACCTCCAAATACAGCAAACCTATCAAAAGAAACCTCAAAAGTTTTGGAACAGCATTAACAAACTTCTTCACCCAGGACAATCTATCACACCTAACCCTCTAGGCTCCAACCCCGATAATCCTATTCACACTGCCAACTCCTTTAATTCTTTCTTTACCAATGTCATCCAATCTCTTGCTAGCCATCTATCACCAGACACCTCAAATCTGCCAAACTCATCTTTAAATCCTCCTCCATCTTTTCAATTACAACCAGTGTCTACTTCTAGTATATGCTCTCTTCTACTAAAACTAAAACCTACCACCCCTTCAGCTGACCAACTCTCAGCAGAATACCTTCAAATAGGAGCTAAATCCATTGCCTACCCTATATCCATTCTTATCAACAGAACCATAAGTGAAGGAAATATCCCATCCATTTGGAAAATTTCTTACATTATTCCACTACACAAAGGTGGGAACTCTAACGATTTCTCTAACTTTCGTCCTATAGCTTTGCTATCTCCTCTGGCAAAAATTATGGAAAAGTGTATCCAGAAGCAACTTCTTAACCACCTTCTCCAAAATAACATGCTTGCCAACTGTCAACATGGTTTCAGACCTTACCATAGTACCACCACTGCCCTGCTATCATCTACAGATTGTATTAACAAGAATCGTAACAAAGGCATTCTATCCTCTGCAGTATTCATTGATTTATCCAAAGCTTTCAACATGGTTAATCACCAACTGCTCTTACATATAATGATATCTCTATCACCTGACCCCTTAACCATTAACTGGTTCAAATCCTACCTTGTAAACAGAAAACAATCGGTACTCTGGCACAATAATCTTTCTAATCTCCTACCTATCTCCCTTGGTGTCCCTCAAGGCTCCATATTAGTTCCACTCCTATTTTCCATCTATATTAATGACCTTCAGTCAGCAATTCCATATACTACCTGCATTCAGTATGCAGATGACTCCACTATTATCTGCTCAGCCACTTCTCAATCTGAACTGCAGACCCTTACCCAGAATGCATTTAATACTGTTGAACAATGGTTTACAAACCGTTGCCTCCTCCTAAACCCAAAGAAAACCAAACTGCTACTCTTTTCACCAACCCGTAAGTCCACCCCCGCACATTTTACACTTACATCTAACAATGGTACAATTATCTCTCCAGACCTAACTACCAAACTCCTAGGAATAACTATAGATAATAATCTCAACTATGACATGCATATTAACAGTACAATAAAAACAGTCAACAAGAAACTTGGATCCCTCTATAGAATTAAACCCTTTCTTACACCAGCAGCCAGGACTGCTATAGCCAGAACTCATCTCATCTCCACTCTACTTTATGCTTCACCCATTTATACAGATCTTTCTAAAACCAACATTAACAAACTGACAGTATCCTATAACAATATTGCCAGATTTGCTACTGCCTCTCCTTTCAGAACTCATCACTGTCTTAATCTTAAACAACTTGATTGGTTAGAGTTTCTACACCATCTACACTTTTCACAGCTTACTATTGCCCACAAAACCCTGTATCAACCCACCAATACTCCTATACTCTCAAACCTACTTACCCCCTACCATAATCCTAAAAACTCTAACAAACTACTGTTTAACATTTGCAGATCCAACAATTTAGCAGGTGACTCCCTTTTCTCTAATACCATCGGTAAGCTATGGAATCTACTACCCACTGAACTCACAACTCTCTGCTCTCATATACTTTTTAAAAAGAAACTCAAGTTTCATCTCAAGTCACACTGGTTATGTTCCTGTACTATCCCTGACTAACTGTTGATACTTCTCACTTATAACTACCTGCATCATCCTAAGCCTTCCCTATAAAATCTGTTTATCATGAAACTTTTGAGTGAATTCTTTATATATACTTGCATATTACATCCTCTCATGAATATTCCCTTATTGTTTACTGCTCCAGTCATGCTCAATGGTAGTAAGGCAGTTAATATTTCATATCTTAAAAAAAAAAAATTTCTTATTTATACATCTGTTCTACTCAATACTATTTTCTATATTGTTTTTGGTATACAACTTTATTGGCACTTCTTCCTTGATTGAATTTTGCATGTGTTCTGTAAACTTTTTCAAGATTGTACTTTATATATGTTTTTTATTGTTTATTGTTTTTTGTTTGTTATTCTTGGAGCTTTTCTCCCCGGGCCTCTACTGAAAATGGACATGTATCCAGCTAGACTAGCCCGGTAAACAAATGTAAAATAAATAAATAAAATAAAGTGTAAATGCATGTGCATTTCACTCTTCTACCTGTTTACATGCTGGGAAGCAGTGCATTGCTAACATCCAGCCTTCCTACGATGTAATGTATACGTGTTACTGCACCCACTCCTCTCAGTACTGCAGGCCATGAATTCATAATTGCTATGGGCAATCTATACTTCTTATCTGCATATTTTCTTTTTCTGAAGTTTTGTGCTTCACACAAAGTATTTAAGCATCATTAAAACAGTTTTCAGCATGTGATGCATCATACAAATGTGTACTAAAAATATAAAGATTAAAATGTTATGGGATATGGAGTCACAGTCTGTAAATACACAAACTATTGCAAAAACACCTCCAAAACTTCAACTTACATCAGGATTTGAAGCCTAAACACCATTAAAGCTTCATCAAACAGGATACCTGAATTAGTTCTTTTGGCCACAGAAGCTGCTTTCAAAACTGAAGTCATTCCTCATACAACCACCTTCATACAAACTGTATATCGCAATCAAACCATGCACTGTATATTGTACAAGTACTTCTATGACTTATATTTGTATACAGACCAGTTAGTAGACACAGCTCCTGCCATAATTATGATTATAACTATAAATCTCTCTTTCTTACAATCTCATTTTTGTGAGCAGGGGGAAAAAACATTTACTGTTAGGATACAAAAGTAGCCTGAAGTCAAAAACTGCAATTAACTGGGGTCACTTTCTAACTTCTCTCTCTTGCATGATGTAACAGTATTCAGCTGTGGTTGGACTCTGAGTGTTACAAGCCTGATGCCGAAAAAAATTACATATGGTAACACTGTAGTAATACAAGTGTGTGTACTTACATATTAACTTATCTACAAAAGCACCACTATATATTTACATACTGTAACAAGGTAAGACATATACAAGGATATGTCATAATAGTGTTCAACACTACAGTCTAGGTTCAGGCCTTACCTTGCAGATATGTCGGCTGACACAGAATTAGCTCAGGGCTGAGTGGTGGGGGGATGTGTACCCATTCCCCTTGCTGACCCTGCTGCAACTGTTTCTGCATAGTTTCTGCATAGCATGAACTGTGACTTCAGAAGCCCAAACACATGTTCTATTATGTACCTAGTTTGTACGTGTGCCACATTATGGTGTTCTTCTGTGGGGGGGTGTGCATTTCTAATGGGTGTCATCATCCACAGTTTCAGGGCATAAATAGCATCCCCCAGTAAATGGCTCTGTGAGATGTCCCCCCTAGCAAACATCTGTTAAAGGTGTGATGTGTGCCAAATATGGGAGTTACGATAGCTGTCAGTGTTGCTAGAACACACATTCAGGATAATCCTCTGGCAACTGCACATGACTTGGCAGTTGATGGAGTGTTATCCCTTGCAGTTAATGTTGATTCTACCCTGCTCACTAAGTGGTGCCTTGATGTGTATATGAGTGCAAGATATGGCACCCAGTACTTCTGGATAGTGCACAACACTGTAGAAGTGTTGCAATTTCTGGTCATCTCCTCAGCACTAAGGGGAAAACATTTGTGTTCACTAGCATGTATAAGCATAGCATCCAGGAACTGGTGTAGTATCCTGGATGCTGATGCATGTGACACTCCATCATGTCCCCAGTTGGACTTTGAAAAGTACCTGTAGCTAATATTCAAAGGGCTACACATACCTTAGTTTCCACTGAGATGGGTTCCCTTCACTTGGCTCTGGCTCTGAGTTGAGGCCAGCAGAGCTGACAGAATTCTTCTCACAAAGTTCTTGTAATGGCTCCCTGTCCATCATGTAGCACTCTACAATCTCCAGCTCATGCAGCACCTGGTAGGTCATCATAGGCCTGAATACTCTTCTCCTTCTCATCTTAGGCCTATTGTCATCAGCACCAGCAGCTTTGACTTCAGCATCTAGCACATATAGATGTAGAATAGCTGCAGCAGCCCCAAGCATTATGTCAGTTAAAAGTTCCAAGTCTCTACTCCGATGTTGTTGAAGTATTGAGGGAAAAATCAGACTGCAGGTTGTATGCATACTTTATACATTTCTTGATTAGGACCACCATCTGGTATTGGCTGCTTTAAATGACATTCACCTGGTTAAGATATAATTGACAGGATGTAGAACTCCTGCTGCAGTGTGCAGTGTTGTGCTCTGTGCACTGATAAGACAGAGAGCACAACTATGTATAAGGACAAAAAATCATGTGAAACATTTTATAAGATCATCCCTATTGTACTGATATGTACAGAATATTCTAATTATGGATAATTGCACTTCATTTATATGACCTACAATTGCAGCACAGTATGACTAAAAGTTGATGTACTCTGTACTTGAACCTAAGGCTATCTAAATCTTAAAAGTCATCACCACAGGACTAGAGGGGATTAGAGTTTTTTTTTTTTTTGCATACACTTCCAACACAGACATGGAGATTACATGGTTGTGTGTAGGGTTGTTGGATGGCTCCACCATACTGGTTTGCTTCATTAGCATGAAATTCAACTATGCCAATGTTTGCTGGGCATGAAAATTTCCACTGGTGCACTTGAATGCATGCACTTGAGTACCCTACACTGTGATCGCTGACTTTAAAACATGCTGTGCCCACGTTTGCATCATGCTGCGATGTGAACATGGAAAAAATGACTATGTAAGCTTTACTGAATTTGCACCATAAATATAGATATAGATATAGATGTAGATACAGATATAGATGTATAGATATAGGTAGAGAGATAGAAAGATACTTATGTACATCACATACAGCCAGGGTTCAGGTTTGATCTAAAATAACTGTGTGGAGTTTGGCTAACCTGTCTTCTCTCTCCTTCATTAGACAGACAGATAGATAGGCAGATACATAGAGAGCATTCAGGCTTGATGTTAACTCATTGTATGGAGTTTGCATATTTTCTCTCTCTCTCTCTCTCTCTCTCTGTTTGTATAGGTTTAAATCATTTTAAAATATCACTTCCCTAAAATTGTCTATACATAAATCTATGTGTCTATATCGGTATTTCTTGGTAATAAAATAAACACACACACACATGCACACACGAGCACGCACACACACATACACATGCACACACACATACATATATAAATATATTTATATATATATATATATATATATATATATATATATATATATATATATATATATATATATATATATATATATATATATATATAAATGTGGGCACATATATTTTCATCTAGGAGTGTTTAGCTCAAGGAGGATGGAGCCGGTTCTGCTGATTGAAAAGCAGATGTTTAAATAAGTTCATCTTTTTGTGTTAGTGATCATGATACAGTTGGGATCAGAGAATACACTTTCTCCTCACGGTAGCCCCATCTCAGATTTGAGATATATAATTAGCAGGAGGTGTGGAGGGCATGGGGTAGCTGCTTTCTAGCAAAAACATTTGTTTTATTTATTTTTTGTTCTTTTGTGGACTGATTTTTTTTTTTGTAACTGATGTATTAGGATTGATGATTTTGTCAACAAAGATTTGTGCTTCCAGTCAATCTTTATGTTCTCTCTCTCTCCAGATATATACCATATTTCCCCAAAAATAAGACTGGGTCTTATACTTTTTCCGCAGCCAAAATATGCATTAGGGCTTATTATCAGGGGATGCCTTATTTAGCCCTTTCCCCTGTACAACAATCTACATTTATTAATTTATTTATGTACAAAAATCAACATTTATTCATGTACACAAATTGATATTTATTCATGTACACAAATCAACATTTATTTGGTACTTTTCCATTATTGGGCAACAGTTCTAGGTAACACATTAACAGTTGTGTGAAAATTCTACATAAACAGTGCAACAAACATTTCAACTTCAGAATATCTACACCTTGGCTTTCACAGTGCAATATTTCATGCTTAACAGAAAGTGCAGAAAAACATGTGTATTGGAGGAGGGGAATAAAAAATAGGTGAATAACTGCCACTTTTTGAGTGGTGATGCTTTCTTTATTCCTTACCCAAACCATAAGGGAAGAATGATGAGAAGTCATAAAAATGAAATCTGGGAACTAGTGGCCTTACTTTGTAATTACCCCTTGATAATGAAACGTTAACTTAATACAATAAAGTCAAAAAACTGACAAGAGCTTGCTGCCAGCTGAAAGCAGAAGCAATCCATTCTGTTGCCCCTATAATGGAAAAGTTATTCAAATACAGTCATGCCATCTTCTTCTGGAACATTGTCATAAGTCTCCAACCCCCGAATTCTGGCCTGAATTTCTTGCGACTCTGTTTCCTGTAGAATCATTGGCCCCAATTTGTTATGCCTAGCAATAGAGCTCTCCTTAAATGAGCACTGCTTGTCCATGTAACCTGCTTGTAGTGCATTGGCAACACAGCTGTTAGTGATTTTATCCCATGAATTCTTCACCCAAGTCACGACCTCTTGCAGGCTAGGCTTCACAATGTTAC
This sequence comes from Protopterus annectens, assembly GCF_019279795.1. Taxonomy (NCBI): domain Eukaryota; kingdom Metazoa; phylum Chordata; order Ceratodontiformes; family Protopteridae; genus Protopterus; species Protopterus annectens. The sequence continues at coordinate 446,081,610 of NC_056733.1, read as the reverse complement.
CGTGTTGATTTGCCTCCATTCTATTTTCAATGTAGTCATTGAGTTCCATGCACAAATGGTCCGTGAATGGCTTGTTTATTGCAATAGCAAGAGTCTGGAGATAGGCAGTCATTCCTGCAGGAATCATTATTTGATCTATTCTTCTCTGTGCAAGGAAGTTCTTCATGTCTTTAGTGTGGTGAGTGCTGGCTGAATCCTAGACTAGCAGACCTCTTTCACCACCTCGCAAAACAAGTGGTGGAATTACATCAACCCACTTCTTTATAACTGCTTGTGTGCACCAGGCCTTTCCAGTTTCAAGAATGTAAATGCCTGAAACATGTTCAATCTTATCTTTCTTGCCCTTACTAATTATTAGAGGTGGGGTTTTCTTTCCATCTAGACAAATTGCCAAAATACAGGTAACACATGCACTTTTGTAAACAGTGGAGGGAATGTAGATTGATGAGGTACCCCCTGATCAACTGTTGTTTTAGATCCTTGGACCATAAACACTGCAGTTTCATCCATAGCAATCATGTTGGAGAGTTGGTATTTAGAAAAGTTGATGCCATCAACAAAGGACTTGAATGCAAGTGCACATTTAATAACTTCAGTATCTTCCAGTTTGAACAGTGTTGTCAATCTTCCTAGAGACAGTTCATATCGCTGAAGGAACTCATCATATTTCTAACTGTGCTGCCATTGCAAGGGCAAATGCTTGAATATCAGCTCTGCACACAACCAAAGCCTTTTCTTTCCTGTTAGCAATCCAGTCATAGATGATGTCGTCCAGCTCAGGAAATAATGGTTGCCAACCTGATCCACACTTGCATTTCTTAGCATTTCCCTCGTCTGCCTGTTGACTGAGGTCATAGTACTCTGATCGCCATTTTCGGACCATTTGGAGATCTATCTTCTTCTCTTTGCAGAAAGCCATCAGATTCTTTCTCTGGAAGTCCTCCACAATTCCTTTCTTGTACTTGATGGAATAGCTCTTTCTTTTTGCACTCATCTTGATGGGGAGGGATTAATTGAAGACTTACGAGACAGGAGTGGCAACACAAAATGGCAACAGTTAAGAAGACACAACCACACCCATTCATTATCAACTGCGCACGTTTACATGTGTTCTCTGTACTTTGACCAAAGTACACTTGCCAGTGTTTACGGGCCCAAGGATCTCAACCATCAAGTGTGAGTGAGGATTAGGGTAACAGTAAGAATCGTGGAGGACTCCCGGGGAAAGAATCTTATGACATTCTGCAAAGACCAGAAGATGGCTGTCTGAATGGTCTGAAAATGGTAAGCAGACTACAATAACCTCAGTCAACAGGTGTCAATAATATTATTATTTTATAATTCAAAACATCCATCATGTGTTGTTAATGATCTTAGCTGGGGCTTACTTTTGGGGTAGGGATTATATCATGACCACCCTGGAAAACCATGCTAGGCCTTATTCAATGATTAGGTCTTATTTATGGAGAAATACGAGATATATATATATATATATATATATATATATATATATATATATATATATATATATATTATATATATATATATATCTATAGATATATCTATATATCTATATCTATATATGTGTGTGTGTGTGTGTGTGTGTGTGTCTATATATATATATATATATATATATATATATATATATATATATATATATATATATATATATATATATATATATATATATATATATATATATATATATATATATATATATATATATATATATATATATATATATATATATATATATATATATATATATATATATATATATATTTTATATATATATATATATATATATATATATATATATATATATATATATATATATATATATA
>NC_056733.1:446037266-446077266 GCF_019279795.1 Protopterus annectens | reverse complement strand
CTTATGAAAGGCTGAAAAAAAGTGTGTGTTGCTGTAGATTGTTATAATTTATAGTGAAGTAATTTTCTTAATTAAGAAAACTTATACGGTGAAACTGCTCTTAACACTCCTAAGTTGTTAAGACTGTTAAATAATTATAGTAGCACTGCACTTTTTACTTTACTGTAAATCCTCCTTCTTCTGGCAACAAGAAATAAATTACTAGCATGTAACAGTGAGGCAATTTTCAAATGTTCATTGCACTGTTAATCATAAGGAAAATATTACCTTATACAAGTTTTTTTTATTAATCTATATATTTTGTTGTTAACTTCAGTTGACTCTGTTTAATTAGCTTTGGGCAAGTTTAGCATGCATAAATAAGAACATAAAATGTGACAGTTTTAACAAAGTGGGACCAAAGTTCTGTAATTTCAGCCATAACATCTTGAAACAGCAAATATTTTTATTTTCTAGACGTAAAGCCTCATTGCATTGTATAACATTATACCAAAATGACAAGAGTTGCTCAAAAAATTGTGTTTCAACAAGAAAAGAATGAAGAGATGCATTGAATTGTGAACTGTCTGACACAGCAGGTGCTAATTCAAGAAAAATATGCACTTTATCATGCACACTGTTTTTCTATAAGATTTTATTTGCATTTCAGTCAAAATAAAGATGACAAGAAGAAAAAGTTATGAAACGTAATACATAAGGATAAAACTGTCAAAGAGTGAGAAATATCAAAATAATTTAAATCTGTATATCATCATCATCATCATCTTCTTTTGACTGTTCCTGTTAGGGGTCACCACAGCAGATCACCTGTTTCCATTTCTTCCTGTCCTCTGCATCTTGCTCTGTCACACCAACCACCTGCATGTCCTCTCTCACCACATCCATAAACTTTATCTTAGGCCTTCCTCTTTTCCTGTTACCTGGTACCTTCATCTTTAGCATCTTTTTCCCAATATACTCAGTATCTCTCCTCAGCACATGTCCAAACCAACGTAATCTTGCCTCTCTGGCTTTGTCTCCAAACCTTCCAACCTGGGCTGACCCTCTAATATACTTATTCCTAATCCTGTCCACCCACGTCACACCCAGTGCAAATCTTAACATCTTTAATTCTGTCACATCCAGCTCAAACTCCTGCCTTTTTGTCAATGCCACTGAAATCTGTATATATTATGTATATTTCATGCATTACCAAGCATCTCATAGGGGTTAACACATTCTCCCGGATTCAAGAATCCTCCGTGTAAGACTAAATAAGACTGCAGTTGAACGGTATGACATCAGCATGCCATGAATATTCATGAGGGCACGCTGTCTCCACTTAAAGTCTAACACGGACCGTGCAGGAAAGCAGGGGGCATGTCCGACTGCCGAGCAGTCTAAAGGTCCACGCCCCTGCATGTGTCTGAAATGTAAAATGTCAACACACAAGAGCGAGTCTGCTCAAATGTCCATGTACCTAACACCACACTCCCTGACATTGTAAACCCCCAGCACAGTTTTAAAAAGTAAAACTTTACATTTTTTTCTTTCAAATTCCCGATATAGCTGCCCTTATTTGCGAGTGTGTGCGCAGGTGTACCCATTGCTTAGCTGCAGTTAGCAATCTCGACATGGAAGAGCATAATAAGGAATGTTTATGCAAATTATGCCAAATAGCAATAGCATAGTGGTAGACCCTTCGCACAAAGAGGAGGCATTCACGGTTCGAGTTCCACCACTCCCCTTCCTATTTTATGTTCTAAATTAGTATATGAAATAAATCCTGACATATATGATTAACATTTTACTAAAAAGCATTGAAATGGCCTGTGTATCAGTGAACAAAATATATATTTAAAAAGGATCCTAACATATGATTGCCCACAGTTAAGCAATGCTTTACCTAGAGTAATATAGTTGCCCATAGCTAAATAGCACTTTACCCAGCGCAATGTAGCTGCCCATAGCTAAATAGCACTTTACCCAGTGCAATTGGTTTGCGTGGAGGTGTGTGCCGCGCCAACCAGTGCACCGTAGGGCAACGTGGAGCAACATAGAGCAAATTTGCCTAAACACAGCCACACCCCCTAGTCTGTCTGGACAGTAATAAAATAAAATGCAATGACAAGGTTCGAACCCAGGGCTCCATAATCAAAGTACTGAACCACTAAGCCATGACAGCTTAGGATAAACAGCCACTGTTAACATACATATACTTATAAATGGTAGATTAACCATTACTAAGCAGGTCTGCAGTCAGCCGAGAATTTTCAAAAATGGCCAATCACAAAAAAGTGTGAGAAATGCAGCATATTTAAGCCCCATAGGTGGGAATACTCACCATAACTGATTGTAGCTCCCATCTGCAGTTAGAATGGCTGGTGCTGGAGAGGATATACACTTTAGAGCACAACCCTGGGGCATCAAGGAGTCGAAATACATGGTTTGGCTCCTTGTCCACCATCATGAGTCAAGACTCTTGCAGGGCCAGTTCCAAGGGACGGAGTACAAGGTATAGGCTTGGAACCACTTAGCTCATGACCTCACCAGTGTCACAGGCGTTCCTCGGATTGATGAGCAGGTCCGTCACCACCATGCAGACCTGAAGAGATGGAAGCAGGACCTACTGAACCAATGGATACAGGAGGCCCGTGTGATGCAAGATGCCCCACTCCTGAGTAGGTAGCTATGGAATGCAGTATGTAAGACATGCTAATTTATTTTATATAATGGATAGGTATGTCTCAATAGCCCTTCATTTACTTCACAGCTGCAGGTATCCGAATCAGCAAGCCTATGCAGATAGGCTGCTAAGGCTGTGCCAACAGGCAGGTTAGTAATTATTCTGCATGTATTGTTATATAAAATACGTGAGCGAGCCTGAAAAAAGTGTTGTAGCCCAATAATACAGCCATAAAATGCCCGAATAATTCCTCTACATGTACTGTTATATAAAATAAGTCAGAGAGCCAGAAAAAGAATGTAGTAACCCATTAAGAAAGATAAAATATGTCCGGAATAATATCTCTGCATGTACTGTCATATAAAATAAGTGAGCGAGCCTGAAAAAGAGTGTTCTAACCTATTAATAAAGGTATAATATGTCCTGAATATGTCTTCCATATGCACTGTAATATCAAATAAAGGAGAGAGCCTGTGGAAAAGTGTATAATGTAATTAATAAAGGTATATATCCTGGAGTGTGTCTGTGTCACTTACTTTGAAACGTTGTTGTACCCCTGCATTATACAAATAGTACTGTTTTAATAAGTGCTGGCAACCCACAGTTGGGCAGTCCAATCTAAAGTGGTTGATGGAAGTGCCAGTAGCTGTGAAGCATATATGCAGTCCTCAACAGTCAGTTACTGGCTGGCATGCATAAGTAAATCTGGCACATGAGTAGCTTGTTTATTAGATTCCCAGAAATGTGAGTGTGCTACACGAAATGTAGGATTCTGTACAAATCTAACTGAAAATGTCATGTGAACACATTCAGATATGTAGATAAAGAAATATAAATAAAATCAATAAATATGTAGCAGTAACATCCACATCTTGGTCAGTTAGTATGTCAGATATAGGTCAGGAATATAATAAACTAGCCAAACCCATTACACAACCTAATGCATGTTGCCAAGTGTAATAATACATGTAGGGGATATACACCTGCAGTCAATAGGAATGTAATGTAGACTAAAAGTACTTATAAGATGTTAATTGAGGTTTCTTTCTACACCCTACTGTATGTGCATAAACAATGCAATTCCACACCTCAATGGGTATGTGTAATCTCAAAATATTTGTTGGGACATATGTCCAATTGTTCTATAAATATCTGCATTCACTTTGATGCATGTGCCCTGTTCAAACACCACAATCATGGTGGCCTGTTGCCACCAATCATCCCTGCATGCTGTTGGAATGTCCACTGTCGGTCAATATATGCATGTGTTATGCTTGCTATTCAACTGTTGGAACCTTGGTGTGTTGGGTTAATGGGAATATTACTGCATGCTGTTACAACTAACTTGGAATGCTGTTGTTTATGTTGTAATTAAACACACCTAATCACAGAATGTATGGGAAGGCTGGTCCCAGCGGACCCACCTGTCCCTCCTCAGCTGGTGAGTGCACCTGGCACCAGTAGGTCCGGTGCCCAGCCTGGGCTCCCCCCCTCCATTGATCCTGTACCACCTTCGGGTGGAAGCACTACAGGGGATGCGTCTCATCCCCCCATGCAAGCGTGGGCGGAGAAGGGCCACCTGTCACCCTTCCAAGGGTCCAGGTTGCGGTGCGTAGGGAGATCTAGCGTTCAGTAGCTGATCCCCTACACCAGCTCGAGGTGAGAGTGGCACATCTCACGGGTGAGCCTGCCCATCCTATGCAGCCCCCAGCACAGCCACCCTCGGGGCTGTGAAGGTGCAGTGGTGACTGCTCATGGGTGGGGATCTCAGTTTCACTGTTACCATCTGTGGGCTCATGGGCTTGCGATTTCCAAACATCCATCATCCATCCCCGTCAATTGTGTTCACCAACCCCATGTGTCATACACCGCATCTTGTTTGTCTTGTCTGTTTACCTCCCCAGCCTACCTTCCCAAATATACCTACTTCCTCTATCTCACTTTCCACTCTCACCTGAAAAAAAAAAAACTGTACCCACAAAAAAAATTACACCCCATACATAGCTGCCCATTTCATACACATGTCCACTGGACATGTAAACTGATAATTATAATTGGCCATACAACATACTTTGTTGTCCTCACTCCTCTCTCAGGGGTGGAAGGTTTCAAATTTCACTCCAAATTTATTGCATATGCACAGCTGTTGCTGGTAAAGAAATGGGCAGCTATGGACCTTCCCTACAACCATCCTGCACATCCCGAGCTTGTTTCCCTACTGTCTTTCCCTCTTTGTGCCCCCTTTTTCACCACTTTCCTATCTCCCCATTTTCTCTTCTTTCAAAGAAATTAGCGTGGGGGTTAGCGGGAGTAAGCACTTTTAACCAGTAGTAAGTGGAATTAAGCGAGTGTGCGCATGTGTGTGCTTAGCTAAGGATTGCTAAGTGTCACGCAAACCCGCTTACAACTGCTTAAAAGTGACTTAGTTACTCTGCATGGCAGGGACCTTGTACTGCTGAACAGCAAAATAAAACACCTCTGTCAGTCTCAAACCCCGGAACATGGACACACTGCACTGCATGAATTACCACTAAGCCACAGCAGATATACAATAGCTTGGTGCTGAAATAAATATATCATGCATTACAATGAGTGAATGTAAAGGACAAATAGGAAGGCCATAACACAAAACTTGTTCTGTGGATCTTTACCAGCAATTGTTGTGGAATGCATTACATGAGTGTGATATGAGAAGCAGCCATTCTAGCAGCAAATAATGTTACAGATGCACTTTACAACCACCACACAGTATAGTAGCAGGACAAACAGTGGCATATCTGATTAGGGCAGAGGCCATACTACCTAACTGTGACTACTTTTCAGGGATGTTCCTGATTGTGAAACATATTTTAGCTGTGTCCCTCTGAATCCCTCTGAAAAGTACTGACGTCAATCAGAAAGGTGGGGTATTACACAATGAATACTGACAATAATAACAGTAGACACTGCTTGTACTTATAAAAGACATACTAATCCATATGCACTGCTTCACTCAAGTATACACTTACTGTCTCTATTATGTGTAAGGTGTACCTCACTTTTAACTACCTATCCCTGACTCCATGCAAAGTTGTATCTGAGTGTTTCATAGGCCTGGCAGAGGCACAAACACACAGGCATATCAGCTATTCTGCTGTTACACACTCTGCAAATATCTTTGGTAGGACTTCCACAAGCAAACCCTTATGTAGGAGTACAACAAGGAAATACCAAAGGATGTAGCCATGTACTGGTAGCAACTGACTGTAACAATGCCATTGTACCAGTGATGAAAACACCTGTGGGTTGCACAGACAAAGAATAACAGTGTAACATTTGACTACCATCTGGATAGGTTCACATTTGGGAACTATGCAGACAAACCACCTGCCTTGATAAACTAACAAGTACACACCAATCCTTTAAGTCCAGTAAGATAACATTCACACAATAATACATAATGCTCTCTGTATGTCAGCATCCCCCCCACAATTAAAATATACTTGTGTGTTTAGGGTCTACCAAGGATGTAGGTAGGCATACTCAGTACTGGAATTATCCAGTTTCCTGAGAACCCTGTGCTAATGTCAAAAATAAAAAAACACAAACCCTGCAGAGGTGAGTACATTAATATTCACAGTATAACAGTTCACAAACAGTTCATGTGCCAAAAGAATACTTCTCAATAACTACTTTTGTATGGCAGTTAATTATATGAGTAGAAAAGAAACTACATAATCACATAAATGTTGTGTAAGCATATGTAGGGGTGAGTTAAACTCTACGCTGATAGCTCTGTACTGGAAGTGGCAACAGTCAGGTCTGAGTACAACATTTATTTATTTATTTTATTTTATTTTACATTTGGGAAAGTCCCACTGACGGAGGAGTCCCGGGGAAAAGCGTCCAGGGAGAAAGAAAAGCTCCACTAATACAGCTACATGTTTGAGGTAAATATATACAATACTAGATATTAAAAATAATACAAGATAAAAAAACAATAAAGAAAAGTGAAATGTAAAAACTAATGAAAGGACTATATCATTGTAATACAAATACTGATATATGATCATATGATATCATGATCAGACAAACTTTGCTGATGCAGGACTGAGCATGAGCACAGAAAGGCACTGGTATCAGTTTTTTTGAGGAATTAGTTACTGTAGTATAGAAATAGAAAAGCAGGATATAGAAGTTGGGAAGTTTGGGGTAGACAGGGAAAGCATTATGGATGCAAGGGACAGAAGAGCCAGGGTGGAGGTGGATGAAGTGATCTTTTGAACAGTGAGATAGATGGAGCTGTACATCACTGTCTACACCTATAGCTTCAGATATAAGAAGTATACCAACCTTCTGACTTACACAATAGTGTCCACAGCAAACAAGCATGGGCCCCACTCTGGAAATCTGAAAGGGCTATGCCTACATACCTTAGCAATTTATAGCATTGGGTTGCTATGACAGTGAGTACTGCAATTACCACACAGCAGGCTGTATGCATTTACCAAATGCTGGGCACCAATTGGTGCAAAGTGCATCACATACACATGCACAGATACCTATAAAAGCAGATTGTACTTGCTATCCCCACATGCACTCATTACATTGCACGTGTCAGACATCGTGCAACTCTCGGAGAGTCGTGAAAAAAACTGTTACTTACTAAAAAATATTTAATTAAGTAAAAATAATACATACTTAATTACTAATTAAAGCTATTAATTAAGAAAAAATTAATTAATAACAACAATAAAACTTAAGTAAAAAAACTTTACTTAATAAAAAAAAAAAACTAAAAAAGTTGTCAAATCATACACAGACGGACCTGAAAATGACAGGTATGTAACAGATATGTAGTTACTGGCAAGTAGTAGATGTTTATGAATAGTATTGTACATACTCTGAAACATGCATATGTGGCAGCAGTAGGTATGTATGCACTGATGCCATGCATACCTACTGCCATGGACAAATTAGTGTGTAGCTGTGTGCAGTGGGACATAACTGTGACATATGTAGCTCAGCATTATATGTCAAACATCTGATCATGTTATCTATGTTCTGTACAGTACTGTGTATAATGGCAGTTTGGGGGAGTAGTGCAAACATATATATAAACTTGGATGTGACAGAGTAAGACATGCATGATAGTCATATAATGTGTAGCTTAGCATTGGCAACTGCTGTACCAGGCTAGTATAGTAATGTAGCATTTGCAGCTATATATACTCCCTGTAATATTGCTGTATGCACACATGTGACAACTGTCCATGTTGTATCAAGGCCCAACAGGTCATCCGTGAGGTGTACGGACGTGCAACAGTGTGGACCTTGTGTGTGTATGGCACACACATATGGAGAGATATTTATGTGTCCGATTTATTAGCATCTTAACATGTGCACAGAGCAAGAGACAAACTGCAACTGTTTGTGAAGGGTGGACATGTATATGTTGGTGCAGGTTGTTATGTGTATATTTATATGTAGGTTGTAGTGTGTGGCAAACAAGACAGCATACAGTGCTGGCATATGACATGTGGTGTTTAAACGCTGTTGGTATGATTTGTTAGGTTTTTAGTCTTCCAGACAGGGGGTCCTGCTAAAGATACATGGGCTGAGAATACCTTCCATGCATTCTGCACAAGACTGTGTAATATTATTACATAACTGTATCCCTCTCAACCTGTGCATAATTGATATTCCCACCATGAAAGGTGGACTGTATATGTGCCTATATGTATATCTATATGTACACCAATGGATGTTCATATGTACGCTCAAGCTCAATGTTGTAAACGTATTGCCATCCCTTTTGCTAAAAACCCTGTACCCATGGACTACCACATAGGTGGTAGTATACTCAACACCAAAAGTGTGATTAGACACTATGGGACACATGTGGATAGTAGTGTCCCTTTTGATAATCACAGTGCCACACTAGTCATGTAAACTGAGTACGGTTCACATGTCATCAGAAAAGGTGTGCCATCCATGGAAAAAGAGGTCAGTGTTCCACTCTACTCATCAGTCATAATACCCATCATAGAGTGCAATGGCCCTGTTGGTATGTACCTCAGAAGACATGTACAGCAACTGTAGACGCCAGACACATACATCACAAAGAGTATTACCAGACTCAAACAGATGCCCTATGCAGATTGTCTTACAAAACCACAGCTACACTGTGTCGCATACTGCCTACCCAGAGCCAACCTCTGCCTAACATACAAAGCTATGCCAAACCCACAGGTGTTGGACATGCTCCATATAAACAGATTAAACTCCATACAAGCTACACACTGTACTGATCTAAACCTTGTAACGTCAAAAAGCAGAACATGTTGGAGTGGTACATGATCATGTCAGACACATACCATACTCTGGAACTACCTATCAATAGCAAATGAAGGTCCTCATTAGCAGTTGTCATGAATAATCATGATGATTGGATGTGAGATAGGAAACACAACATGGGAATCACCTCTGTGGCTCTGCATGACAGGGGCACATGAACCTAAATTACATGGGTGTTAGAGGGCAGGGTACCATATGGCTAAGCTTCCATAGGCCCTACAGCTAATAGCCTATAAGCTACCTAGGACCCGATACACACATGCATGTACTTGTTGCATTACTTACTATGTGAGGTTGACTGAGTGTAATGGTGAATGTGTAGGTGAATGTGTCAAAGTTGTGTATATGTGTGATAGCCTAGTGGGAAACTGTTTATATCATGGTATGTAGTGTTGTAGCTCTGATCCCAGCAAAAGATATGTATGCTACTGCTAGGCAGTAAAAGCAATATGGCATACGGTGTGAGGTAGTCCCATGGTGTTGACTGGAGTGTGCCATTGTAGGCTACAGCAGTACATGTATGCTTATTGATTGTTCACACTAGTGAATACAAATCCCGTTTGAACTGTAGTACTACCTGAAGCTGTAGGCCTAAACAGCACAGTATGGTGTATATCCACACTGCCTGGAAACACTGTTTTGTTTGTTACCTGTAGTCCTCACACATTATATACCTCAGGCATGAGGTTTTGTAAATGCTGACACACAGTACTATATGGTACACAGGTAAAACTCATCTGGGTTGCCATACCTTTGTGTCTTGTAGGTATGTCTGATGTGTGCGTGGGTATCCTTGCAACATGGCCTCGGTGGTATGTGTGTCACAGGATATAACTGCATATCTAGCAACATGTATAGTGTAGTACAGCAGTATGCCACCTATATTGATGAATGTGCACATATGTTACTGAGGGGTTTGCTATCAACAAGTAGCATGGTGTATACTTTACATTAATTTCAATGGCTGACAAATGTCTTTATGCATCAACTTCACATATACCTCCTGTGGCTAGGTGGTGCATTGTGTCACATACAGTGTGCCATGTACTGTTGTATAGTCTTACATATTGGTTTCACTTTGATGCTGTGCAGAACATGGTTTGGTATATAGTATGTGCCTGGCACTGTCAGGCAGTTGTGGGCTGAGCAGTAATATGTGGTATTAAAAGTGTGTATCTACTCACACCCAATAGGTTGCTATATATGGCATTTCATTGATGTCTGTACTTTAGAATGTTAAGTGTGCCACATGACTTGCATGCAATTATTGTTTTATTGTCTTCCAGGGACATGTCTCACTATAGAAAGCCCACATATTCCCCTGAAGAGGAGGAAGTCATCCTAGATACCCTTATACAACATCACAACCTGCTGTTCTCCAGAACCAGCCAGGACCAGCATGGGCGCACTGCACTGTGGCAGGATGTTGTCCATCGGGTGAATGATGTAGGCATGTATAACCGGACTTATGAGCAGTATGCCATCACTGCAGTGATTTAATCAGACATGTCTGGCAGCATGCCTCTGATGTCCACAGACAACAGCTTGCCACGGGTGGTGGTGCAGCAACACATACACCCCTCACCAGAGTGGAAGAGCTGCTCCTCAGCATGGTGGCTCCTGGCCAACCACTACAACAGACATGTGTCATCATGGAGGCTGGAGTCACCCAGCACGTCGACTCAGAGCGTGCTGGTAACATGGCATATCTGTAGAGTACTGTTAGCTCGATTGTTAGAACATGCATTTATCAGATGTTTACTGTGTATTCAGAAGATGCGGAGCCTGGTGTCATGCAATACTGATAATTTGGAACATAATCTGTATGCCTGTGACTGTTACCTGTTGTACTACTGTAACATTGCAAACTCACAGCAGCAATGCCATAGTTGCTGACACTGACAAACTGTCTCATATCCTTGTAGGTCCCTCTGGCATAATAGCAAGGGAGCAGACCCATGCTGGTGAGTTTTCTACATTTAATATAGCATATTACATGTGCATGTCATAGGAGAGTTGTAGGCCATATACACATGTAAAACACCTACACATAATGCATGCTCTGCATGTTCTCTGTGGGCCTATGCACATCCCAGTAACATGAGTAGCTGCCTCAAACACATGCAATACACAGAGCATCCCAACAAATTGTGGTACACTGTAGCGGACATTGTATAGGCAGAGTCAATACACATGCACACAACATACACCACTTTGTCATATGCAGTAAGTGTTAATATGATACACATGGCATATGTAGACACCTGCTGTAAGGTCATACTCCAGTATCCCAAATGTCATCAACACAGCACACATACTATACCTGAGGGGTAGAGCCCTATCATGGGGCGGTGCGACATGCTTCAACACACAACACATTCATGTTAGGCAATGCTCCCTATTGAACACCTTATATACCCATGTAACAACTGGCTGAGAAATGGTTAATGTACCCAAAGTGGTGCAGGTCAGGTACAGCAAGATATTTGCCAGTGTGGCATACATTAGTGGCCTTGAGTGACCACATGATGCTGCCTGATAATGGCTCATGGTACTACACTACATCCAGTTACAGTGACTACAGTACTACACATAGCATTCATTGCTATACACCTGACAGTTGTGTGCATCCGGCCATGCTATGTATACCTATGAGTGATGGTGCACAGGACATTGGAAAGCATTTTAGACTTGCACAGCAATGTTGTGTCCATGTACACTTTGTGTTCCAGGGTGAGGCCAATCATTGAACAACACACATGCATCAAAGACATGTATACTGTTATCAACAAGGGCTCTGTACACTCGCACTGCATGCTGTTGAGCAACACACATCCTGCATGCTGACACGTGTGATAGGACTCTTTGGCTTGTGATACTGTACTTTACCATCAACCGCTAATGATTATTTTCCGTATTGCTGTCGGTGTGTGTGTGTGTGTGTGTGTGTGTGTGTGTGTGTGTGTGTCAACTTGACTGAGTAGTGTATTTGTGTGCATTTGTGCATGTGTGCATGTGTGCATGTGTTCATGTGTTCATGTGTGCATGTGTGCATGTGTGCATGTGTTCATGTGTGCATGTGTGCATGTGTGCATGTGTGCTAACATCCTGTACAGATTGTAAAGTGTTTCCTGTCTTCATCTCACAGGTGCTGAGGTATTGTTGGATGAGTGCAGCAGAGAACCTGAAGTCACTGCCACAAATAGTGGACATGATGACATATGTGTTGTGGCACAGGCAGGTTTGTCAGGGTCTGTCATTGGTCCGCCAATCGACAGTACACAGCTTTCCATCCCATCTATGTGCACATTCATACTGCCGATACATCCCTCAACACCAATGTCCTTAGCGGAGGAACAGCATACAGTAGGCATTGACCAGGATAGTGTGGTATCTATGGCACATGCAACCCCACACAGCAGCCATACCCAGACACCTGGAATGGTACCACATAGTAGTGGCGGCTGGTGACTTCAAATCAAAGGGTGGCTGCAGGAGATAGCTGAATGGGTGGGGTCAATGGGAAGGGGTGCGGCCAACTAGAAAGGGGATGAGCTATGCTCAAAACCACAAAAACTAACTTTAATTAAATATGCTGCCCTGGGTGCCAAACCCTCATTATGAGAGTCCAATTAAGACAAATGAAGTATAAAATAATAAAAATATTTCAATGCATTGGCTGCATGACAGCTTACTTAATATCTAGATGGAAACAAAAAGGTTGTGAGGCATGAAAAAATAAATTACTTTTTAAATACATTACTGGAATGCCAGTCAAAATCAAGTATAAGAAAAACAAGCAGCACTCAACTCAAACTGCTTCTCCTTGCACTGCAGTTCTAATTATAATAGATATTCAGCTTTATTAAAGTACCAAGTAACATGCTGAAAGTAGCAATCTCTGTGATGCCCTCACTTGTAAAAAATGTTTCTTATCCAAAAAAGACCTGCTGCCTGACAACTATCTACTTGTTTCATGGGGAAAACATGATCAAAGTAAAAAATGAAAAGCAAACAAGAAACAAGTTCAAGATACATTGCTTAAAGGATTACTGTACAGGTTATGGACCACACATGAATGGCATTCTGTTTAGTTTACAGCTAAAGCCCTCAGAGATCACTGCAAGTCTCCAACAAGTGTAATGAGCTTCTTAAAATAATGTAATCCTGTCGTTTATTTCAAATACTGTCATATGCATTTCAATACCCAACGCTTATACATTATCTAGTTAAGTATTCTCTGCATGGCAACAACATAAAGGCTTTCAATGTTGGCAATTCTTTAACAGGATGTTTATTAAAGATTACTTGCATGTTATGATCTCAGATAAGCTTACCTTATGGTCATTAAAGCATTGCTACTTAAAACACAGAACACCAGGCACTTTCTGAGTAATAAGCATAAATCCACAGTACAAAAATATGACAGAAACCAGACCATTCTGCAAAATCAAGAACAGATAAAAAGCCGCTGTAGTACTTGTGTCTACCTTCGATGGGGGGATACCCTGCACATTTACACCCTGCACATTTACACTGCATAATTGCTCCTTGCCTTGCTTGGACACATCCAGAGTCACTACATGGGGGAGTGGGGTGCAACAAGTATGTCACAATTTGAAATGTCTCTGGCTGACTGTGATGGTCCTGACACATTTGTCATACCTCTCAACCTCAGAGCAAGAAATGTGGACAAAGCCTTACATAGAAGTGTGACAAAGGCCCAAAAATAAGGACAATTTTTAAATATTGCTCTTATAAACTTAGAAAGATAACAGAATAGTAGGTCTTGCATTAGTATGAATTTCCTGAAGGATATGAAATCTGAAACTCAAATGTCTCATTATTTTCTAACTTCAGTCTTTAATGATTTACCACTAATTTGCCCAAAAAAACACAATTTTATGAAAAATGGACCAAAAATGTGATGCAAAAATATAAAATAACCACACAATACAGCTGGGAACCTGTCAAAGACACTTTTTTAATATTAGTACTGCTAACTTGAGCAGTTGACAAAATAAAATAATCTACATGCATTTCTGAAATAAAAGTAATCTATAACTCTGATTATTACAGTTATTTCTTAATTGTAAACCCTCCATATTTTCTTCCAAAATTGCTATTTTGTGGAGGGATTATTAGGGGAACAGCAACATTTTGAGCCAAATTTGGGGACAGTTGAGAGGTTTGGCTATGCCTAATTCTATAAAGCAGTTTATTTGCATGTACCTCTCAACCTGTTAATGCAATAAATCTGGACAAGGCCAAATATATTGGGGGAACATATAAACAGTACTAAAAATTGCTCTTGTATAAACTAAGACAGTTGGTATAATAACAGGTCTTACTTTCGCATGCATTTTTCTGAAGGTTATGAAGCCTGAAACTCAGTGTGTCATTATATAGTGACTTCATTCCTAAATGATTTTCCAGAAAAACAAATTTTATGAGGAACAAACCAAAAATAAGAAGCAAAAATCTATTCATTCTGTGAAAATCTGGACAGTTGGGAGGCATAGTTCAGTTTGGGCTGTCTGAGTTTGCCGCCCTTCCCCCTCACAAAATCATGGTCGAATGGAGCCCTTCCCCTGCAGCCATTCCAATGATCCATTACTTGGCTATTTCACTCCATTTACCATAAACACTAATGAGCATACTGCTTTACTTCTATGATGATTTAGATTTCATTTGAAAGTTTTATTTTGCATTTTACAGCACAAACACTAAGACATCTGCTAAACAAAGCAATGCAGTCTCACAGTGAAAACAGGCTTAGCATTAAAACTTCTCTGCCCTTGAAACTCACATTCAATGAAACAGCATTGAAACCCACATTCAAAGAAAGTACATTTTGCCAGTGGCAGATAAAGATTAACTTTGGGCTGTTTTCAAATCATAGGCCCCTTGCACATGAAACATACATGTGCTCTTTGATGCACCTTACTGATTGTACTAAATTATATTCCTTGTACAATACAGTACAGTTGTTAGACGGCATTTTTACTTTATTGTTTTGAACATTTTTCCAGTAAATAATGAAACAAAATGCACGCACCAATGACAAAACTACCCAATTCAGAACATTTCCATCAGAAAAGTCTACTCAGCCTTCTACAGTCTACCAGTATCAGTAAATATGCACAATCTCTGAAGTAGTAAAAGTCATCTAAATAATTCCAAATTAAAGAAATTTGTAACAGTGAAGAGGTTGCTGCTAGCAAACAACTTTATATGTCATTGTTTATTCATCTACAAATAAAGTGCCTGTTGCCCTTGAAGAATAAATTGCCTATGTTGCATGCATTAAAAAAAATGATAAGCTAGTAATATTGCAATAGGGACTGTATGGCAAACTGATAACAGGTTCATAGTTACTACTCTAGGTATCTTTGCCAAAAAGGACTGCAGCATCCACCCATTTTACAACACAGTACAGTATCAGTAATGCATCTATCTACTGTGGGAGTAGAACCCACAGCCTTCTGCATCAAAAGCAAGTACATTACCTGTTGTGCTATTAACAATGCAAGCAGACTCAGAATAAGCAGCACTAAAGTTTTGTTCCCCTGCAGCTCTCAGCTCCTTGTAAAATCTACTCGACACGCAGTTGTATCTCTGAACTTTGCAGCATAAGAAATCTGGAAAAAGCCGACATTTATTGGGCGGGGACAAAAGCCCAAAAACCATATATTTCACTGCCACGTCTTTAACCCAGGGGACCCTGTGCAAAACAGTCAGAGAAACATACCACTATGCCAAATCAGCTGTTTTGTGAAAGACAGGAAGACGAACTTAAATGACTACCATTTAGTGAATTCAGTTCTCACCATAGCTGTCAACCTCTTGGAAGAAAACACCTGAACAAAGCCAATAATGGGAGAATACAGCCCCCAAACATATTCAGTGAATTCATTTCTCACTATAGCTCTCAACCTCTTAGCAAAAAACCATGTGGACAAAGCCAGTAATGGGGGGAATACAGCCCCCAAACATTCAATGAATTCAGTTCTCACCATAGATAACTCTCAACCTTAGCACAAAATACCTGGACAAAACCAGTAATGGGGGAATACAGTCCCAAAAATAGAGACAAATTTCAAATATCCATGTTATAAACTTAGACAACTGCTAGAATAAACAGTTGTGTGTTACCATGTACTTTCTGAAGAATATGAAGTCTGAAATTCAAATGCCTGTTATTTTTAAACATTTAACCAAGGAACTAGTCTGACTTGGAACAAAAGACCATTTTCAGCAGACCAGGGAGAAATGCCAGAAACATCTTTGTAAGATGGGAGGACATACAGACACCACACAGAAGGCACCCCAGCCAAGAATCAAACCAGAGAACCTGCAGCTGTTAGGCAACAATGCTACCAGTGCACCACAGATTTTGCAAGGAAAAATGTAGATACAGAAACCACAGATTTTATGAGGAACAGAACAAATATGAGACAAAAATCTGCAATTTTGTTTTTAGAAATGGTGGTGGATAGGGAATTCAGGTCCTTGCCACCTGCATCCAAGGTACAGGGTTCAAGCCTGAGTAACTCTACCCACCACCATTCTCTCTATAGTAACTGGGGCATTTTACACACACACACACACACACACACACACCAGTGATCATTCTCTGATTTACTGAAATGCAGGTGTACAGCTCTATTCTTTGCATAAACTGGATTTGACGCATCTGGCAGTATAAGAGTATCTTCTCATGTATCACCAATTAAAGATTCTCTGTGCTAAACATGATGCATTTTTATAGGTTGCAAGAAAAACATATATTATTACGGGAAGTCTGGGGGATATCTATTTATCATCTGTCTGTCTATCTATCTATCTATCTATCTATCTATCTATCTATCTATCTATCACAGAATGAGGGATGATAAACATCTGCTGTGTCTGGCTATCTTCTTTGCAGTTTTGAGTTGCATTTTCTTCCTAGACACCATCATGATCCATTCTGTCAAATAATAAGCATTTACCCAGATCTAAGACTACAGCCGACTTTGTTGACATAAACTTAAATGAGGCCAAAACACTAAAATGTAAATATGATATGCATTTATGCCGGACCAAAGCACTAACTACTGACAGAAAACTTTTTGTTGGTCTCACATAACTATTTTAACTCTGTATGTACCATTACCAATCAGACCATGGCATAGTGATATTCAGTGTTAAACACCCCACTTCAACTTTTGAGTAACTGTGAATTCATTGCTGGTCATGTCTGCATTCATTCCATTACAGTTGGTTAGTATAGGTTCAGTAATCTATGCATCAATGTATAATAACAAGTATTTAAAACAGAAGTGAGCAAAATAATCATTTTACAAGTATCAGCATGAATGAGTCAGAAAAATATCCCACCACCTACTTCAAATCTGGTAACTACTATATGAAGAAAATACTACTGAACAATTTCCACTCTGTTTCCATTAATTTAGAAGGAATTCATTTATGATGATGAAAGAGTGGAGTTGAAGGAATGGCTTAAACCAAAATAAATAATTTCCAAAACTGTTCTTCTATGAACTTTTTTAGTGACTAAAACAGTTATGTTTAAGAAGTGTCCCTAGTGTTTATTGATTCCCATCCAATGTTACTGGCTTTGTTTATTAATCCAGAAGGAGTTGAGAGGCATGGTAGACACATACACACAAAAACCACACACGCATACACACACACACACACACACACACACACACACACACACACACACACACACACACACACACACACACACACGTCTCAACAAACGAAGCATTCCAGTGACCACCTACCTCCTGAATGAATCCTGTATGTCTCAACGAACGAAGCAATCCAGTGATCGCCTACCTCCTGAATGATTCCAACCAGCGACCAAACCCGCCTGCAAAACGGAGCAATCCAGCGACCACTACCTCCTAAATGGAGCAATCCAGTGACCAACCCCGCCCATGAAACGGAGCAATCCAAGCTGCGCAATATGTCCCATGAGAGCAGCTCACCTCTCTCAGTCCTCATTGGGTCTTCCAGCTCACCTCTCTCCTCATTGGGTCTGCCTGCAGCCGAAGCAGTCCGGACCTCCTCTTCTGTGCGGTCGTCACTGGGTGCACTTGCAGCAATGATTGCTGGGTACCTGTGTTTCTCTATCCGTACTGCTGATAAAGGCAGTCTGAAGTCTTCAAATGCCTCTGCACATGAGCAGAGGAGTCGGGACTCGTGCTTTTTTTTTTTTTTTTTTTTTTCAGTTTTGTTTTTTTAGTTTTAAAGATTTGTTTTTGTGTTTTTCTAGGTGGGAGGGCTGCAGTCCGGCAGTAGCACAGACCGCCCCTGCTACATGGGCATATGTCCAGGGGTTCTTGTGGGAGCACTGCTGGTCATAATGCCCCTGGCAGATGTGCCCCCACAGGTCTCACAACCTCAGGTATGTTCTGGGCTGTAATGCAGGCACAGGCACGTATGGAAAGGTACACCAGGCAAGGACTAAGGGTGCAGAGGGCTCACAACAATGCTATCAATGACAGTATCCCTGACCTTGCAGGTGCCATCCGTAATTACACTGAGGTCATTGATAGACATTGGGGGGAGACACTAGATGTCCTCCGCAATGTAATGTCCATGTGCCAGGACAGTGCAGGATGTCTGAGACGTCAATGTGGATGTATGCCAGTGACATCATCAGCTGGCAGTCATCGTGGATGGCACACAAGTCCCAGCCACTCTAGTAGTGGCAGTACCAGCCCCAGCAATGTTGGGGCTGGGCTGTCAATAGACCATCCTAGACAACCACGTGCATGTGGCTTTGGCCAGTCCCTGCAGGGACATGGGTCCAGTCGACATCCCTCTGCCTCTGACGATAGTACCCAGTCTGGCTTAGTACCCGATACTGTCCACAGCACCCCTGGCAGGCACATGTACTGTGTCTGTGGCCGGAGACAGTGATCTGCACAGCCTGGCAGGTACAGTCTGTGGCTGTCCCACAACCTCCTGTATTTGGCAGACACAAGGTGGAACTGTGTGCATGCAGACACACACACATAAACCAAACACCTAGGGCTAACACATACACACACACATTACATCAACATTGACCCATACTGTACTGTTGTCCCTCACACACACACACACACACACACACACACACACACACACACACACACACACACACACACACACACACACACACACACATACATGTCAATTGGATGGGTCATTGTCGGGCTCTGGCAAACCAATAACAATCCTTGTGCATATGATGAAACTGTGCCACCTCCTGTCATCTGTGACAATGATACAGGAACAGGCTTACATGGTGCTGATGCACAGGGTGACCTAATATCAGTGTAGCAATGTTAGCATGTTGTCAACAGCAAAGTGTACTGATATCCTTGTAGGTATATCTGAGCAGGCATGATGCATTAAAGCTATGATTATCAATGTAGTATTGTTTATACCAGTGTTAATTCCAAGAATGTATTGTCCGCCTGTCAGAAAAATATGTATTGGTATATGTATTAGTAATATGCTTAGTGCATTTAGAGCTTGAAAAGGGTTAACATATTTATTCTATTTTACACTGCATAAATCTGTACAAATTGCAGAAGCTTTCTGACCTTGTATTGTCATGAAATATGCGCAGCTAAAATCTTTGCTTATGCCTTGGAAATTTACTGAGAAGCAGATGATTTCTGCTTGTGTCAGGAAAATAATGAATAGAACAATACCACTTGTATAAATGTTATGAAACTTAGACAAGGAGTTCCGCTTGTGCTGTGAGAAAATACACAGCTGCAGAAACTATATAAAATTAGAACAAAGACTGCTTGAAAATATGAACTGCAATCAGAATTTGCTTGTGTCTGAGCTAGAAAAGTACCTTGAAATTTAACACATGCATTAGAACTATACAATAGAAGTTTGTAATGGGCTAGTCCCCACCAAGAACAGGTTGTTTTTCTCAAAAGTTTCTCACAAATCTAGTCATGTCAGCAGAAAATCTGAGTAACATCTGCTGTAGAACAATACTGAAAGTTGTGTTTGATTACGTCAGCTATAGAAGGCCATGTCTTGTAAAACAGTATAAGAATAGCATACTTCCTGTTAGTAGTTAGGCAAAATCTTGTATTTGCATGTTTTTGTCTCCTTGCTGCAAGTTATTAAATGTGCCTTAACCGAACCTTACGTGTATTGGTGTTTGAAGTTTTTTCCTTTGACAGATTGGTCCTTTGGACCGGAAACCCTCACTTCGTCTTGGATCAGACAGGCCAGGTGGCTTGAAACCATATGGGGAAGAAACCACTCCGACTGAATTGCCGTACAAAAGAGGCCAGCCACTTTCTGATCTGTGACTGAAGGACAGGTTTACAGGAACCAGGTGATCAATCACAAATGCTCAGGTAAGGTGAATCTACCTTTTTTTCTGTTTTGGATCAGGGACTAGATTTGTATTGTTTTGTTGAGACTTTTTTTTTACAAGTCCAGAACAAAAAAATTACTGTCTTGTCATAGATCAGGGAAACAGAGCAGGTAGGCAGTCATTCTGAAGAGACTATAACAAAATCCGTGGTACCACGTTAAAAATAAGGAGTTACATAACAATTAAAAGGGTAGAACAAAATGGGTAATAATTGCACAAAAATATCCCAAAATCCGCCGTTAACCGAAGACGCGAAATACATGCAGTCACAGCGTGCTGATAGTATTAAATACTACTCAAAATGGGTTAATAAGTATGAATTTCATGGTAAATTCGAAAAATCCTCGCTTATCAAACTTGCCAAACAGCTTAAAACCGATTCTAAAGGTCGAGTAAAAAAGCAAAGTCAATTAGGAATTCCTCAGGCACACAGGTGGATTGAGGAAGTAAACCGTAGGGAACAAAAAAGCAATAATTCAAAAGCAATGTTTTTAGACAAGGAGGACAATAACTTAGTAATAGCATTGGCCCCTCCGCCTCCCTTACCAGAATATGAAGCAAGTGAACAAGTTAGTCCACCCCCGCAATATCCTCCTGTCACTGTAAATAGAGACACTACAAAAGCGAAACCATTTATTAGAGATCCCATCGAGACCAGGTCTCGAACACGGGGAGGTGATTCAAAAGGGGACATTGAATTATACCAAATGGGTAGGAATTCACGATCTATGAGTGAAGAAGTAATATGCTCACTCATAGAAGTGCCTAATCCTCAGGCAGGGCAAGAAGGTCAGGACCCAACTATTCTAGTGTATAGACCCTGGACTCTGGGAGACATCCGGAAAGCCACTGAGGGAATTCCCCATCCAAAAGTTAATTTTAGAAAGTTCTTAGAAGATTTGCAAGGAATGAGGCTAAGTTATAATTTAAACAGAAAAGAGGTAGAAAAAGTAGTCAGACAAATTGTTGGACCAGATTGGCACATGATTAGTGGCAACTGGAATCCCAGTGATGTTGCGCTCAAGCCCCTCCCACATAGCAGAGCAGAGCTAGACAACAGAGTGAAAGGTCTTACAGACGGAATCTCTGAGAAATGGAAGCCTAGGGTAGACTGGACTTGCATTAATTAATGCATTCAACAAGAAGGTGAAACTGTTGACAGATATTATGCCAGACTGTTAGAATGTTTTAATAACCATTTGGAATGCAGGTTCCTGAAGATCAGACACAAGATTCCCCATATGAGCAGCAGTTAAAGTATGCATTTTTGAAAGGTAGCATTGCACCCATAAGCAGTTTTATTACAAAGCACATGGTAGATCATCGTACAAGCAGGTTACAGTCACTACTTGAATATGCTAGACATGCCAAAAGGCATTTTAATAGCAAAAAGAAAAAGAAAGCCCAAGTATTTTCTGTATAAGATGGAGCAGAAGTTTATGTAGTACAGTCTGGGAAAAAGGGCAAAAGAAATGCCCAGGGAAACAAACAATCTGATCAGCGATCAGAGGACTTTGAGGGGTGAAAGAAAAGGGGTGAATGTTTTAAATGCGGTAAAAAGGGACACTTGGCAAGGGATTGCAAGAAAAACAAGAAGGCAAAGAAAGCAACCAAGGAAGACAAGGAGGGTGAGGACTGACTATATGATAGTCAAGAATCACTAGAAGGGGATAGCAGAGAAAGAACAAATGAAAATGTGGCAGAGGGAGTAGAGGATGTGACAGAGGGAATTGAGGAAGTGCAGGAAGTTATGGATAGTGAAGAAAATGAAATATTGGATTTAGCTTTATTGAGCTTAGAGCTCTATTTAGCAGACATGAAACCAGAAGTTACACTCCTGATAGAAGGGAGGGAAGTCAGATTCTTGTGTGACTCAGGGGCATCACGGACCCTGATACATCCCTCCAAACTGCCAGAGAATTCAGAGTCACCTGATTACATACTAGTAAAAGCAGCTAATGGACAGCTGTATTGGGAGCCCCTCTCCCATAATATTGCAATAACTGATCCTGTTTCAGGATTGACCTAAAAAAGCAAAATTGTTGTTTCTGCAAAATGCCCAGTAAATCTCTTGCGCAGAGACCTTATGCAGCTATTTAGTATAGCAGTAGTTCTGACTATGCAGGATATGGAAGCACAGTGACAAATTGATACCTTTGCAGTGCAATCGGAGGGTGAAATGTTTTATTGGTACAGCCAGGACTTGGTTACAACTGGTCCGGGGGCAGTGACCGAAGAGTTGATGAATGTAGCCATCAGCAAGTTTCCTTCCCTTGACATTGATAAACAGTATTTGTTGCACTGTACTCTGTATTATTGTAACACACCAGGACCTGATAAGGAATATGAGCAAGAATTGTTTAGAAATCATGCAAACAGATTGATATTACGTAATCTGTACTGGGACATGGATGGGAACTGTGTAGCCAGCTGTTCATTGCCGCAGGAGTTCTTTGCACTTTATAAATCTAATTGATTACCACGTTAGCTTAACTAAGGACAAGAATGTAAAATGGGTAGACTTAGGAGAAAAAGTCATGAGATGGGAAACAGAGACAGAGTTAGAACTGTCAGAACAGGGAATACAAAGGCAGAAGTTGAACTGGATAACTCAGACCCACCCAGCTGTACACTTGCAGTCTAGCAAGGACAGCTGATTAGCACTCCTATTAAAGGAGGAAGAGAATGCCTTACAGAATATACCAGAAACCCTTTGGTCAACAGGAAAGTCAGATGTAGGACTTATTCGTACAGCGGGACCAGTTACTATTACAACAAAGTCAGCATTTAGACCACAAAAAAGACAGTATCTCTTAAGAAAACATGCAGAGGTAGGAATCAAATCTATTATAGCAGCTTTACTTAAGGAAGGGGTGCTGGTGGAATCTCCTGATTCACCATGTAACACACCCTTATTTCCTGTTAAGAAAGCAAATGGAGAATGGCGTATGGTCCAGGATTTACAAGCTGTAAATGATGCAGTAATATCAAGGGCACCTACGGTGCCAGACCCACACACACTCTGTTGAATGATTTAAAACTTCAACAGAAATATTTTTCTGTGGTAGATATCAGTAATGCATTCTTTTCGATACCGATACACCCTGACAGCCAATATTGGTTTGCATTCACATTTCGGGGGGAAAAGGTATGCATATATGCTACTACCACAGGGATATTGTGAAAGTCCGACAATATTTTCACAAGAAATGGCAAGCAACTAGGCGGGATTTACCCCACCGAGAGGTAGTCAGATTTTACTTTATGTTGATGATAGCCTGCTGGTGGCCCCCACCCAGCAAGATTGTAAAGAAGATACCATAGCGCTATTACAATTTTTAGCCTCTGAAGGACATAAAGTAAACAAAAATAAACTGCAGCTTTGGAAAAAACAAATTAAATTAAAAAAAGAATCTAGGAATGGGTTTTAACATGGGTCGAGGTAGGTGTTCAGTATTATTCCGAACTAGAAACATCTCCCCTACCTCGACCCATGTTAAAACCCGTTCCTAGATTGTTTTTTTGACATCGATATTACCGTTTTCGAACTTCCGTGTTTGACGATAGTACAGTCGACGGAGTACGGTTTGAAATTTTGATAGTAAACCTATATATGCATTTGCCACACAGATACCAATTGAGGTCACATGTACATATATGTATTTGCCACACAGATACCTGAAGTGTGCAATGCACATACTGTTGTTTTACTGATATGTCATACAGTTGTAAAAGCAAAACCCACAACCCATTGACCAACAGTGTCACACACAGAAATTGCAGGATTCAAACCCCTACCTAACTATGTTATGATACTAGAAAGATACTCATTAACACGACACGCTATATGCTTTACTGGGATTTTTTAGTTCCACTGCTGTATTTGTGGGATACTGACATCATGAGACCTGCCAAAGAGGAGTTTACCTCTTTTAATGTGTTTTCCCAGTCTCCAAAAAGGGCACTCCTCTCAAAGGGAATCACACACACACATACATACACCCCACACACACACACTCAGCAATTGCAAAATTCAAACTCCTACCTAACTACGTTATGATACTAGAGAGATACACATTAACACGACACGCTATATGCTTTACTGGGAGCTTTCATTTCCACTGCTGTATTTGTGGGATACTGACATCATCAGACCTGCCAAAGAGGAGTTTAACTCTTTTAATGTGTTTTGCCAGTCTCCAAAAAGGGCACTCCTCTCAAAGGGAATGACACACACACACACATACACCCACCCCCAACACACACTCAGCAATTGCAGGATTCAAACCCCTACTAACTATGTTAAGATACTACAGAGATACACACTAACATGATGCACTATATGCTTTATTGGGTGTTCTCTTTTCTCCTGCTATATTTGTAGGATGCTGACATCATCAGACTGGACATGGTAATGTGTGTGCACTTTGTTTTATGCAATCCCAGGAATGAACCATGTGGGTCAGCAGGTGTTAACAGCTTGAACAGGACTCCACAATTATTAGCTTGTGTGATCTATCTGTGGACAAATTGCCATTCCTTCATATGATAATACATATTAATGCACAGGTTGTTGATTTTGTGGATACGACACGTGTCTGTGATGTTGATAAAGGTCTATTCAGAGTCTATGTGGGACGTGTGTAGCTCCTTTCAGTGATGTATGTCGTGGGTGGCTGCCTTGCAAACAGTCTAGCAGGTGTGGGAACCATGATCTGCCCATGAACATACCAAAGTTGGTAGGGTTGTGTTTTTGTCAGCTTCCAATAGCTCTGTTTATGACTTCAATCATGATGGACTCAATGGCCTTGCAGATCAGACGTCATGGGCTTATAGGACTATAGTTCACATGGTCTGTTGTGCACCAACACTTGTGGGGTGTGCCATATGTTGCTGTAACACATTCAACAGTTTCAGATCCTGTAGAGAGGGTGAGGCTCAACAGACTGTTCAGGTGCAGGGTCTGTTTGTTCTGTAGTTCAATTATGACACATATAGGGAAACAATGTAATCCAATTGATGCCATGTTTTTGGCTTTGGAAAGAGCTGTTTACCCATTCTACATGAGATATCTCCTAGTATGATGATAGGGCCTTTTGTCAGTGGGAGGTGAGTATGTATGTATGGGCCTGTCTGACAGGATGTCGCCATTGTCAGTCAGGTACAGTTGGCCCTGACTCAGGACATATATGAGTGTACATTGCTATTTATGACATAGCTGAAGGAAGTGTCATGGTTCTGTCTGGAATCCTTCACAGATAATCTTTCCAAAACATCGACAAACCTGAGCACTAAACCCCTGTTATATTCTTTTACAGACTTAACACCCTACTGATCCTTTTTGATCAGCTAACAGAGTATTTCATCATAATATCCTGGCATGTCCAAAGGTTGGTTTTGTGTCTACTCTCCAGTCCAGCTGGTGAATATGGGAATTTTGAGGCAATGTTACAACTGCCTTATGTACACAGACAACCCTCTCCTCCTCCAAACAAACTCAGATATATGTGAGAGATGCAACTATATAGACAAACAGGAGGCTGAGCTCTCTCGACCCATGACCGGCACAGTCTATCAGGTGGTGAAGGTAACCACACACACTGCAAATCAGTCTCACATAGACCTATAGCGACAGCAAACAAAATACATTACCACACAAATACATACTCGGAGGCTCTAAATAATATCTGCATAAGCAGCAGAGACCTCCAAAGCAGACACCCAAACAACTGCTACCCCACAACAATACCCACATATCACATAGTTCACAAAGTCAGTGTGCCACACAGACACTGCCCTTATGGCTAAACAACACACCTAATACACTTGTAATAGGTGACTCTATTATCAGACACACTGACATCCCACTCACCAGGCTGAACAAGGAGAAGGACACTTTGAGCTGTCTATCGGGTGCCAGGATCTGCCACATAACACATGCACTCAGGTCACTCCAAAGCAAGTACAAATATGGCTTTATCATTGTCCATGCTGGTGTGAATGACCTCAGACGTTCCTCCCTGGACTGCATGACATGAGACATAGAGGAGCTCTCTGATCATGTAACCCAGGCCAGTATGATCCTGACCTTGTGTAGCATCTTACCCTCACCAAGAATGATGGCACAGTATGCAGACAAACTGATCAATTTTAACAGTTGGCTAACATATTGGTGTCATTCAAAGGGGATCCAGTGTCTGTCAGCCTGGGATGACATGCTCGACATGCCACGTAGCTTCGCTATGGACGGCTTGCACCTGTCACCCCTGGACTTTCGAATACTGGCTAAGGCTCTTACCACCCCCATAGTGCCTTTTTTATGCAAGGCTCAAAAGACAAACCCACCTCCATAAACAATACAAGGTAAAAGAAACTAAGGGTAATGCTGCTCAACACCAGATGTCTAAACCTCAAAATGCACACACTCAAGACTCTCCTCAGTATGGAGAATGTCGATATCTGTGCAGTAACAGACACCTGGTTCAGGCTCCGAAAAGCACCCCAGTACTACCAGGTTATACTTCATACAATGCTTTTCGGCCACAAGACTCGGACCGACCAACACATATATGGGGGAGTATCCGTATACATCACAGATACACACACCTCCAAGTTAGTAGCACTGCACGAAGCATCAGAGACCATACATGTGCAACTAACAGTGGGCAAAACTGCCTTTCAGTTTGTAGCCTGCTACAGACCACCCTCCCAAACTCAGGAACCCCACTTGGCATTCCAGGGAACACTGGAGAATATGATGATCTCTCCACACACCATTATATGGGGTGACTTCAACTACCCAAACATTGACTGGGAATACTACTCAAGCCTCAACACCCTCGCCCAATGGTTGCTTGAATTTCTAAACTCAAATGCTATGTCATAACTGGTCACCACACCCACAAGAGGGGAAAACATGTTGGACCTGATCATCACCAACAGGGGGACTCTATGTTCCACACCAGAGGTATACCCCTCATTGGTAAGGTCAGACCATACATTTATCTCACTGGACATCCATATCCTGTCTCCACCCCCATCCTAGGCACTCTCGGTGAAGAACTTACCAAAAGCAAATGTCACACTTCTCAAAGCCGAGGTGGTATCCTTCAAAGACCCTGGGACAGAGGTAAATACGGCTCAGACTGCTGAATCCTTTACAAATACATTCTATTGATACCTACTGGAATGCATGGATTGTGCTATCTCAAATAAAAACAAGACTCACTCCTCCAAAGGCAGGGGACCTGTCTGGTGGACCCTGGCCATAAATAAGCTATACAACAAAAGGAGGGGGCTACTACATGATAGAGCACAATCCCAAAAAGGGAAGGCATCTCTGATCAGTACGAGCAAGAAGCTACGATCACTCATGAATTCATCTAAGACCCACTTCAAAAGGTCAATTGCACCAGACACTAAGGAAAATCACAAGGCCTTCTTTAGTTATGTCAGGAACCTGGGTGCCAACTCCCAGATATGCTGTGAGTTACTGCAAAATGACAATACATACACTGAACCCACAGACATTGCCAACATCCTGGAAAACAGGTTCAGTGCAAATGTCACCCCCCCATCCCCCCTAATGAGCAAATGTCCATCCCTGACATCACAGATGAACAAATGAGAACTGCCCTCTCCAAAGCAGACAACACAGCAGCAATGGGACTCGATGGTGTCCCGGCCTGCATCATACACGAGCTTCATAACGAGCGTAGCCCTCACATTAAGTCACTGTTCAATATCAGACATACTACAGGATATGTACTCAAGGAATGGCGTACAGCAACAGTGGCCCTGCTCCACAAAGGTGGTGCCACAAAGGACCCCGGACACTATTGCCCTATAAGCCTAACTAGCCTGGTCTACAAAGCTATGGAGCGTATCATCATGGAACTCATACACAAAGACATCAGGAACCTACGGACACTGGATCCTACACAATTTGACTTTGTTGTGGGCAGATCTTGCTTCTTGAACCTGGTCGACTTCTCTAAACAGTTACCAGGTCCATGGACGTAGGGAAGGTAGTCCACACAGCCTACCTGGACCTCGCAAAACCCTTCAACACAATACCTCACTCGGGCATCATACATAAGCTCACCAGCTTAGATATCGACACATATGTCACAAGATGGATTGCTAACTGGATCAGGGATAGCACCCACGTGGTCAGTATTGCAGGTGCCATGTCTGACTCAACACCAGTTACACGTGGTGTCCCACAAGGCTCAGTCCTAGGACCTCTCTTATTCAGTATATATTTCTTTGATGTACAGGCTAACACAGGAGGAATATGGCTGACCATGTTCACAGATGACTGCAAGCTGGGTGCCATATTTGAATCTCCAGCTGGCACAAGCATCCTCCAAAAGGGTCTCACAGAGATGGATAACTGGTTCCAGAGCCATGACCTACAGCTAAATGCCATTAAATGCATGGTCATCCCCTTTGGGAATAACAAACTGCCCACACATTACCACATAGGTGGTAATCCATTAAGTACAGTCAAAGTTATTTGGGATTTGGGGACACGAGTAGTTAGTAATCTCGCCTTTGACAATCACGTTGCCATAGTATTTAGACAGACCTTCTATTTAGCCCACCTTATCCCAAAAGGTTTCACATATAGATCAAGTGAGGTCATTGTGCCCCTATACTCATCAGGCCCATGATACAATGCCCCATTTGGGATGTACCTTACTCGACACCTGCATCAACTGTAATGGCCACAAAAGTACCTCACCAAGTGGATCTAGGGACTCACAGAGATGCCCTATGCAGTTCGGCTAAAGTAACTCCAGCTCTACTCAGTCACAGCCTACTCAGATGCGATCTGTGCCTGTTGTTTAAAGCCATGTCCAATGCAGACTTAATGGACATGCTCCACCTCAGGATATCCAAATCCCTTAGAGCTACACACTCCAGGGGCTTAAACCTCAGCACAGATATTAATAGGACATGCTGGAGGGACACATTCATATCCCAGGGGCTCCCCCCTCACTCTGGAATGGGATCCCAGTCCCACATAGGCAGAGCCCCCCAATGACCCCCTACAGGAGACATCTTGATGAGTGGATGGTTGATTGTATGTTTGCCCCTGGGATTTCTTCTGGGTCCCTGCTAGACAGAGGCACAATAAACTAAACGTAAAAGGCCTATCTTGTGTGACCTACTATTCACAGGCACAGTCTACTAATCTAACAGGGCTGCGAAAGCCAAACACACTATTTCTAAGCTTATAAATGCCCTAGGGCAGATAGCCTAGTATCAACCTATGAACCTATGATAATGTTCGGATGCAGATTGTTTATTGATGATACTGATTGCAGTTTTTTTATCTTCTTTGCTTTCCCACTTTCTATGAACAACCTAAGTATCTGCAGAACATATTTTATTATGACAGGGTTCCAATATGTAATATATGTGTCTGTTGTCATATAACTGTGTGCACAAGGCAGATTGGTGAATATTGAGAGGTTCCTGAGTTAACACATGCAACTGCCGGATATGTGTGGCCCACTGCTGTACTCAGACATGGCCTAAGTGTGTAAGCATGTCCAGTTTGGCATTTCAGTGTTTTGTTGCCTGACATTTGTCTCATGTATTCAAGTGTGTGAGCATGCCCAGTTTGACCTTTCAGTATGTTGCTGTCTGAAGTCCACTACATTTGTTGATGTGTGTTGACATGACCAATATTAACATTTATACTATATGTGTGTTGAAAATCAGGTTCTATTCTAACTGCAGGGCTCACCTTTGTGTCATAACTCGACAGGGATTATGCTGTGCCTGCAGGGTTTTCATGAGATACTTTGCATAGACTTATCAACATTTTATTTATTTTTATTTTTATTTATTTATTTATCATTTGTTAACCGGGAAAGTCTGACTTGGAACAAAGCCAATTTTCAGCTGAGGCCCAGGGAGAAAGGCTCCAGATGCATGTCTTTGTAATGTGGGAGGAAACCGGAGCACCTGGAGGAAACCCACACGAACACAGGGAGGACATGCAGACTCCACACAGAAGGCACCCCAGCTGAGAATCGAACCGGAGAACCTCTTTCTGTGAGGCGACAATGCTACCACAGCACCACTGTGCCATCCTTTCTTCATACAGGCTGACCAGTGACATATTGTCATGGTTTAGTGGTTCAGTACTGTGACTATAGTGCACAGTATCCTGGATTCAAGGCCTGTCACTGCTTTATATTTTCATACTGAGCAGACCAGACTGCTTAAGGGCCAGTAGAGCAAATATGAGCATATTGGCTTTTGTTCAACTATGCCCAACTTAGACCAAGCTTGTCCAACATTGCTCAACATTAACCAACATTGCTGAACGTTGTCCAATATTGCTCAAGATTGACGACAGTTGTGCTAGTTAGTGTGTGCAATTTTTGTTTACATATACTAAATGGTGGTAAAAGCTGTTTAGCACTGCTTTATATTGCTTAACACATGGCAATCATACCTCAGGTCGTGCTGCAGGGCTGCCTATGTCAGATGCACATACTACACTCCCTATACAACTCCCTGTAAACAGGTAGTGTCAGGTTAAGCATCCCTTTTACTATATGTGTGAGTCAGAGAGAGGCATCATTTCCAGGGTTTCTACTGAGCCAGTGTATGTGCTATGCGTTGCCTCTTTGCCAAGGCCAAAGCATTCTGGGCAAGCCTCCTTCTGCCTACTGGGGCAGGCTCAGGTTGTTCCTCTTCCGAGTCACGCTCTGCCTGTGATGGCCTTGGCAATGGTGGGGAACTGTTTGGCCCGGGCCTATGCTGCTCCTTCTGCAGCTGTTTTTGCAGTTTCATATTATGTAGCATAGCACATACCATGATAATTTGGGTAAATGTAGTTGGTGAGTACTGCAAAGCTCCACCAGATGTGTCCAGGCACCGGAACCGTGACTTGAGCAGCCCAAACACATGCTCGATTACATTTTATGTTTGTGTGTGTACCTCATTATGGCGTTCCTGTTCAGGTGTGTATGCATTTCTGATGGGTGTCATCAGCCACGGCTCCAGTGCATAGCCAGCATCCCCCACTATGTGACCATGAGGGATGTCCCCATTGTCAAATATCTGGTACAGCTGTGTCAGATGCCAGATATGGGAATCATGGTAGCTTCCAGGGCAGCCAGCACACACATTCAGTATTATGCCCTGGGCATCACACACAACCTGGCAGTTGATGGAGGGAGATGCCCTTGCAGTTACAGTAGACCCTACCCCGCTCACCGGCTGGTGCTTTGATGTGTATGTGCGTGCAGTCTATTGCTCCCACTACCTCAGGGTATTTCGCTATTTGCTGGAAGAGACGCATATTGCTGGCCAATACCTCATGGGAATTGGGGAAATATACATGATCACCGACATGTGCTGACATGGCATCCAGGAACTGGTGCAGTACCCTGAATGCTGATGCCTGTGATATCCCCATCATATCACCAGTTGGTCTCTGGAAGGTACCTGTTGCTAATATTCTTAGGCCAACACATACCTTGGTTTCCACTGGGATGGATTCCCCTCTGTTGGTTCTGTGTGTGAGGCGTGGCCTTCACAGCTCAACAATTTGCTGCAAGAGGTCTCTGTCCACTCTATAGCGCTCCACTATCTCCAGCTCATGTAGCACCTGATAGGTTACCCTGGGCCTGTACACTCTTCTCTGTCACCTCACTGTGGGTTGTCCAGCAGCATTCGCATTGTCACCACCCTCAGCATGTTGCATATGTCGCCTTATAACAGCAACGGCAGCCCCTGACATTTCTTTGTTTCAGTAAAGCTTTTTCAGTTTTCACTTCTATTAGCTTACTGCAGAGTTGCAGTGTATCTGAGAGAAACATAGTGGAATGTTGTTTGCAGAGTTTTAAGTGCTGGGCTGGGCTGGGCTAGTGTACTGCCTGTGTAATTGCCTGCTTCTGTTTGTTTTCACTTGCTAGCTCTGCTAGTACTCCCTGGTTAACTTCCTACTATTTGTTGTACTTCCTTTTCCTTTTTTGTTTCCTCAGGGGGGCAACGCCACTCACTCAAGGGCAAACACGTGCACACCAGCTCACACGCATGCACACATGCTTACACGGACTAAAACTTGCTTATTCTTGTTAAAACGAATGCACACAGGCACATACGCGCTTACAAACTTTTCAACAACCTTAGATATGCTTACTCCAGCTTAAATGTGCACACACAGGTGTACACGTGCACACACAGGCGTACTTGGATATACAGGCGTGCACCCGTGCGCAAACACGTTGCAAGCACTTCAACAAGAAACTTTAGTGTTATCCATGGCATACACCTTCGATTTCTTGCCTTTAGCTAGGCTCCCTGTTGACACACCTCTTCCAGTGATGAGTAACTGACAGCAAACACATGCCACTCTGCTCCAATGAGCTTCACTTTTTCATACATATCCCCCTCGTGATGTCACCTATCTTCCACTCTGATACTCCCCTTATCCTACTCCTACACTCCTCTGACTGTGCTCATTTGCTATGTAAACTTGGGACTCACTATCCTTACCCTCATTTGCATAGGATTGCCTACTAATGCTTGGTTACATCTCTTAGACTGAGCTTCCCCCCTTAGCAACCTCTACTCGGTAGCCATGTTGTCTTCAGCCTGCTATTCCCTTGCATTGTAAATTAAGAATTACAATAAAATCCACATTTGTGGATTTTAATTATAGGTTTTCTGGTTTTTAGAGCACAGCACGTTTGCATGGCGCTGCGCTACCCTTAAACTTCGGAGATCGGGATAAAAAAATATATTTTATTTTGCATCGGTGAACATTGCCAATGGCCGTATTTTTGGCCATTGGCATGCTTCCTCAACTGGATGCATCCTTTTTTTGGAGCTGTCACGGCCCCGTTTTGCTATTTGTAGAACGGTACTCAGTTGTCAATGGAGTACATTTCTGCAAATAACAATACTCTTACTCGGACAGGTTCGGGTTTCCTGGATCACAAATTTACCTCATTTGGATATCTTTCCCTGCAATTGAGGTAATTTGCATATCCTAGCCCTGTCCGTGTAAGAGTTGTTTTAGGAGCTCTGTTGCACACCCCTACTGGCTGTTCCTGGATCGCTCGGCAGACATGTTGGCTGCATGGAGTCTTACTCTACTCTTAGACTCCGTGCAAGCCTTCATGAATCCGGCCGATTATGTGAGTTAACAAATAGGACAATCTTACAGAGGAAAACATCAATTAAAAATGAACTTGGTCAGACAGAAATTTTCATTGTCAAGATGTGCATAGTAAATAAATACCCATACAACTCTAAGAGGCAATGCTAAGAGTTATGAAGACACACAGGGGTAACTATCCTGACAGAGGAAGTAAAAAATATTTTTTATATGTTTTCATCTCAGGTTGTCAAAACTTCCCACTGCTGAAACTGACTTTATTATCTAGTTCTTGGCTCACCTAAGGTTGACATCACTAAAAATATCCCAAATACCCAAAATTCCCAATTTAGGGATAAATTTAATTCCAAGATATTCCTCACCCTCCTAGTGAGATGATCCCAGTAGATTATAATTTTATGACAATCCCAGAACATGAGAATATTATCTGGCCCAGAAGGAGTACACCTCTAGCAGTTGCTATTTTGCACCATTACTGTTTTTGATAATCTATTTGGCATTATATACCAGCATACTAAAATTGCATCTGCTGCTCATAGTACCCAGGCTATTTAATAAGCTTAAATATGGCCCTCTAGACCTGCTTCAACTGATTCCCTTAAGAATCCTGCTGTCTCTTATATCTTCCATTTACTCAACATTAGACATCATATCATTAGAATTTGCTTCCCAGACTTCTCTTTAAATTTACCCCCTTTACCTTTCTTTATATTTTCCATTTTTCCCATTAAAGGATCTTTTTAGTTCTCCCTTACACAGAAAAGTGCTGATACTAAATTTGTTTGTTCTGAATAAGTTGGGCCGCTCATAATTATTGAAGTTAAACTCTTTATTTAATTCTGCTAAACGCTTTAGGGATGATGGGTTATTATGACTCAAAAGTTGCAATAACGCACGAGTGTCTGAGTCCAACTAGTGATGTCTGGTAACTCTACCTATTACTTGGCTGACTTCAGGACTGTGTCAAATATATTATGTGGTGCCTTTACCCCAGGTCAAGTCACCAATTTCATGGCTGCCAGAGTATACTTAATTCACCCATTCTCAGATTAGCTCTAGAAAACAACCTTCATAGAGCTCACTAAATAACAGAATTTAAGTGGTTTGTTTTAATCTTTGCATTATTTGGGATATTTGAAAGGCTACTTTATAGTCTGCAAGGTGCAGAAGTCTCTCCCTCCTCCCCTCCCAGAATGGGCATTCTTGCCAGTGCCTCAAATATCACAGTTAATAATCGAAGCAGGGCCGCCTGAGTCATAGATGTGGGTTTATCATTCTATACCAATGCTGCTGGCTTATGAAACTTATTATTTAGATGGAGGGTAGTCAATGCAAAGATATTCCCGTGCAATCAAGAACAGCAGTGTAGGAGTAAGAATGAGGAGGACAGCTCATAGGTGTTTGCATACCCTCAGCATCACCCCCCAAGTGTACAAGAGCAATAGTTACATTTAAATATGAAGATTTTTTTTTTTATGAAACAGATCAAATTTAACCGTAGGTGCATGGGTTTGCCCATCGCTTAGCTACGGTTAATGCAGCTTAAGTGGCACAAGAGCATAAAAAGCAAGATATATGCAAATAAAGCAGTGCAGCAATAGTGTAGTGGGCAGAGTATTTGCTTCATGGCAGTCATTCCCGGTTTGAGTTTAGTACAATCCATTTTCCATGTCAAATCACTGTATGATCAATTTATTTTGTTGCATAACCTACGACATAACATATATTTGTGAAATGGAGTACTGCATTAAATGCAGATGTGAGGTGTCACTGTCATAATTTTGCAAAGTCCACAGATAATCACAAGTGCCCTATACAGTACATGTATACAGGAATGAGGGATACAAATGGAAGGTAAAATGTGTAATGAATGATAAATCCATACAGGTGCCAAATCCACCACCTGCCGAAGAAGCATTAGACATCTCTGTCTAAATTATTGTTGCAGTAAGCGGGTGTAAGCACTAATGAGCAAGAGTATGCATAGTAAAGCAGTAGTAAGTAGGAGTAAGCATATTTAAGCAGTAGTAAGTGGGTTTAAGCCCATTTGCAAGGGGGGAAGCAATGCGCACATAGGTTAAGCAATATTGAAGCTAACTCTCTGTAAAATTATTTAACCGGAGGTTAGCATTGCTTACTTTCACTCAAGCTTGCACAAACCCACTTACAATTGCTTAAAAATGCCTTTAGCACTTTGCATGCATCAGTCGCTGTTCTGGCCAGAAAGAAACAAACAACCATTGAAGGCATTGAACTGATGACCCTGTACACTATAGTCACAGTAGTTAACCACTAAGCCATCACAGCGGCATATAAGAGTGAGGCATCACCAACCAGATCCTCACTATAGGGAATTCAAACTGAACATATGAAAAGAATCTATATACAGTTTTATGTTGTATAACCTACTACATAACATAAGTTGAACTGGAGTACTGCATTAAGCCCAGATGTGAGGTGTCATTGTAATAAAGTGTTGAAATCCCCTAATAAACACAAGGATCCCATACAATGTACATACACATGAATCATGGATACCAAACACATATATAACATGTAATGAATAACAAATCAATGCCACAATGCATATATAATGCAACTTAAATATTAAGCAACACTAAGAATTGTACAGCCCAGCTTAGTAGGTGTAAGCAATGTGTAGGTCAGCTAACTCAATCTGCCCATTGGTATACCCCTTTAAGCAATACCAACCTTAGGTAAGCATGTTTGCCCATAGCTTAGCCTTTTCAAAACCATCCAATCATGACAAAGTGCGGGAAAATGGCCTTATTTAAACCCAACAGGCTGGAATACATCTCATATCTGGTTGTAACTTCCCCTTGTAGGCACTATGTCTGGAAAGGGAGAGGGTGTGCGCTTTCGGGCACAGTGCTGGGGCATCCAGAAGTCCAGATTCATGGCAGGACTCCTTGTGAAAGACCATGATATCAGACTGCTGCAGGGCCAGTACCAGGGTTCCCAATACAAAGCAGAAGAATATGACCGTCTCACTCGTAACCTCACCAGTGCCACAGGCATACTGTGAACTGGTGAGCAGGTCAGGCATCACTATGCCGACCTGAAGTGGTGAATGGGGAATCTCCTGGATCAGTGGATCCAAGAGGCTCAGAGGACAGGGGAAGTCCCAGCCGTGTGTAAGTATCAGTCTGCGACCTGTTTAATAATTATCAGCTCGTGTATATTATGGATAGGTATGGCTAAATATTCCTGTTATGTCTTTCACAGTGGCAAGTGAGCGGGTTATGAACCAGGAGGCCCATGGATGTAGATTGGAGTGGTTGCAAATCAAGGCAGGTTAGTAATACTCTTACATGTACTGTCATAGGAAATAAATCTAAAAGTATTAGTAAGCTTATTGCCTGTATAAAACCTGTATTGTTTAAGGCATGTACTGCATACACCAGAGAATAGGGCAGGAATAGTCTCATATAGGTTGTATGTAAATGAAAGCATAATAGCTTGACAAATAAGGTCTAACTGCTAAACTGCATGTGTTCACTCTGGTATCATATGGTAATATAGAGATGCAATCACTTAATAGTACTGTTGTAGTAAGCATTGTTACCCACACTGTGCTTCATAAGTAAATTGTGTAGGAATGTCTGCATATGACTGTTGTAATCCCAAGAGTTCAAATAGTACAAATGAGAGAGACTTAGAAAGAAAACACTGAAAAGACAAAAAACAAAATCCAAATAGCACACTCAACTGCGACGTGAACTGTTGAATGGTTGCACACACAGCCATGGTTTGAATCCTGGGAGTGGTAGTAGGCTGTATGTAGAATCATACCACACAAGTGTACAGTAATGTCCAGAATGTCCAGCAAATTGGCCCATAGCTGCTGCCTGTCACCCTGTCCATCTGACAAACAAGTGGGATGATCCCAGACATTTAGGCAGCAAACAAAACAAACAACTGATTGTCAGACATCTATACCAACAATACGGTCCCTCTAGCAACCCACCAAAATGTTATGAGAGTAAGTAGCCAAGTATGTACCATCTCCACCCCCATGTTGTCAAGCTGTGACCAGAGTGTGTACAGTAACAGAGTGAGACATATGTGCATAATACTAATGTGGAAACTGGTAATTTGTGTGGCAACATGCAGGTAGTGCTAGCAAACATTGCTCCCACAGGTCTGTCAGATACGAACACTGTGCCTATAAATAAAAGATTGATATCCTGTACTGGAACTGTTTACTCTGGTATTGTATGGCATTGTTAGTGTTGCAGTTGCTCAGAATAATAAGGTATTACTTATCACTGTCACCCACACTGTACTACATAATACAACTGTCTAGGAAATCCTGTATAAGAGTGTTGTAATTACAAGGTCAGAATGTAAAACCACTGGAGAATTATAGACAGAAATCAGACAAGAGATACACAGCAATACCTATATAGCACATTCAGCTGTGATGGACAGTGTCTTAATTTTAGCAGACACAGCCATGGTTGAATCCTGGGAGTGGTAGTAAACTGTATGCAGAATCATACCCCACAAGTGTACAGAAATGTCCAGAATGTCCAGTTATTTGGCCCATTTCTGATGACTGTTACCCTACCCCCTGCCATATCAGTGTGCCAATTTCTGACATGTAGGCAGCATGCCATATAACTGACTGTCAGACCTGTACATATCTGGAAAATGACAAATAAAACAAACCTGTCATTAAAAGGTTTAAGAGGGCAATAGTGGGAATATGTCCCAGTTCACCTGCATGTGGTAAAGACATACCCAGAGTTTGTGCAAAAAGAGATGGACAGGTATGTGCATAACAGCAGCCTGGAATCTGGGGGTATGTGTAGAAACAGTTAGGTAGTGTTAATAAACAATACCTCCACAGGTATACCAGGTAAGAGGACTATACTGCAGGTAAAACCAGTTCAAGTATATAGTTGTCGACAGCCAAACCACTGTCCAAACTAAGGCAATAGGGTAGTGTACTAATACTTGTAAGGTACAGATCACAGTACTGACTAGGAAAGTAATGCAAACTACAGGAATATACTAGTTGTTAATTGACATCTTTCTCTCCCCCCACCATATTTGCAACAATAAACTAAATACACAACTCAATTGGTATGTGTTGACTTAACTCTAATGTTGGGACATATGTCCTATTGTTCAATAATTATTTAAATCTGTTTCTATGCATGTGCTATGTAGAAATACTCCTACATTGGTGGCAGGTGGCATGTTGCATCAATGTACCTGCATGCTGTTGTAATTACCACTGTGGTCCCATATATGCATGTGTTCTGTTTGCTATGCAACTGTTCCATATCTAGTGTTTGGGTTAATGGGAATATCTATGCATGCTGTTATACCTAAACCTGGAATGTGTTGACTATTACTAACCCACATATGTTAATAAAACTTAAACACCATAGCACGTATGGGACTGCGGGTCCCGGCGGACCCATCAGTCTCACCTCAGCTGGCTGTGGGACCGAGCACCAGCATGCCTGGGGCCCAACCCGGGACTTCCTCGTCCACATGTCCTGCACCACCTTTAAGTGGAACAGCCTCAGGGGATGGGGCTCGCCCAACTGGGAGTGGGCGTGGACAGGAACCTGTCTCCAGCTGACAGGTCCGGGTTGTGGGGTGTAACGAGCTCTGCAGGGAGGTCGGAGATCTGCTACACCAGCTTGAGGGCCATGTGTCGTGACTAGAGGGTCGGCCTGGCTCACCTACTCAGCCCCCAGCACAGCCACTTTCTGGGCTGTGAGGGTGCGGTGATGACTGCCCATGGTTTCCACTAGGGGGCTCATAGGCTTCTGATTTTCCAACACCCCTCCCCATCAAAGTGTCTACCTCCCACATGTGTCATATACCACCCCTGTATGCATCCTGTTTGTCTTGTCTGTTAACCTACCCAACTTACCTCCCCAAATATACCTACTATCCCTCCCAAACATCCTACTCTCACCTGAAAAAAAAGGGTAATCTGCTCCCAAAACAAAAATCTCACCCCATATATAGCTGTCCATTTCACAGACATGTCCACTGGGCACATATAATCTGGTCTAATTGGCTTAACAACATATTATTTTTGACCCTACACTTCACTCAGGGGTATGAGTGTCCAAATCTGTCTCCAAATTCAGTGTATATGCACAGCTGTTGCTGTAGAAGAAATGGGCAGCGATGGGCGTTCCCTACACCCTTCCTGCACATCCCTAGCTATTTTCCCTACTGTCGTTCCCTCTTTGTGCCCCTTGTTCACCACTTGCTTATCAACCCTTTTTCATTTCTTTTAAAGAAATAAACAC
Organism: Protopterus annectens; assembly: GCF_019279795.1. Taxonomy (NCBI): domain Eukaryota; kingdom Metazoa; phylum Chordata; order Ceratodontiformes; family Protopteridae; genus Protopterus; species Protopterus annectens. The sequence goes on along the minus strand of NC_056733.1, from coordinate 446,037,400 downwards.
AGGGGTAAGCAGGAGTAAGCACTTTTAAGCAGAAGTAAGCAGGGTTAAGCCTGTTTGCACAGGGGTTAAGCAATTTAGAAGCTAACTGAATATAAGAAACTGTAACCGGAAGTTAGCAGTGCTTACCACCAAGC
>NC_056733.1:445977266-446032266 GCF_019279795.1 Protopterus annectens | reverse complement strand
CAGATGCCTGCAAGATAACCAACATCCTGTCATTGTGAAATGTGTCCACAGGGATGAACATAATGGTGGGACACATGGCCCACAGTAGGGCCATGTGAAACATCACCCTTATACAGTGCAACAACAGTGTTTATACCAGTATTACAATGGCAACTGTTACAGATCTACACTATTGCATAACATAATACTGTGGTCCACATTATTAGCTTGGACTAGGCTATAACACATGGTGTTCAGTGTATGGGACACTGCAAACTGATACACATGTGTAGGCCGTACTTTTCAAGCATCTGCAAAAAGGCTGAAGGTGGGAAGGGTGTGTCAGCATGACACACCAGTGCACTGCAGCAGGGATCCTAAGGATGCTGAGAATAGCTGTACCTGCACACAGTCAGGTTCAGGAACTGTAGCAGATGTAACCTTACCCCCACAGCAATAGTGACTGAAGTGTGTGAATACCAAGGGATGTGCACATGAGTAGACCTTGCATTCATGCAGATTTGGGGGACATGTGTAGGGCAGACTGACCATACACTGGGAAATGCAGATGGCCCATGCTAGTATACCCCTGCCAGGAATAGTGACACATAACAATATGTATGACAAACCATCATGATAAGGGCATTCACACATATGCACCCACAGAGTGTATGCATTGCAGTCAGCATCTGCACACCTAACACATTTCTTAGACATTGCATGTGAATATACAAGACATATGTCACATATCAAGCTCATGTTTATTTGTGTCTTTAGGCTTTCCCTGGTTAGGGGTCGCCACAGCGGAACTCCGGTCCGCTAATGATTGGTAGTTGATTTTTACATGCCGAGTTACCAGCCCTGATGCACAACCTTCAACGAAGGTATGCCCATTCATGCATATCTCCACGCAGAAGACGCTCTAGCTGAGAATCAAACTAGACAGCGTCTTACTGTGAGGTGACTGTTAATATATGCAGTGATGCGGTCCCATGGCAGAACAAGGAAGTGTGCATCATATCAATAAGGGTGTGTACACTCCCCATAGCTATGGTATGGTTTGATGGTTGTCATTGTAATAGTATTGGATTGGTCATACATGCACCGCTGATGTTGAGATCTGTAAACCAGACATCAGGCATTCACAAATGACATCTGTCTACATATCATCACAGGTATTTGTCACTGAAAAACATAGGGGCTGTGAGCATTAGAGCAGACATAACTGACACAGAAATACACAATCAGCAATGGTTTGTACACCTGTGAGGTTGGTGCATGGTACATGGCAGGGTGCAGAACAGGTGGACAGGAATACTATGTACATGAGTGCTGTGTTTTCCAGGGGAAGGGGCATCACCTACCAACACAGCCCATGCATCACACCCATGTATACTGTTGCTAGCATGGATTGACTATAGCTGCACTGCATGCTGTTGAGTACCATATGTTATGCATGTTGACAGATGAGTAATGGGAGGACTGTGTGTACTATCTTTATGCATCCTCACCTGCATGTGTGTGTGTGTGGAGGGTTATTTTGTCTGTAATTACAATCTGGTGGAGTCGAGGGGGGGAGTTGATGCATGCAGGATGTGTGTGTGCATGTGTGTTTGTTTGTGTGGGTGTCCATGTATGCACATGTGTGGTTGTGGGGTTGTTCATATGGCAGTACTTCCCTTTGGGATCAAGCAGTACATGGACATGGATTGAAACATGAGACACCAGGAATACTTGTCTGAAATGTAATCACAGGACAGCTGATAGTATAATAAGGTCTGTAGCATAGAACATGCATTGGGAGGGAAAGGAGACACCAGGTATACCCTCAAAATTGCAATCAGTAGAGAGGTGAATGACAATCCACGTATGCAGCATTTCAGATGCATTGGGGAATTACTAGACAGCACCAGGAAGTGTAACCATATATTACAGTTGTCACATGATAGGTTGATTGAGCAGCAGATCTAGTATGTACTGAGCAATACTTATACATGACACTCCAGTGCATGACATTATGGAGTGAATGTAGTAGCCCCTAACATATAGGAATCATGCTCACGATGTCCAGACATACACAGGGTGAACACTGAATGACAGCAGTGATGCCATGTAAAACCTACTCCACTCAGGTCAGGAGGTAATGGAGTAACAGATCTTGTGTTGTAATCACTCATCTAGGCATTTAGAGGAATGATACATTAATGAGTGGTATTAATGAGTGTATGCTACCAAGTGCGATGCAGGATGGGGAACTTCTGTGAATAAACGTTGGACTGTCTGTAAAATCAGGGGCAGGTAGATATTAAGGTGGAATGTGTGTGTGTGTGTGTGTGTGTGTGTGTGTGTGTGTGTGTGTGTGTGTGTGTGTGAGTGTGTGTGTGTGTGTACTGTTATGCGATGCTGTACAGGTCTTAAAGTGCATTTCTTGTTTTCCCCCACAGGTGGCGAGGTGGGTCATGGTACCTCCTGCATGCAATCTGATGTTGGTGTCCATACAAACACCAAAGATGATGATAGTACTGTTGAGGCACAGGCGAGGTTGTCAGGGTCCAAAACTGTGCCATCATTTGACATCCCCCTTTGAGCCACCCCAACCAATCACACAGTTACAGTGCCTATACATACCCCATCACCAGTGGCCATAACAGAGGGACAGTTGACGGTTGGTGGCAGTGCACAGGAGAGTGTGCTATCTATTCCTACTGTGTCTGGTCACAGCAGGCATAGCCAGATATCTGGCAGTGCACCACATAGGCAGATGTACCGGGGTGCTTGTGGTAGGGCTGCTGGTCATCATGCACCTGGCAGAAGCACCACAACTGGTACCACCAGGTGCATGTTCCAGACTGTTATGGGGGAGTAGGCATGCATGGAACTGGACACCAGACAGGGCCTGAGGCTGCAGATGGCTACTCTCACATCTGCAAGTGAAAACTTCCATGAACTGTCTGTGATTATACAGAGGTCATGAATAGACGGATGGGTGAGTTGGTGGGCCTCATCGACCATAGTTTGTCCATGCTTAAACATGTGGTGGGAGTGCGGCAAAGGTCGCGTGGACATAGGCCAGCACCACCAACAGCTGGTGGTTGACGTGGATGTGCTAGGACAGCAAGGTACTCCCATAGTGGCAGTACCAGCCCCAGCAGTGCAGGGGGGTGCTGCTCACACCACACCACAACAGAACATGTGCATGTCGTCCTGGCCAATCCCAGGAGGGACCTGGTTCCAGCGGACATCTGTCATCATCATGGGAGAGTAGCACATTGAGGCCTGTATCTGGACATGCCCATGGAACCCCTGGCAGGCACAGTCAGTGTGTCCATGACCAGAGGTGGTGGACTGCACACCCAGCCAGGTATGGTCTGCAGCTGTCCAAAAAAATCCCTGTATAGGGCAGCCACATGGCAGAACTGTGTGCATGCATACCCACACACTATACTGACACACCTAGGGCAACACCATACCTACACACACCACATCACCATGCCCACTTCAACTAATTGCACCCCTCATCCACACACATGGTGTCAAACTTATGGACCACCCTCAGTCTCTAGAAAACCACCAACACACCCTGTGCATATGATGATACCTGTGCCACATCCCTGTCATCCATAATATCGATGCAGGGACAGGCTAATATGGTTCTGATGCACACGGTGACTGTTCTACAGTGTACCAATGTACTGCAGTGTAACATGTCAGGAGTAATGTTTAATGCATACATGTCAGGTAGTGTAGCTGTCCAGCAATGATGCATTATAGCTGTTAGTAACACTGGATGATTGTGGTCTCCATAATGTTATCCATTTGTGTCATAGGTGTACATGTGTCAGCAGGAGGATGGTCTGCAGTCATATTCCACAAGGGGTATGCCACTGTGGTGACACCATGACTGTAACATATCCGGGGTACAGATGAACACATGTCACAGGTTTGTATAGCAGTTATTGTTTGTGCTACATGGACAGGTGACCTGCTGGGACATGTATAATCAGCAACCTTATGTAGACTCATCCACATACACGCACACTCTTACTTGGCAACACTGGGACTAGACCCCTACCTAGGTATGTAGTGCTACTGAAGTGTGTGGCTTTCATTGCACACACCACACAGCATTTAGGGTGAGGTGTGTTCCAGGTTACATGTTACATGCAGAACATCTCCAGACATATACAGTATGGTAATGTGGGATGCAATGGTTGTATATGGACAATGCATAGTGTAACATACCATCATATACACATTAACAGACGCATAACAGGCAGACACACATCCAAGAGACCTGGGCCTATCGATGTTAGCTAACTTGTCAGTGTGTCTAATGTGCTACAGGTAGGCTGCACACAGCACATGCATAACTGGGCTGGATTGTGGTATCAGTTACCTGTTTGGTTGATGGTGACAGTGGTCACCATACAGTGGTACATGGGACATATACCAGGTGTACCATGGTGTAATGGCAGTGTACCACCATCCACATCCCACAGGGGATATTGTACTCACTGAAACCCATGATGACACTCTGACATACCGACCATCACGCATTGCCCATGACTGCGATACAACCCATTATATATCTCAACTGTGGTACTACGGGGATATGCATCTAATGCACATGCCACAGGCATAGTAGGGTGTTGCATTGTCATGCCTCACCTATGGGTGGCAATAACAATATCCATACTACTGTGTGGCAATGTATATTGTATTAGGAGTATGTGGCCTCGGAATGCTGTACCTTACAGATATACAGACATGCACACATACTCACACTGGCCAGAACTCAATGGGTATCCCATGCCTATCGACCCATTTGTACAACACTGTTGTGCTGGTACTGAAAGGCTCATATAGCTGTTAGGGAGAGGAGCATAACAGGGTACATGTAATGTCCAATACAGCAGCAGCCACATCTTACTATGGCAATGGGTGTTGCCGTGGTTGTGAAGGCCCTCATGGTATTCCCAACTACAGGTGTACTAACACACAGACTCTGCTATCCTCAGTAATGCACACATACACATGTGTCAGTACTGGGGTGCAGTGCTGCAGGTGGTCATAGGTGTGTACCTGGCTATTGTAAATGGAGAGATGGGTAGTGTAGAGGATGTGTGTACAGTGGAATCATGCCACTTGTAATGTGCCAGCAGGCAATCTATTGACAGACAGCACTGTGCTGACCCTCAGGGTGAGAGTGACATGCAACAGCCAATCCTCTGGGTGCCAACTGCCAATGGCCACTGAAGTGATCCAGTTGACATGTATGCAACATGTATTACAACAAATGGTTAGTGTCTGTGATGTAGGCCTGTACCCAAGCATGTTCTGTTGACTATGGTAGTGCATTGGAGGTACCTGTGGCATGTGGTGCATACAGGGTGTTGTCTCCTATATGTGCCAGTTATAACACAGCTGGGCAGGGATGTCAGTGTCAGTCAAGCATAGGTTGCCTGTACATATCCAAGCTGGATACCTGCCATCTGTACATCTGTACAGGGACTAATAGATACCAGCTTGGCAAGTAGTACTAATCTATGAACCTATGAATCTAAGTAGCTATGCAGTAGGATGAATGTGTCGACAGATAGACATTTGACAACAATATGTATGCCATAACTACATGGTGGAAGCCCTCACTAACATATGCTTTACAGATGGTAGCCTACAGTTACATTCCACATGTCAGATCATTATCCAGTAGGGTATATATACTGTGACACAGCTTACACACCAGGAACACGACCGTGAGGCCTCAGAGTCCAACTATGCCTGCAGGTGTGCTTGTTGTCAGTACTACATTTAGCACTCTACTCTTGACTGGGAAAGCACTGGCAACAGTAGTACTGCCATGATACACTACATGAGAGTGTGACAGCACGTAATCTGGGTTACTACCCTTCTATGTAACACATTCACATGGATAACAGTGCTGTACAGGTCTTATATACTTGTGTCTCAGACATGACATTCACATCCATTGCTACTGTAATGACAGCACATAGACACATGTATTGTACATGACATTACATACACCTATTACAGATGTCATTACTCTGCTATGTTATCAGACTGGGATGTGAGCACTGGTTACCAGGGCTGAGCCATGCTTAGCAGGTGTCAGCATTGCTGCAATTTAACAGCTAAGCAGATTTGCACAGTGGGAAGAGAAGCCTACAAGGTGTAAGCTCCTGTACGTTTAACTGTAGCTTATCACCACTTAGCTTCACGTATACCTGTGCAAACGCTCTTAAAGCTGCAGGGCAACAGATTAGTGCTTTATTAGCTCGTCTTTTTAAACTTTTTTTCATGAACAGGAAACTCAGATGAAGTTGAAAAGAAAAGCTGAAATTTTGCATTTGCTAAATTTGTCAACAAATGACAAATTACAGATGCAGAAGAAATAGACAGTGCAATCAAAGTTTGTGGCTTTACACATTATGAACAACATCGGAAACAGCACAATCTGAGAAACTTCTCTTCAAGACATCTATGACATATGACTGTATGCGTAACTCATTTCCCCTCTCACAAACATACCAAATAATTTAGTAGAAATTATAAATAAATGTTATTGTTGGTGGCTGGCTCAAACTGTTATTAAAATGATGAACAACAGATTAGCTACAGCTTTAGCATTTCAAGATTGTTCCGCATTACAGGATCATTAAGAAATAAAATTGAAGCAGGATCACTTGAAAGTATAACAATTCTTTTGCAATCTTTTTTTTTTTTGCATAAAAAGATGAGGCTTAAAGAAACCCTAGTTCTGCTCTCTTATCAATAAGGTTGTTGGTTAATGTAGATTTATCATCTGCCAATGTAATACAATGAGAAAGATTGACTGTGTGCTCATCTGGTTTAGTGTCAAAGATAAAATCCTGATAATCATTTAAAAATCTGCCAGAGCTGATACTGTTCAGGTTAGGACTCCATAGTTTTCAGTAGCAAAATAAAATTATTCTGCAATAGTAAATAAAATAGGTTACCTCAAAGATATATTCAGCACTTGTGATCTGCTATTTCCTTCAGTATATAGGGCAACTGGAGCAATGATATTTGCATAATAATAAAACATAGACAGCCTGCTACTATCTAATGTACATCACTGCAGGTAAACATTTTCAGGCAACTGGCTGTGAGCCACCAGCAGAAACCCAAAGTCAAGGCACTTAATTTGAAACAAACCTTGAGAATCACATTGTAAAAGTAACAAAAACATCAATAAAAGCATAAAAAAGTAACAGAAATCATATCTAACTACTGCATAATTAGGCACGATGAACCACATTTTGAACTTAGGACTTGAAGATGCCATATGGTCTTATGAAATTTCACATAGAAGTGGAGGTATGGGATGAAACCTAACTTCTTTCTGTTTGATGAATCACTTTAAATTACAAAATACTGAATGCAGTGACATTGTCACAAGTTGACTTAATGTTACAATTACAGTGCTCGGTACAGATCCATTGTGAGCAATTTAGCATACAAATGGCCTCACATTATTATTGTTAGCAATCTGCTTCCATTCTTCAAATTATTTATCATACTTTATGAAAGCAGGCACGTCTGCTTCACATTAACTGCAGCACCTGTGTTTTGCAATTTAGTAAAATGAATATTTTGCTGAGGTTCATAAACAATGCCTGTCTCAATAAGGCTTTGCACACTGTTAGCAGCAGATTATTCACTAATGCAGTAAGGCAGTCATGGTGGTACATTCTGTTCAGTTTCATGCTAAGAACCAATTAATCCTGAATCAACTCTTTTTAATTCTTACTATAAACAACAGCAGAGATCTGTAATTCTCAGGCGTTTCAATAAAACCCTTCAGTGTAATATGTGTTCATGCCCAGAGGCATAGATGATTCGGATTAATAGTAACTAATGAGGTAACTTTATGCAGGTAGGAGCAAACATAATGTTCTATTCTGTTTGTGTCAAGCTACACTACACTACCCAATTATCTGACATTCTTTACAGATCAGGAGCTGTTGCTTTTCCACAGGCAGAGAGATGGGTGCCATCACTGCTGAAGCCTAAAACAATATTCTCAGATTCTATCTCATTAGCCATGCTTGTTATCTTTTTGGCAGTTATGTAAGACTTAGTGATCTGCGTTGAGCCCTTTAAGTTTGATAGCCATTTTGGCCAATTTGTCATCTTTAGCAAATTACCTATTTCTATTAAATTCTACATTCGTCTAACAGATGTTAAAGTCATTTCACAAAACTAGACTCCCTTTACTCTATAGCTTTCAAAAAGCCTTATATTTCCTTTTTTGTGTGTTAAACAGCAATGATCTGCTAATATATTTAGTTACAAAGGTACATATTTCTAACTGCCTAACTGCGACCCAGCCCAGGAAAATGGTCTAAGTAACAGAATGCCAAACCAATCAAGAAAGTCAATATATAAATAATGCATGCAACCAAGGTGTAAAGAAACAACTATATAAACGGAAGCATAAGTATAGAGATGATAGATTGATGGTATGTATCATTGTGTCATCACCAGGCTGAGATAGGTTCATAGGTTCATAGGTTCATACTAGGCTATCTGCCCGAGGGCATTTATAAGCCTAAATTGGAGAAACTATGCCCATTATTTTGCTGTGCCTCTGTCAAGCAGTGACACTGAGGTAACCCCTGGGGTGTATCTGCAATCTCCCATCCATTGGTCAAGATTCCTCTTGAACAAGGCCAGCGAGGTGCTCTGCCTCACATAAACCGGGATTTTGTTCCACAGCATAGGGAGTCTTTGTGTGATGAATCTATCCCTCCAGCACATCCTATTAATAACCGTGTCGAGGTTTAAGTCTCTTGTGGCTCTGAGGGATCTAGATTTTTGAGATGAAGCATGTTCATCAAATCTGGGTTTGACATGGCCTTGTATGTCATGCATAGGTCACCTCTGAGCAAGCGGTAAGCAACTGAATATAACTGGAGTTCTTTCAGGCGGGCAGCATAAGACAGATTTTTGAGACCCTTTATCCTAACTTTGTGGCCTCTCCAGCTGCTGCAAGTGTCGGGTCAGATACATTCGAATGGGGCATTGTACTTGATCATTGGTCTGATGAGTGATGAGTATAGGGAGACTATGACTTCCTTGATCTAGATATGAATCCCTTCATGATAAGGTGGGCAATGTAGAAGGTCTTCCTAACTACTTTAGCAATATGAGTGTCGAATGAAAGGCTACTGTCAACCTGGGTTCCCAGGTCTTATTCTGTGTTCAGGGATTGCCACCTATATGGTAGCTAGGGGTAACCTTATTTTTCCCAAAGGGTATGACTATGCATTTCTTGGCATTTAACTTTAGGCCATGGCTCTGGCACCAGTTATCCGTTTCTGTGAGACCCTTCTGAAGGATATCTGTGTTGGATGTCAACTGTTTGCAGTCATCTGCAAACTTTGTCATAACCCTCCTGTGTTTGCTTGTACTTCAGAAAAGTAGATGCCAAACAAGAGGGCCCAGGACTGAGCCCTGTGGGACACCACTTGTGACAGGCTTTGAGTCTGACATGGCGCCAGCAACTCTGACCCTGTGGGTTCTGTCACTCAGCCAGTTTGCAACCCATCTTGTAATGTATGGGTTTACATTTAAGTTGATGAGATTTCAATGATACCCGAGTGAGGTATTGTATCAAAGCCAGGCTGTATGGACTGCCTTTCCTCACAATGGCCTTGGTGACTGTTTGAAAAGTCAACCAAGTTTAAAAGGCATGATCTGCCTTTGACAAAGCCAAACTGGGTTGGATCCAAAGTCTAAAAGTTCCTATGTCTTTATTTATGAGATCCATTATGATCCTCTCCATGGCTTTGCAGATAAGGCTTGTCAAGCTAATGGGATGGTAATTTCAGGGTAGGTGGAGGCACCGCCTTTGTGGAGTGGGACCACAGTCGCTGTGCGCCACTATCCGGAGGTGAGACTAAGATTAAACAGCTGTCCTAACTGTGGGTTTAATTCCTCGTTGTGTTCATGGAGCACACAGCCGGGACACCATCAGGTCCCATGGATGCTGTGTTCTTTGCCTTGGAGAGCAGTTCTCACCTGGGCGTTAGAGATGTTTGGGGGGCTACAATCATTTGGTATAGATATCTCTCCTTTAGGGGGGAGGGGGGGAGAAGTTTGCACTGAACCTGTCAGCCAGTATGTTGGCAATGTCTGTAGGATCAGTAATCTTCACATCATTTTGAACTAATTCTGAGCATATCTGGGAGTTTCCTCCTAGGTTTCTGACATAGCTAAAGAATGCCTTATGGTTGTCTTTAGAGTCCTTAGCTATTTTTTCTCAAAATTAGCTTTGGATGATTTTATGAGAGCTCTTAGCTTTTTACTTATAGTGATCAGCAGTGTCTTACCTTTTAAGGATTTTGCTCTATCTTGTAGTAGCTTTCTCCTTTTGTTGTAGAGTTTGTTTATGGCTGGGGTCCACCAGACTGGACGATTGCCTTTGGTACAAAGAGTCTTTGTTTTGCTTGGGATTGCCTGATCCATGCAGCCTGCAGGTGCTGGTAGAAGGCATTTGTAAGTGATTCAGCGGTTTGAGTAATGTTAACGCTCAGGGCCTTAAAGGAGACCACACTAGTCTTTAGAAGTGTGAAGTCTTGAAGTTCTTTACTGTGGTCTTTTCATTTCGGTGGGGCGGATGAGGACCTCCAGCAAGATTAGTTTGTGATCAGATCTCACCAGTGAGGGTATACTTCGCGTTGAACATTGTGCTCCCATGTTCGTGATGATGAGATCAAGTATGTTTTCTCCTCTTGTGGGGATGGTGACTAGTTGTTCCATGGCATTTGAGTTTATTAATTCCAGGAACTTTTGGGCTAGAGTGTTTGGGCTTGAGTAGTGTTCCCAGTCTATATTAGGGTAGTTGAAGTCACCTAGTATGATGGTGTTCGGAGATACATTTATCCCCTCCAGTGTTTTCAGGAAGGCCATATGAGGTTCCTGAGTTTGCGAGGGTGGCCTGTAACATGCTACAAATTGCAGAGCAGTCTTGCCTATGGTTAATTGCACCTGGATGGTTTCCGATGCATCGTGAAACCATTACTAGTGAAAGCATTACCTTCTTGTTGCTTATCACTAACTTTTTGCCCTCTTCTACTTGACTTATTACACCCCTAACAACTTTCCCTCCTGCACTTAATTCAGTCCATCTCAATTTCACACACCTCCTCTTAAACAACATTTCTCATCACAATCTTTTTCTAACTGCCCCCATTCAACACTCTACTCCTGTCTTGTATCTCCTGTATACCTAAGTGATATGCCAGTATGGAACAGGCAGCCTGAACAGAACTAATCCTGTATCATGTTCAATCCTATACCCTGTGCTCTGAGTCATATGCTATTGCCACTATCCTCCTATACACTATTAATAACTTCTCACCCCTCCTACATCATTTTATAAATTATTGCATTATATCTCTTGAACTTTTTCCAAACCTATGCAATGCTAAAATCTCCCTTCCTACATAATTTTATAACTTACTTCATTACATATCTTGGACTCCTTGCAAGTCTTTCTTTACTGAAATGTAAGTGCAATAAGCTTCTTTACAATAATATTTCCCTTCTGCAGTATCAATCCATTTATTTCTTCAAGATTTTAGAGCTGGAACAACTGTATAGACTTATAATTTTGATGTAAATACTTTACTGCATATACCTGTCTTTAATTATGTTTGTTGTTTCATGAGAAATGTAACTGTTATTTTTCTGAGAAATGTCTGAAATTTGCTTAATATAAATGTATAGTGGTAGAGCTTTTCTCCCCTGGCCTCTTCTGAAAATGGACTCTGTCCAATCAGACTTTCCCAGTCAACAAAGATAAATAAATAAATACATATATCTATATCTATATCTACAGCTATATCTACATCTGGGTACGTGTCACTTCACCTAAAACCCATTTTACCTAAACTCATTTCACTGAGACCAAATCACCTAAAGTTCATTTCACCTAAAACTCATTTCACCTAAAACTCATTTCACTGACAAGTAGTACTCTAATGCAATTGACAGGTATATGACCTTTCCCCACTGTAGTGAGATCCTGGTGTTAGAATATATATTAATGGGGGGTGGGGGCACAGCCCCCCACATTGGGGGGTGTGGGGGACGTAGCCCCCCCACCTAGTTGTCTTTTACCAAATAATGTAAAACAAAACCAGACAGCATGAAACCAAAATAAATGGGAGGCTGCACTCCATCACACACCCTTAATATATATACAAACTCCAAGATTGCACTACAGTGGGGAAAAGTACATATACCTTTGATTTGCCATATTGTACTACTTGTCAGTGAAATGAGTTTTAGATGAAAAGAGTTTTCGATGAAAAGGATTTTAGGTGATTTAGTCTCAGTGAAATGAGTTTAGGTGAAATGGGTTTTAGGTGAAGTGACACATACTCATATATCTATATCTGTGTGTGTGTGTGTGTGTGTGTGTGTGTGTGTGTGTGTGTGTGTGTGTGTGTGTGTGTGTGTGTGTGTGTGTGTGTGTGTGCATTTCATTTAATTTGTGGTAGAAGGAGACAATAAGCCTATACAGTTTGACCATTTTAGTGCATATCATATTCTGCTTCTTCCACATTCTTACCTTACTCATTACCTTTCTTCTAACTACTTTATGCTGACTTGAATGCTGCTGGGATTCCCTCTCCTCCATCTAGTCTGGTAGTCATGTATTGCCAGCTTTCTCTATGAAAATGTATTTAAAGAATTACTTGCAGCAGTCATTCCCTACAATTTGTTGCATCCACCTCTGCCTCTTTCCTCCTCTGCCTTCCATTTTAGAATGACCCCTTCACATCTCCTTCATCACATGATTTTGTATGCCAGTATCATATCCAAGCTGTCTTTTCTGGTCTTACATTAGAAGTGGATTATATAATTTATCCTCTGTCCTTAGTCGTCCCCTACCATCTCATGTATGTACTTTTCTGGTACCTTTCACCCGGATTCCATCCCATAGCTTGATATATTTTTCCTTGCATGGCCTACAGACATGCATTTAGGATTCATGATGTGGATTTATGAAAGTATTACTTCCTAGATTTTATAATCTATCCTTCTGAATACGCACAACGGCATTCCGTTTGTTGATACAAGAGCCATCTCACGTTATTTCTGGTGGTCCATCCTTGTGTGTTCAACATCTTCAGATTATGTTCTTGGTCTCACACCAAGATTTTCCTAGAAGATAATGTACTCCAGGTTTGCTGTAGTTAATGTGAAATACTCTGCATTTGTTTGCACTGAACCTCAAATAACACTTTTCCACCCACTTGAGCGAATTTTCCAAATCCTTTGATATACTTTTCTCCCTGTCATTCTCTGTTGCACTTATATTTGTGTCAGAAAATAAGCTGATCCTGTTCTTTTTTACTCAGATATGTCCAAGAGAAATAAACCATAGAATGCTATATGCAAGACAGGCCCTTACAGTACTCTGTCAGTAATTCCTGATACTACCCTTCTTACCACAATCCTCTGTGTCCTACCATTCAGCCATTCAGCTATACAGCTACTAATTTTCTCAGTCATGACTCTGCCCCAAATCATTCTAGTTTTCCTGTCTGCCTCTTGATAGGGACATATTCTAAGGCCTTGCTGAAGTCCATATACTGCTTTACTAAGTTCACAAAATTGGAACAGGTTATTCAGATGACTCCTTCTGGTAATAAACATAACTTATTTACTCTACTGTTAATAGTTTTCTTCTAGAAAGCTAAAAAGCCTCAGGGTTCCCTGTATGAGCTTTCCTGATACTGTTGAAAATTCTTTCATGCCTCGCTGATGATCAGATTATACTCTGCTTCATGCTTGCTACACTAGCTGTGTGGGGTGCCTTGTCTCACTCAGGCAAACAAATCTTGGCAGGCAGAATACAGAGACTGTTACTGTTAAAATGTTCAGAAAATTCACTGAAAACTTTATTTTCTTTTTGTATTTGACACTTAGCCATATACTCATATCATTGAGGTAGCTAACAAAAAGTGGTAAATAAAAAAAAAGACTGAATATATATATATATATATATATATATATATATATATATATATATATATATATATATATATATATATATATATATATATATATATATATATATATCATTTATTTATTTACTTTTGTTAACTGGGTAGTGTCCAGCTGGGCAAGTAGCCCATTTTCAGTGGAGACCTGGGGAGAAAACTTCAGGTACAGTAACAATTTATTTAGGAAAAACAAGTAGTCACGAAACAAGTATTAACAGCAATGCAATTAACAAAATTACTAAGGAATAAATAGTTGTGAAATATATAGTATAACATAATACAGATATACTGACAGAATAATCAAAAAATCTATTAGAACATTTAAGCAAATCTGATCAAAACATGGGATATAAGCACTAGCTGCTTAAAGGTGCTGATGAGAGGTACACTAGAAAAGAGTTGTGAAGAAGAGAAGAAAGAAATTATTTTACCATTGCGCAAGCCCCCCTGCACTCCTTCACACCCCCTGCTAATTATATATACCAACTCTGAGATGCCTCTAGAGTGGGAAAAAGACAATCTCCTCAATCCTTACTGCTTGCAATCTCACACCAAAACAAAGCCAGCAATGTTCGTTCTGCTGATTTTCTATCAGCTGTGCCAGCTTTTTTTTCAGTGAGATGATTGCACCATTTGACCACCTCAGTTACATTCATTTTTATATGATATAAACGTAAATCATTTTCTATTAGGCCTTGGTTGAGTTTTATTTCTTTTGTCCCTTATTATTAATCTACAAAAAAGCCATTTTACCATCACTATAATTTAGGATTAAACATATTTCCTTTTTATTCTTTCTATTTATTTGTTTTTATTTTTCGGTCTTTTTATAGCTGTTAAATTTCACTTAAGTATCTGTAATTCAGTTATAAATTACTCATTTGTTTGATTCATTGTCTTGCAAAATGCTTTTTTTTTTTGTATAGCTTTTAAAGTCAGAGAGAAAACTTTCTTTAGTATATTGGCCATTGTTTTATAACTCATCCCACTTTCTAAGTGCTGTACAAGGAATCTTTTTGAGCATTCAGGGTAATCACACATCAAGTGCCTATCTTTTGTTTTACAAAAGAGCAACAACTTGCCCAAGTTTCTTTTTTTTTTTAATTATAAAACTAGAATCACAATTTGAGAGTTAGACTCCTTTTTTTACATGTGCAACAGTACAAACCCCATGGTGCCTATCACTGTTTTAGATGGTGATAATTCATTCAATGTCATGAAATAAGCAATGAAGCTGTGAATTTATTTTGTAGAGACTCAGGTAAATGAAAAAAAATGCCTAAATGCTACAAAACTGACAACTCAAAAATTGCAAATGACAATGTCAAGCAGTACAATGTACTCCCATAAAAGGGACATTACTCTCACAATCATACTCTCACAATCATAGTGTAACTCAGAGGTTGTACAAATGTGGAATAAATGGACAAGTTTATTTCCAGCATACCTAACCTTTTCTCTTTGTACTGAGTCACTTGACTTTGGACTATGTCAGTTGAAGTAGGACCCAATAAAATTACCAGATGATAGGTCACAGCTTTGCTAAAATTTGCACAACATGTCAAGCCTCAACCGAAGGAGACAAGATGAATGATAGTTTTCCTCTCTAAGTCCCTTAACCCATGATTCTGTAATGACAGACCCATATTTTGGAGTTCCACAGAAGATACATCATTTGTACACTGTTATCCTATTTTTGGATACACTAGAGCTAAGAATTACAGAGATTTCATGTAATGCCATTGATTCCAGTTCAGCTAGTTCTGTAAATTTAATTTGGAGTCCAACTAGGAATGCATGCATGAATCATACCATTGATTTTTCTTGGCATTTGGCAAAAAGTAAACTTCTTCAGCTGGTCTGTTACACTGTACAACAGAACAGCAACTTTGCCAGTTTCATGTCAGGTTGTTTCAGTATCTGGAACAAGCTTCACCAGTCTTCCGACCTGTGTCAGGTTATAATTAGGGCAATTTTGGTGGCCACCCCTAGCTGACAACTGTGGGGGGGGGGCATGGAGAAAAGATAGGGGTATCAGAGCAATGTCAGCCACTTATCTTTTTTTTATTTTATGTTATTATTTTAAGAAAAGTAATGATGAGTTGCTTTACTTAAAACAATAACATAAATTGGAAAAAACAACCTGCAGCACTCCTAACAACGTGAGTCCTGATGTTGAATGAAGCTAGTGACTGGTTAAGTATATTGATGCTAAGAATTAAGAAGGGCAATGCTCTTAATCAATCAGTTTATAGATTTTTTTCTTGTAAAACGTAAAAAACAAGTTTTAAACTATAATCAGAGAATGGTTCACAGATAGTGTTATTGCTGCAATCGTTGTCAAAAAAAGCAATGTGTGCATAATTGACATCTTTTAAATGAACTCCACACACACACACACACACACACACACACACACACACACACACACACACACACACACACACACACACACACACACACACACACACAAAATGTGCACAAGCAAATCCTGCATTAATCCATTTTGAGTGCTAGGTAGAAAATGCACACTAGTCAAACTTCTCATTTTTCTAGTCACATTTTGATCTTATGTTGTGCATGGCAGTCCTTCAACTTTGTCTTAATAGCATGCAGTATTCTGTATCTTTTTCTTTCCCGGGATATATATGACACTTGTAAAGATTGGACTCTGCCAGTTGTTTCATCCTTCATTATTATTGGCAACACTGTCCAGACTCACGTTGCTTGAAAAAAATTGTCAGCAAAAGAAGGGTAGAGATTTATTTATCCAGAAGTCTGCAAAGCAAGTCTTCAATGTGCCAAAAATCGCTTAAAAAGATACATTGAGAACCTCCCCCTGCTATTTATGATGGATTGTTAAAGTAACACAGTGTAATAATATGGCGGACATCATCCATAAACATGTTATATAATAAGAGGAAGAAATTGCTGTCTAACAGCAAGAAGAAATTATCTCAGAACTGGAAGCACACCCTTCTCAGCTTGAACAAGCAGATAAGACATCTTGTAAAGTCTTCTAAAGCTAACTACAAATCTAGATAGCATCCCTAGCTAAGGATAACCATAAGGTATTTTTTAGCTACATCTGAAACCTTAAAGGAAAAACACAGATTTGCACTGAACTGGTTGTGAATGGTACCACATATACTGAACCAGTGAAAATAACCAACCTGCTAGTGGACAGGTTGAGTGAAAACATCTCCCCCCTGTCCCCACAACATATACTCCATAAACATTCCTACCACCTATTCTCCACCTAGTACCTCTAAAGAGCAGGTCTTAACTGCTATCTCCAAGGCCAAAAACACAGTCTCTGTGGGACCTGATAACATCCCAGGCTGTGTTCTCAATGATTTAAAACAGGAGTTAGCAACACCACTGGGTACTCTTTTCAACCACAGCCTAAGCATTGTTTTTGTCCCTGCTGAATGGAAAACAGCTACCATCATCCCCTTGCACAAGGGGGGGTGCATCCATTGACTCCAAGAACTATAACCCCATTAGCCTAACCAGTCATGGAGAGAATTATCACGGACCTTATCAACAAGTATATAGGAGGCCTTCAAACACTTGACCCAACCCATTTTTGTTTTGCTAAAGGGAGATCCTGCCTGTTGACCTGGTGGACTTCTTCAAGAGTGTCAACAAAGCCCTGGACGAAGGCAAATCTGTGCATACAGCTTACCTAGAATTGGCCAAGGCCTTTGACATAATCCCCCACTCAGGCATCATTGAAAAGCTCACCCAGCTGAGGGCCAACCTATATACTGTCAGATAGGTTGCAAACTGGCTCACCAACAGAATACATACAGTCAAAATATGGGACTCCACCTTCACCAGCAGACCTGTTCCCAGTGGTGTTCCATAGGGATCAGTGCTGGGGGCCCTAATATTTGGAATCTACTTCTCAGAAGTACAGGAAAAACAAAATGTCTGTGTCTGACAAAGTTTGCTGATGACTGCAAACTGGGAGCAGTCATTGAGTCTTGAAATTATATCAACATTCTAAAAGAAGGACTTACACAAACCAATGACTGGTGCCAAAGTCATGGTCATAAACTCAATACAAAAAAATGTATTATTGCCCCCTTGGGCAAAGGCAATGTCTCTGCAGATTACCATATTAATAACAACACCCTAAGCTCTAAATCAGTGGCCAGAGATTTGGGCACAAGATTGACAGCAACCTTACATTTGATCACCATGTCTCCACAGTGGTAAGGAAGGTGTTCTATGTTGTTCACCTCATAGGCAAGGGCATAGCTTCCAGAATAAAAGAGGTTATAACCCCCTGTACTCTTCCCTCATCAGGCCAATAACACAGTACATTGGTCCCTTTGGTATGCACATAAATATGCACCTGAGGCAACTGGAGAGACCTCAAAGGTTTCTCACAAAGAAAATTCAGGGTCTTCAGCACATGTCATATGTGGACAGGCTGAAATCACTGTTAGTATACTCTGTATTGTATAGATTATTCAGAGGTGACCTGTGCCTTGCATACAGCGCAACCTCTGATCTTGTCTTAGTGGAAATGCTGTACATTCGTAAGTCAAATCATAAACAATTCATTTATTCTAGGGACCTTATCCCAACATGTGACATCAACAGGACTTACTGGAGAGACAGACTTCTTTGGAATAAACTTACAATACAGGTTAAACAGAGCCCCTTTTTTTAACTCTTTTTAAGCGTAACTTGGATGATTGGATGGGAAACTGCAAATTCACCGCAGGGGTTTCACCTGTGTCCTTCCTGGATAAGGGCAGGTGGTGCGGATTTAGATCTGCTTATAACATAGAACACATCTCTAGACCTTTAAGGGAACAAGGCTTGAATGTGTCTAAGCTTGTAAGGGCCCTAGGGCCATTAGTCTAGTAAGCTCCTATAAACCTATGAACTTATAATTCTCTCAAATCATGACTCCCTCTCACTAAAGCTACAGTTCAATAGGGAACGCTTTGAAACTAAATGTTAATGCTGTAAGTGTAAACTCTATGTTTAGAGCAAGTTAGTGAGTTTTATTTTATTTTTTTAAGGAGAGGCAAGAGTAGTTACATTTAGCTTCAGCCTCATACTTAGATTTCAGGGAATATAACAGGTTTGTTCAAGTAACATATTCGTATAGCATTTGGGAATATCAGGCATACATGCTGAAGGCATATCAATTTAATCTTTTAGACAGGCAGTTCAGGATGATCAAACAAGCACCAGTTTCTCAAAAACAGATACAAAAAACTAGACCTACAATTGATAAATTAGTGGAATATAAAGTTGATAAGGTGAAGAAAGCACTCAAGAAATATTTATATTACTCCCTCTAAGCCGAAACTACTTGCTGTGAGACTTCGACAGCTAGCAATCAAAAGGACAGTTCGCAAAATTAAGGATCCAGAAAATAGATTTTTTTTTCATACTCCTAGAAATATATTTGAGTGCCTTGCAAATGTTTGAACAAGACTGAACGTGAAAGATGATTTCAAGGGTGATCATAACCAGGCATTGACTGAGTGTATGGACAGCTTGGTCTTACCTAGATTAAATCAGAATATGGCAAATTAGTCATTATTAAAAATGATCACTGAAGATGTAATACCAATCCTAAAGTAGTAGGATAATTGTAAGACCCTGGGTCCTGCTGGGCTATACTAGAAATACATCTGCTTGGAAGAAATGCATTTGCAATACATTTGACAATTTTAACTAATTATGTCCTTACTATAGGCAGTGCACCCCATTCTGGAAACAGGTTGTTGTTTATGTAATATTAAAACATGGATAAGGGTCATCTTTCCTAGGGTTATAGCCATTCTAATCCATGATTATAAATTCTTTACATCTTTGGTAAAAAGAATGGTAAAATTCCCCTACTTCTAATAAATCAGGACTAAACCGGTTTGCCTCTGGATGGGCCCTTTTTGATAACTTAATAAAAAATCATCTTGATAGAAAATGACAATAAGTTAGTACAGACAATTCTACTGGTAAGCTTGGATACAGAAAAAAGCATTCATCTGGGTTGATTGGTTGAACTATTTATATTTACAATTGTAGCATATGTGGGTTTTTATACTAGGTTTGTTGAACTGGTTGAGTTCCTTTATTGTTACTTATCATAAAAAATAAAGGTGGAGGACAAGCTGCCGTTTGTTGTAAATTATATAAAAGAAATAGACAGGGATGTCCTCTTTTCCCGCTTTTTATTTGCCTGTACTTATTAGCCTATTCTAGGCTAATAATAATTTCCATTACAAGTTATTTCAGGCAAACTCAGCAATTTAAGATATCCACCTGTTCTAATGATCTTGTTATTTACCTATCCTTCCCTGATACGCACTTGCAGCTTATTTTTCTGGAATTTCAAATAGTTGGGGAACTTATGGGATATTAAATAAGTACATTAAAAAGAAAGGCAGTAAATATTAGCTTTACAACTTATCCTGATGTACTAGCAGTTTATTCTTTTCTTGCAGAATCAAACTAAGTGATTTACTTGAAATAAAGCTGTCACAATAGATGATTAAGACAAATTAAACATATACTGATATTTTATCAAAATGCAGGGATGTTTTTTTCATGAATAGAAAGCTGTATTGTTAGATTTTATAGAAATGATATAAGCATTGTCAGGGTTTATATTGTCTTTGTTACTTTCTACTTCTCAGTCTCCCTATTTCTCAGACATTAGATTATCCTGAATCCCCCCCCCCCCCAAAAAAAAGAAAGAAAACACAGACTCACCTTAGGTTAGTGAGAAACTCAGAATTAGATTAAATGTTATATCATTTCCAGCAAATTGCTGGAGGAATGTTGCATGTATAATTACATGGCAGTTTATTTAAATAGTGTAAGGCTGTCTGGAAATGTAATTTTCTAACAACCTGGTGGAGTAAAAAAACTTTAGTAGAAGATAATGCAGCAAAGGAAGAAACAGCTCAGAATGTATTTGTTTATTACCAGTGAACTACTAAATATAACAAAGTGTGTAAATAAAAGCCAGGAACTTTTAAATTGTAAGATGGCTTTTTTGTCTTTTGGACTGTTTCATCAGTGGTGTACTTATACAAGTGGAATTTGGGTCCACTTTTAAATTTCGAAATACCAAAATCTTGAGTTTTGAGATACCAAACTCAAAACATCAAGATTTTGGTATCTTGAAACTTAAAACTGAACAAAGTAAAAAAAAAAAGACAGCTAAAAGAATGCTTTTGCAGGGGGCAAGCCCCACTGCACCCCCACCACCCTACTTAAATATACCAACTCTGAGATCACACTACAGTGAAGAGAACAGTAATGTTCTCGTTCCACTTACCGCTCTTTTCACTGTAGCGCGATCTCAGAGTTGGTATATTAAAGTAGGGGGGTGTGGGGGTTGCAGGGGGTTTGCCCCCCCCCTGCAAAAACATTATTTTATTTATTTATTTATTTATTGTTCACTTTTAAGTTTCGAGATACCAAAATCTCGATGTTTTGAGTTTGGTATCTCAAAACTTGAGATTTTGGTATTTCGAAATTTAAAAGTGGACCTGTGGAATTTATATAACATGAAGTAGCTGCCCACATCATACAAGGTAAAGCTCCTTGAAAAAGGCAAACCTACTAAACTGCGTACATTTGATACTTAGTGTTGTTTAGCTGATGTGTTTATGGAATTTTATGTAAATAAAATTGTAAGAAGACTTCAAATGAAACTAAAATGTATAGAATACTTTGAGAGGAAGACTTAAAAGTCCCACTAAATTAGGAAACTTGAAGCAAGCTGAGCCTGACTCCTAAATATAATATGATATCAAGAAATTATTGATTTTTCAGCTGACAGTGTATGTTGAAAAAAATGCCCTGTAGGCTAACATACATGTTCCCATATTTTCACTGCATCTGAATTTTTAGATATTATGGTTTTTAAGACTCCATGTTTAATGAGATATGTCAACCTATTGGCATCCTTTAATGAACATATCTACAAGTTTGAACCTTTTGTTGTAATGTGTTTTGTACATCTTATAAATTATGTGTTGTATGTTTATTTAACCCTACAGTTCTGATGTAACTTCTTCTCCTGAGGAATATTTAGCATTGGAAATATTCATAATTGTTATTTCTGTTCTTTACATGCAAGGCTGCTCTGTAAAATTGTTTGCATTATTTTTATTGTGTTACAAAGTTTTCTGTTACAAAAGAAAAACCCGTAAAATATTACTTCAATAATATCTCATCATCTACAACTGAATTCAGCAAAAACTGGCTTATAACTGACATATTCTTTTATTATAAAATCATTATCAAAACTATTATTGCTTCAATTTCACTATCTGTGTCCTTCTTAACTCAATAACCCATCAACTCAAAAATAAAATTAACATTCTCCTGCTAGATAACTTTTTTATTTACTGTCTTAACACCACAGGATATCACCTTGCAGGAAAACTATCCATCCTCATCTTTGAGTAGGTTACCCATCAGGTAAAGCCAACATGGAAAAGTTACTCTTTGTTCAACCTCATTATCACCAACAGCCCTGATATAATTTGATCCATCAATGCCCTGTTTTCAAACATTAATGACTATTACTCTTCAACAATTCATTCTCAGGTAAGAAACTCAAGCCCCCACATATTCTTTGTAACCTAAGAAACATATCATCCAAAGTAATCTATGCCTTCAGGATGCAGTAGGATGCATCAGCTGGTTTTCATTCTATCACTATCAGTTACTTTGTGTTTTTATTGCAACATCTTTCCTTACTCAGCAACTACTAAACATTTGTAATCAACCACTCTTGTCTTTGATGCAGAAGGCTGAAGGTTCTATTCCCACACTAGATAGACCAATAAGGTAGTGCAGCATAAAGGAGATGCTGCACTCCTGAATGTGACATTCTTCAAATGAAACTTTGAACCAATGTTTCATCTGCTTGAGTTGGTAGAAGCTCAGGAAGATTTAAAAGATCCCATGGCACCTATGGAAAAGATTAAAGGAAGTTTTCTTTTTTTTTCCAAAAACATTTTTATTTTGTTTTCATTAGAAACATAAGCAAATGCACATATAACAAATACAATAAAACAATAACAAAACTATTTACAACATTTACCTTCATCCATGATAAACAATCATTTTATCCATGAGAATTTATCAGTATTTGTTCAAAAGGATTTTCCAATTTTTGCCATGCTATTTTTTTATGAGTAATGTTATGAGTTCTATAACAAATGGTTTGCGGTTCTTTTTTACAAGCAACTTATGATAAATTAATAAAATCTTTAAACATCAAATCTTGTTTACTTTTCCAGTTCAAAGTAATAACATTTCTGGCAATTGCAAGAATTAACCAGAGAAACTGAATCTTAGATTTAGATATTACATTAGGTATAGGAACACTGAATAGGATTAGTGAGTTAGAAATATGGCAGTTTTCAGACCATAAAGCATTTACAAACTATCTGAAGTCTTCACAGTATTGAACAACATTTCTATATTCAATAAACATATAAACCCAGTTGGCCTCTAGTAATTCATCACACTTCCAACATTCACTTTAACTGTTTTTGAGTATAAGATTTATTTTATGTGGAGAATAGAAACTCCTATTCATAAATGTCCATGTATACAATCTCCAATATAATGAAGAAGAGGTACCATACGTAGAATTCAATAACAATTTTTTTGGATTCATCAGATATTTGTTCTCCATTAATCTTTACGTAGTAATTCCAAAAATCTGAGTCAAACTTTAGAGTGTCTTCTCTTATTATCTTACAGATTGGTGAGATACTTATTTTTTGATTATCTGTCTTTTCAAGACACCTAATAAAAAGGTGGATCAAACTAGGTATAGATTCAGTCTCTAGGTTGATTGATACTCTCATTTTGTTTTCTATAAACTGCCGTGATGAGTGTATAAACAGCCAACTGTCTTGACTGTTATCAAAACTGCATAGAAGAGAGTTTAGTGGTTTAATACTCTTATTTTCAATAAACTGATGCCAGAATGTCAAGTTATTTTTCTTTAATTTTTGCATCGTATTAATGTTGAAAGAATCTAGGCTATAGAGAATATAACAAATAAAAAAAAAATGTTTAATGTTGTAATTACAATCAATTATATTTTTAAAGTTATTAAATATTTGATTAATGCCATAAGAAAAATTATCAAATTTCTTATTAAATAAACAAAATCCACATAAAAGACAATGAAATAGACATTCCATATTGTTCCTTAAATTGATTTTCTATAGATCTGACATCAGTTATATGAATCTCATGTATTGTTTTCCAGCCAGATATATAGGTAGGTGTGAGACAATGTAACATTTCAGTAATTATAACTTATTAGAAATACAGATCTAGGCTAAGGAATGCTATTCCATTACTGTTCCAAGCTCTAATGTGCCATTTATATGCAATCCTATGTTTTAAGGGGAACCATAAAAATGTAAGTAGCATGGAATCTAATTTTTTAAATACATTTTTGGGAGGGGGTAGTATCAATGACTGCATATAAAACAAAATTTTAGGCAAAATTATCATTTTAATTAAAGAAAGTATATCCTCCATTGTGAAAAACATTTTATTCCATATTTTGATTAGTTCACTAATGGTGGTTATTAAATTATTGTAGTTTAGTTTAACAGACTCTTTCCATGTACTCTTTATACAGACACCCAAATATTCTAATAAATCATTCTTTCAGTTAAACAGGCTAATCTTTCTTAGGTTTTTGTTGATCTTTTTGTTCATTAGTAATGTTTTGGAATTATTATGATTAAATTTAAGCCCTGAAATTCTATCACACTTTCTTAAGGTATTTATAACATCATGCAAAGAACCATCAATATCACCCAATGTTAACAACATATTATCAGCAAATAATTGTATCTGAGAGCAATAGTCCTTATTAATTTGAAAGCCTTTTATATTTTGCTTGTTTCTGATATATATAGCAAAAGGTTCCATTGAAAGAGCAAACACTAATGGTGAAAAAGGCCAACCTTGTCTAGTTCCCTTGAGAATTTCTAGTGGTGAGGATAGACATGATCCGATTTTCACATTAGCTTGTGCCCCTCTGTAAATTTTCTTTAATAAGTTGACAAAATCTGAGGAGAATTCAGAACCAATCAGAATTCCTTGTAGATAAGACCAAGTAACAGAATCAAAAGCCTTTCCTATATCTAGGCTGATAATAGTTGTTTTTGCATTTGCATGCTATGTCTATTAAGGATGGTACTTTAATAATATTATCTTGCACTTTTCTATGAAGAATGAACCCTGCCTGATCATTATGTATTAGATTAGGCAATATTTTCTTTATCCTATTAGCTAATATTGTCATGAAAATTTTATAATCATTGTTTAGTAACAAAACTGGCCTATATGAATCACAAGATTTGGGGTCCTTATCTTGTTTTAATATAGGGGAGATAATTGAGTATTTTGATGATGGGGGTGTTATACATTTTTGCTTAACAATAGTAAAGGCAATCATCATTTTCTTTATTATATATTCAGGAAAAATCTTATATAGTTCAGGAATTATTCCATCCAGTCCTGGAGCTTTATTATTTTCTAAATTTTTAATTTGCTCTTTTACTTCTGTTAGTGCTATTTGTTTATTTACTGTGTTATTTTGTTGCATTGACACCTTAGTAGTTATATTTTCTTGAATAAAAATATTTATTACATTATCTGTCTCCAAAAATGGTGTGTTGCTATTTATATCTTTATAGTAGTTTTTGAACACTTCTAATATGTCCATTAATTTTGATGTACTTAACTGAACCATCAGTTTTATATTTAATCTCATTAATAAGATTTTGATTGTTTATTTTTTTGGATTTTACCACTAATTTATATAGATATTTGGGATTTACAGCATAAGACTGTAATTTCAATTTTTCCAGGTTTACGGCTACCTTATTATTCAGAACTTCTAAGTATTTTTTTATTTAATTTAGCAATTTCATTATGTGCTACTTTGTTATTTGGGTTTGCATCCATTTTTATCTTGTCTATGTTTTTTTTGTAAGTCTAAAAGTTCTTTGTCCCACCCTCTCCATTTTTTAAGTTACCAAGATTTTATTCTACCATATATATAAACTTTAAAGGTGTCCCATAGTATAGTATCAATCACTTCGCCATTAGCATTTGTTTTCATAAACATGTCTCTTTCTTTCATTATCCATCCCCTAAAGTCTTTTAACTTAGTTATGTAAGCAGAAGTTATCTATAGAAATCTTAAATCATCTATATGCATAGTTAATGTAACGTTTATAGCATTATTGTCCAAAAGTGGACAAGTCATTATAGATACTTCAATTATTTTAGAGTATATATTATTTGATACAAAGACCTTATCAATGTTTGTTTGTGTACCAAACTGATATGAATAGTGAGTACAGAATAAGGAATAATTTTCTCTTAGACCATGTATATCTTTAAGGTTCATCTGGTTTGTAAAGTCATTTAACGTCTTGGCATGAGATGTTAGTTTTATTTTACCATTTTTAGAAATATCAATAGGCAGTTAAAATCACCTGTTGCTATAATTTCCCCTTTTGCATTTAAAGTAATCAGGTCCAGATATTTGTCAACATATTTAGTGCTCAGTCCTGGTATCCAGTATGTATTAATCAAAGTATAATACTTCATATTGATTTCTAAAAATAACCATGCTTAGCATCCCATCTTTATCAGAAATTGTATCTATAATTCTTGGTACAGTATAAGTATTTTTCCATAGAATAAGAATGCCCCTTCTCTTAGTCTTAAAACATGAATCAGCCAGAATGGTATAGCCATTGAATGAGTATTTTTGTAGATCTTTTTTTAATAGATGGGTTTCCTGTAAAAAGATGACCTGGGCTTTATGCATTTTGATATATTTAAGCAAACTGGCTCTTTTGACATTATTGTTCAAGCCATTGATATTTAATGATAAACATGTATAAACCATTGACTATAGTATGTATGCTGTTACTTACTGAAAGACCTTTCTTCTGTGTTGACTTGAAATCTACTGAAAACTTACTTATCATGGATGCATAATGTGTATTAAGCACTACTTTCAAAAACCCAAAACTATTTATAAACACTTACATGAAACATAAAGTTTCTGGTTTAGTTAAAAACTTAACTAAACCATCTATCCACCACCTCTCCGATACCAAAAAACACAAATTATCCATCTCTGCTTAGAATATAGTATAAAAACAAAAAAAGAAAAGCATTATGAAAGCAACTAAAGAAATCCGAATCCACGAAATATACATTAGAATGAGCATGTCTAATATATCTGAAGCTGTATGAATATGTCACATATGATAATAGTACCTCTAATATGTAATTATGCCAGAAATACACATCAGATCAAAGTACGAATAAACATTGGAAGCTGAATTTTAAGAAGATTGTCAATATTTCCAAGACTTTTCAAGAAACATCAGATGATTCAATCATTTTATCAGTCATCTATCTAATGTTTTTCATGAAGGATCTGTTGAAAACATATATTCACACACACACACACATACACGCACACACACACACACACATATATATATATATATATATATATATATATATATATATATATATAAAACACTTATTACAACATAACTATTATATTTTGCAATTATACACATATTACTCATATGTATTATCTATGTTAATTAGTGAAACACACTCCTTTCTTCAGGATATGACTGTAGAGGTGTAGTCATTGCCAAAACAAATAACTTTTTCACCCATCTTGATAGGGGAATTAGTCCAAGCTGATTTCAGCACTAAGTCCTTGTCTTGCGAGAAAAGAAATCTAACTATTATAGACCTGGGGTTAGATGAACTCAGAGATGAAGCTGCATTTGCCAGGGACTGATGAGCCCTCTCAATTCCAAGGCATGTTTAGTGTTGATGAAAACCAGTTATTGAGGAATTGAATCATGTTAAAACCCTCTTCTTTCTCAGGAATTCCATATATTCTTATGTTGTTCCTCCTTGATCTACTTTCAAGGTCTTTCAGTTTCTCAATCAGCCTGGTATTTTGTTTCTAAAGAAATTCATTTTGATGTTTATTTTCCATCACTGTAGTATTTAGGTCAGTTACTGTTTCCTCTAAGTCAGAATCTGTTCAGATTGTTTTTTTACTATTCCATTTAGAAGTTCCAGATGTTTACTGCATTCTAGTTTGATAATATCCATTTTGTTTTCGAATTTGTCCATTTTTAGTGACAGTTCTTGGATGTTTGTTATTATAAGATGTAGTTCTTTCTTCACTGCACTCTCCTGGTGTGGGTTCTTCACGTTGCTCATGTTTTTAGTGACAGTTCTTGGATGTGTGTTATTATAAGATGTAGTTCTTTCTTCACTGTACTCTCCTGGTGGGGGTTCTTCACGTTGCTCATGTTTTTAGTGACAGTTCTTGGATGTTTGTTATTATAAGATGTAGTTCTTTCTTCACTGCACTCTCCTGGTGTGGGTTCTTCACGTTGCTCATGTTTTTAGTGACAGTTCTTGGATGTGTGTTATTATAAGATGTAGTTCTTTCTTCACTGTACTCTCCTGGTGGGGGTTCTTCACGTTGCTCATGTTTTTAGTGACAGTTCTTGGATGTTTGTTATTATAAGATGTAGTTCTTTCTTCACTGCACTCTCCTGGGTTCTTCACGTTGCTCATGTTTTTAGTGACAGTTCCTGGATGTTTGTTATTATAAGATGTAGTTCTTTCTTCACTGCACTCTCCTGCTGTGGGTTCTTCACGTTGCTCATGTTTTTAGTGACAGTTCCTGGATGTTTGTTATTATAAGATGTAGTTCTTTCTTCACTGCACTCTCCTGCTGTGGGTTCTTCACGTTGCTCATGTTTTTAGTGACAGTTCTTGGATGTTTGTTATTATAAGATGTAGTTCTTTCTTCACTGCACTCTCCTGGTGTGGGTTCTTCACGTTGCTCATGTTTTAGTGACAGTTCTTGGATGTTTGTTATTATAAGATGTAGTTCTTTCTTCACTGCACTCTCCTGGTGTGGGTTCTTCACGTTGCTCATGTTTTTAGTGACAGTTCTTGGATGTTTGTCATTATAAGATGTAGTTCTTTCTTCACTGCACTCTCCTGGTGGGGGTTCTTCACGTTGCTCATGTTTTTAGTGACAGTTCCTGGATGTTTGTTATTATAAGATGTAGTTCTTTCTTCACTGCACTCTCCTGGTGTGGGTTCTTCACGTTGCTCATGTTTTTAGTGACAGTTCCTGGATGTTTGTTATTATAAGATGTAGCTCTTTCTTCACTGCACTCTCCTGGTGTGGGTTCTTCACGTTGCTCATGTTTTTAGTGACAGTTCCTGGATGTTTGTTATTATAAGATGTAGCTCTTTCTTCACTGTACTCTCCTGGTGGGGGTTCTTCACGTTGCTCATGTTTTTAGTGACAGTTCCTGGATGTTTGTTATTATAAGATGTAGTTCTTTCTTCACTGTACTCTCCTGGTGGGGGTTCTTCACGTTGCTCATGTTTTAGTGACAGTTCTTGGATGTTTGTTATTATAAGATGTAGTTCTTTCTTCACTGCACTCTCCTGGTGTGGGTTCTTCACGTTGCTCATGTTTTTAGTGACAGTTCTTGGATGTTTGTTATTATAAGATGCAGTTCTTTCTTCACTGCACTCTCCTGGTGTGGGTTCTTCACGTTGCTCATGTTTTTAGTGACAGTTCCTGGATGTTTGTTATTATAAGATGTAGTTCTTTCTTCACTGCACTCTCCTGGTGTGGGTTCTTCGAGTTGCTCATCTTGAGATCTCCAGCAGAAAACTTCTTGACAGGAATAATTAAAAAATTCTCTTGACTATGTATTAATTTTTAGAAAATAATAAAGGGTCTATGTTAATCTAAATTTTAGTATACTTTTACGTAGATTTTTCTAAAAATTAAAGTATATTTCCTGTCAGGATATTAACATCTTAGCAGAGCTATGGATTTCTGCTGCTGTCAGACTGGTATCTTGGCCATGCCCCAATGGAAGTTTTCTGATGCCTTGCCCAAATTTCCATTGAGGTATAAATACCACCTCGGATGTCCTCTGAAAAGAGGCTACTAGACTGGTGGGACTTACATGGTCAACAAAGAATAAATAAGTAAATTATTGCACTTCATCTTATCAGCTCTGAAATAGAGCTCTAGAAAATTAAAATAAACCTGTTCCTTCAGAAACAAAAATACCTATCCTTTCAAAATGGCGGCAATCCCAACAAGCAAAAGAACACTCTATCTATATAATGTCCTGTATACTCAGACAAAGAAAGTCATTAAAAGACAACAAGCTGTGTTTATTCATCATAAACAAACTACTGCCTTTAGCAACTCCTCATGTGTATGAAATAAATTGAACAAAGCCACTGATTCCCATATCTACCTTCAACACAGAGTATTTTGCTCAAGATTTTTCTGATCTCACTCACATACCCACAACTGTAGCATCCTGCTCCCTTATGCAGTAGAACCATACCTTTTACATTTTAGCTTAAGAAAACTCACTAAAATAAAACTATTAAAATAATTTCTGGGTTCTCAGAGTTTGTAGTCACAACTTACCCACCAGTTCTGCTATCTGTTCACCTACTCATTAACCTAAGACACATTTCCATCCATGTGAAAGCAAGTCACATTAATAAATATCTCTAAAGTCGATCACCTTCAGCCAAACACATTATATACATACCCATATCTTTGATTGTGAGGTGGAGTTCAGAGAAGAGTTAAGACAGGCACTGGGAGGCAGTGAAGAGTTACTGAATAGCTGGGTAACTACAGCAGAGCTAGTAAGGGAGACTGATAGAAAGGTGCTTGGTGTGACATCTGGACAGAGGAAGGAGGACAAGGAGACCTGGTGATGGAATGAGGAAGTACAGGAGAGTATACAGAGGAAGAGACTGGCGAAGAAGAAGTGGGATTGTCAAAGAGATGAAGAAAGTAGACATAAGTATAAGGTGATGAGACGCATGGCAAAGAGAGAGGTGGCGAAGGCTAAGGATAAGGCATATGGAGAGTTGTATGAGAGACTGGACACTAAAGAGGGAGAAAAGGACCTGTACCGATTGGCTAGACAGAGGGACAGAGCTGGGAAAGATGTACAGCAGGTAAGGGTGATAAAGGATGGTGAGGGAAACGTACTCAGAAGTGAGGAGAGTGTGTTGAGTAGATGGAAAGAGTACTTTGAAGGGCTGATGAATGAAGAGAATGAGACAGAAAGAAGGTTGGATGATGTGGGGATAGTGAATCAGGAAGTGAAACAGATTAGCAAGGAGGAAGTAAGGACAGCTATGAAGAGGATGAAGAATGGAAAGTCTGTTGGCCCAGATGATATACCAGTGGAAGCATCGAGGTGCTTAGGTGAAATGGCAGTGGAATTTTTAACCAGATTGTTTAATGAAATTTTGGAAAGTCAGAGGATGCCTGAGGAGTGGAGAAAAAGTGTTTTGGTACCTACCTTTAAGAATAGGGGTGATGTGCAGAGCTGCAGTAACTACAGAGGGATAAAATTGATCAGCTGCAGCTTGAAGTTGTGGGAAAGAGTAGTGGAAGCTAGGTTAAGAAGGGAGGTGATGATCAGTGATCAGCTATATGGTTTTATGTCAGGAAAGAGCACTACAGATGCAATATTTGCTCTGAGAGTGTTGTTGGAGAAATACAGAGAAGGTCAGAAGGAGTTGCATTGTGTCTTTGTGGTCTCAGAGAAAGCATATGACAGGGTGCCTAGAGAGGAGTTGTGGTATTGTATGAGGAAGTCAGGAGTGGCAGAGAAGTATGTAAAAGTGGTACAGGATATGTACGAGGGTAGTGTGACATTGGTGAGGACTGCAGTGGGAGTGACAGATACGTTTAAGGTGGAGGTAGGATTACATCAAGGATCAGCTCTGAGCCCTTTCTTATTTGCAGTGGTGATGGACAGGTTGACAGATGAGATCAGACAGGAGGCCCCGTGGACTATGATGTTTGCAGATGACATTGTGATATGTAGTGAGAGTAGGGACCAGGTTGAGGAGACCCTGGAGAGGTGGAGATATGCTTTAGAGAGGAAAGGAATGAAGGTCAGCAGGGCTAAAACAGAATATATGTATGTAAATGTGAGGGAGGGTAGAGGGATGGTGAGGATGTAGGGAGTAGAGTTGGTAAAGGTGGATGAGTTTAAGTACTTGGCCTCAACAGTTCAGAGTAATGGTGAGTGTGGAAGAGAGGTTAAGAAGAGAGCACAGGCAGAGTGGAATGGGTGGAGAAGAGTGTCAGGAGTGATTTGTGACAGACGGGTACCAGTAAGAGTGAAAGGGAAGGTCTACAAGAGGGTAGTGAGACCAGCTATGTTATACGGGTTGGAGACGGTGGAATTGACGAAAAGGCAGGAGTCAGTGCTGGATGTGGCAGAGTTAAAGATGTTAAGATTTGCACTGGGTGTGACTAGGATTGACAGGATTAGGAATCAGTATATTAGAGGGTCAGCTCAGGTTGGACAGTTTGGAGACAAAGCAAGAGAGGTGAGATTGCATTGGTTTGGAAATGTGCTGAGGAGGGATGCTGGGTATATTGGGAAAAGGATGCTAAGGATGGAGCTGCCAGTTAAGAGGAAAAGAGGAAGGCCTAAGATAAGGTTTATGGATGTGGTGAGAGGGGACATGCAGGCAGTTGGTGTGAAAGAACATGATGCAGAGAACAGGAAGAAATGGAAACAGAAGATCCACTGTGGCAACCCCTAACGGG
The DNA here is from genome assembly GCF_019279795.1 of Protopterus annectens. NCBI lineage: Eukaryota > Metazoa > Chordata > Ceratodontiformes > Protopteridae > Protopterus > Protopterus annectens. The sequence goes on along the minus strand of NC_056733.1, from coordinate 445,999,491 downwards.
AACTGCTGAAAGAAGATGATGAGAAGGTGATGATCTTTCTATTTATCTATAGAGCTCTATCTATCTATATATATATATATATATATATATATATATATATATATATGTATGTATGTATATATTTATAGCTACAGCTGTATCTATATATTATAATGGAAAAACCCAACAAATAGTGCCTTCCAAATCAAATCCTGCAAGTAATTTCCTTCCTGAGGTTGGGAAGCCAGTTCAAAAACACCTCTGTGAAAATCCTCACCAATATGGAGCAGCCATGTCCCCCAGCTTGGGTAACAACATATTGGGAAATGGGAATAGGAATATGTGTAAAACTCCCCCTTTTACTAACAGATTGCATGCTACATCTGCTTTATTTATGACATCTTTATTATTTGGCATGAGATGCTGGATCTTCTTGCACAGTTTCTGGAACACATCAACAATTCCACAAGTTTGCTCTACATTACCACCACCCACAGCCTCCATACAGTTAAGTTTTGGACATCCAGATTAGTATAAATCTGGACGCAGGATTACTCACTAATGATTTCCAGTGAAAACCCATCCAGGTCAACGTGCTACTCCACTACACCAGCATGCATCCATGAAGAAAAAAAAATGAATGTAATAAAATCACAAGGACTGAGGATAGCAAGAGTGACTAAGGAAAAATGAAATTTTCACAAAAAACATCATAGAACTGCAAAAGGATTTTCAGGGCCAAGGATATTGCAACTGTTTCATCAAGCAAATTATAGACCCCATCATTATTTTTAAAGAAGACAACAACCCCTGTTTGGAAAATTCCTTTGACCAGGCTGACAGATAACTCTGCAAACTCACCCAACAAAGGGATGATAATAGGTGTGGGACTAGCATAACCCTCGCCTACTTATTGGACTTTAATGACATCAAGAGAACAATCAAAAACAAATGCTGCATTATTAAGGAGAAAAATACTCTGAACCCCCCCCCCCCAAGAAAAAACCTGGCTATTACCATCCACAAAAACAAGAGCATAAGGTACTATGTAGAACGATGAGCACAAGTACAGAACTTGCAGCTAAGGAAAGGCACCTATCAATGCAGCCTACCTTTCTGCAACTATTGCAGATTCATAAACAACCAGGATGTTTTCTTTTGTCCCAACAACCAGAAGAATTTTCAGATCACAGGCTCTAGTAACTGCGACTCTGACACAGTTGTTTACAGAGCACAATGCAAACTTTCTCCAGCTTTTTAGGTGGGAAAGACTATCAATAAGTTAAAGATCTGGATAGCACATCACTGCACAGACATACATCAAGGCACTCCTATCAACTCCTTTGCCAAGCACAACAAGGAAAACATTGAACACAATACCTTCACTTTTCATGACATTGACAGGATCCACTATGAAGACCTGGACAGGAATAGAAATGACAGACTAAAGAAGAAGGAATTAGAATGGCAGATTTGGCTAAGAGCAGGAAAACTACCAGGCCTGAATACCTCATTTTCTATTAACCATGTACTGAACGTTAGGAAACTGGACCACCACAATTTTTACTGAACTTGACAGAACGACCAGTGTGTGTGTGTGTGTGTGTGTGTGTGTGTGTGTGTGTGTGTGTGTGTGTGTGTGTGTGTGTGTGTGTGTGTGTGTTTGTGTATACATATATATTTTGCATTTTTCAGTAACTTGCATCAGATTTTATACAAAAGAAGAAAGAAAAAAGATTAAAGATATAAAAACCCAACAACCTAAGCAGGGTTATCTGTTATTTGGCTAAATAATTACCAAGCGAGTTCCATGCCTTCCACAAGGCACTAAATCATCCCTGGATCAATAGCAATATCTGACCCATTTTAGATGAATGCATCTAACACTAGAACTATCAGCTACAGGAGTCAGCACATGAATGAAAACCCAACCCCCCCGGCAGATCTGTGGAAGGTACAGGAAAGTGTCACAGAATTGGGTCCAGAAAGTTGAGACTCTCTTTCTGCCTTTGTATTTATTGATAAGTCAACATAGTCATCAAATGTTATTCCTTTTTGTTTTATGAGTGAATAATGGTTTAAGCTAGGAATGTAATTTGCTGGAAGGTGGTATCCGTACCAAGGCAATAATTAGACTGGTTTTATAATAAAGAAAAATAACTATAGTGTGCAATTTGATTGATTAAGATACCATTTTTAATGGACTTGATTTTGCTTTTTAATCACAGTTTGATGCACTTATTAAGACTTTTTGAGTAGATTCATTATCTTTCATAAGATGCAATTGAAATAGCTGTTAAGTATTTGGAAACAGGTAAAGCTTGTTTGGCAAGGCAGTGTTCTAGACAGTGCCACCAGTGGTGATCCATCCACCACTGATGGCACTACCCCTGAGGGTTGACATATCTCAAAGAATGCCCCCTCTGAACGACTGAAATAAGTACATGTTGTTACAAGCTTTAACACATTATCCCCTTCCCTCCTTTTCTCACTATTTACCAATCACCTCCACTCTGCCACTCCTCATGCTAATGTATTTCAATATGCTGACAACTCCACTCTGATCTGATCTGCTTCTAACCTTGATGACCTTCAATCCATCACCCAAGACTCCTTCCTATCTTTTGAAACGTGGATAACAAACTCCCAACTTATATTAAATCCTAACAAAACTAAACATATGCTTTTCTCCCCCACTAGAAATGCTTCTCCTTCCACAACCTTTCATATCTTCTCTGAAAATAAAAGCACAATCACTCCTACCCCTATACCAAACAGCTAGGTGTTATAATTGATATTAACATGAAATCTGACCTCCACATAGACCAGTCCATCAAAAAAGTTCACAAGAAACTTGGCCTCCTATATAGGAATAAACAATTTCTAACAAGCAGTTCAAAAATCATAATTGCTAGAATACAGCAACTATCAACACTCCTATATGCATCCCCAATTCTAACAAACCTCTGCTCTGTAAAACCGAACTTGCTAAGCCTGACACCTGCTATAACAAAATCTTGAAATTTGCCACTAATGCTTCCTATAAATCCCATCACTATCACTCAAGCAGTTTGACTAGCTAGAACTCCCTCTTTTACTTCAATTTAATCAACTAACCTTAGCTCGTAAAATCCTCCACCACCCAGAAAAGATACTAGCCCTTAAAGACATTATTCAACCATACTGTGCATCTAAATCCCTTCGCTCAAACAATAAACTACTCCAACAAGTCACCAAATCAAAAAACTCAACAGGTGATGCTCTCTTCTTCAACTATATTTCCAAGCTTTGAAACTCTCTGCCCAACCCACTAATGGCCATTTCCACACCTAAACAGTTAAAAAAACTCCTAAAACCCACCATGCAAATTCCTGGATCTGGTCTTGTCACAGTTCAGGTTAGACCCACCCAAATTATCCTTCCAACCCCCCCCCCCCTTCACCACTACACTAGACCAACTCTTTAAACAATTAACTCCTTGTAGATTTTTTTGTCAAACTTATCTCTATCAGTTTCTAATGTCTTGATCATACCTATATCTTTCTTCGTTTCAAAGTTCTATTTACTGAAATTAAGTACAAACTCTCATGATGTATTAATTGCTCTTGCTATAATTCCTATTGTTTAACTCCTGTGAAACTATTATTGTTGTAAATGTTCTTGCTATAGTTACTATTGTTTAACTCCTGTAAAACTATTAATGTATTAGAGTTATGTATCAAATCAATGTTTTTTAAAATGTGGCTACTATACTATGCACTAATAACTATGTACTGTATGACATTGGAGCTTTTCATCCCAGGCCTCCACTGGAAAAAGACACGTGTTCAGATGGACTTTCCCGGTTAACAAATGTAAAATAAATAAATCCGAACAGTGTTCATCTGCCTGTAAAGTAGTATTTACAAATAAAGAGATGCCTTCAGACAAGAAGCAGCTGTGAGAGTCCTACTTTCATTTTACACCCCCTTTCTGTTGCGTGATACTGCAAAGAAAATTTCCACCACTATATTCTGTTGGATAATGTGGTATCTATATATTATAAACACAAGGGCACTTAACAAGAATGACATGTATTGATCTCAATAATGCTTTTGACAGCATTCAGCGCAATCTTCTACAAACTCCTAACTTTGTTTCTTTCACTAGGGCCTGAATTAAAGTCTAGTTTGGTGACAGAACCCCTAGAAAAAATACAATGAACCTAAATGCTTCTCAGTAAAACATCCTAACTCAGTGAGCACTCTGACTTCTGACTGCTTATCTTAGCCAACAAAGCCATAAATACAACAACGTCCCCATTCCTACATCTAAGTTCACTATAAAACATGTTCCTTATTCTCTTTGGTTTCACTCCAGTGATAATTTAGCACTGCAAAGATCAAATAACTCCAAAAGCAGCTGCTTAGCATTCCTTTTCAATCCTTGGCCCCAAACACTGGGATGCCCACTGCAATATTGCACAAAAAATTTACCTATCTCATCCTAAAGTTCAAAATAAAACATCTTCATCACCTAGCTCACAGATCTACCTACCCCTGGTTAATGTGACCTGTTACTATCTAAACTACAATGATATTAGCTCAGCCAATATGCTCCAGCTACTGCCCATCTCCCTGTATAGCTCAACATGCCTTATAAAAATGTAATAAACAATACATATAATGAACTACTTGTGTCAAACAATGGTATTATGGTAATCAAATATAAAATAAAATAAATAAAATAAATCTATGTATTGGTGACAATGGCCACACGGTGGTGTAGCGGTTAGCGTTGTCACCTAACAGCAAGAGGTTCTCTGGTTCAATTCTTGGCTGGAGCACCTTCTGTGTGTAGTCTGCATGTTCTCCCTGTGGTTGATTGATGTTTAAAGACATGCAGGTAGGTATGTGCATGAATGGGTGTGCCTTCTTTGAGGGTTGGGTGTTGGACTGGCACCTAGGCACCGTAAAAATCCACTGCCAATCATTAGTGGACCGGAGTTCCGCTGTGGCGACCCCTAACCGGGAAAAGCTGAAAGACATTACTTTACTGTCTATTGGTATTAATGACAGCCATGTCTGAACTCAGACTGTCTTTACTCTGGTAAGTATTAAATTGGTTATCCCTCACACATATTGATTTTTTTTTCTTCCCCCCCCCCCTTTTTTTTTTTACTTAACTATACTGTATTTCAAGTTGTAACATGTAAACTGTGTCTCTCAGGTCCACTTTGGCCAGTCTTCTTCACTGGTCAATGTTAACAACCAACCAAATAAATAAATAAATAGCCATGTACACATCATGTTCATTTATCAAATACGAACATTTTTCAGGTAAGCTTATACCAACATTGTTGCACTCTTTTAAAGGCTTTGAATATATTACCATACAACACTTGTGTTTTTGTTACATGAGAAATAGTGCCAACTAGGGCATTTTTAGAGCCCATTATGTATACCATTTTGATTCTGTATTGAGTAAAATACTATGTAATTATCATTAAAATCTGACATGGTAGAACAGGGTGCATTCTATGTTCTCATCTTTTAATTGCTTTATTGTAGTATTGTTCTAATCTATTAACAGCTAAATGTAAAGACTGAATGTAAACAAATTAGGTAGTTTTGTGATGAAGTCATAGTCTTTCATTCCCAACTGTAATTTCTTATTCATGACAATTTTGGTGCCTTGTACAGTTGCACATAAAAATTTATATCTTTCTAGGAGAACCAACTCCAGATTAAGCCTTGTGTCATTTATTTCATCTCAGAGCAAAGAGCCAGCCTACTACATGCTATCATCGGGGTATCTGACCCCATCCAGTAATCTTAAAGTTAAATCTTCAATAGACAGCAACTCATCTTGTTCTACTTCCTTAACTAAAATGATATCATGCTGTGTGCTAATAATGCAGCTTAGAGATGACTCACTCTTCAGACAGTGAGCTCCACAGTTCATGATCTGGAAATAATCTGGTTCATAGGTTCATAGGTAATTACTTGGTTAGCTGCACTTGTGGGCCATTTTAAACTAGCCAATTTCCCTTTTTGTACTTGAATTAACCTTTCCCATTTGGGTAGAGATTGACTTTAACAATCTATTGATCAAAAATGATACAATACCCCTAATGAGAATAACTGGAATAATACCATAAATAATTTGAGGGGACCCATGCATGGAATAAAACATTTAGGAGTTGACACTGTGCATTATAGTACAGAGGGCTGTCTTGTGGTAAATTTCAGGGGTTGCATGTCACTGAAGCACTGTATGTTTTGCATCTGAAAGCTATGTTTCTATGATACTGGTCTACTGGTCACTGTTCTGGTACTTCATTAAAGTTTTTGCAGTGGGCTTAGTCTGTTGAAGTTGAGCAGTCCCTGATGTGGATTATAAAAAATGGGTCTATATCACCAGATTGAAAACCCGTTTCAGCGAACACCACAAGACCGACACGTATAGCGCAAACTACAGCAAAGGCAAACATTTAAAACCACGAAACATGAAATGTCAAAGTGTCATGGTTGGCCCGTCTGCGGTATAGGTCCATAAGGTAAGTGTGCGATAGTTATGGACCATAGGGTTAGGGTGCGCACTAGGGTAAGTGCATAGATAGGTAATGTATGTAAGTTTTAGTGTAGGGTTAGAAATAGGGTTTTGTTAAGTGTATGTGTGTGGATTATTTGTTTTGTTAGGGTATATGTCTTTAGGGTAAGTGTGCGATAGTTACAGACCTTAGGGTTAGGGTGCAGGTTAAGGTTAATGCATAAATAGTAATGTATGTAAGGTTTAGTGTAGGGTTAGAAGTAGGGTTTGGTTAGTGTATTATGTGTTTTATTTATTATGTTTGGGTATGTAGTATGTACCGTGTGGTGGTGTTGGCTGACTATGACAATTCGAGATTTGAAATTTCACTGTTTAGGGGGTTCGGCATATTTGCGGTTTGCGCTATATGTGTCAGTCTTGTAGTGTTCGCTGAAACAGGTTTTTGATCTGGTAATATAGATCCATAAAAAACGCAGTATGGTCCAGGCTTTTGGTTGAAAAAGTAGTCTTATTCCTATCAGCAGATCTTAATTTTTTGGATTAGCATCCTGTTATATTTGTATGGATTCATTTGCACCTAGATTGAATAGAGTTGAAGCAGTGTGGTTGTTTCAGGCAGTGGTTGTAATAAAGCATAGGATATCATACACCTGGAAAACTTTTTCAGTCTGCTTGTAAGGCACATAAGCTAGAGATGCAGTATGACTCTGTACATAAAATGGTATATTCTAACCACTATTCTGGGCCTGACAGCACGATCAGCAATTTAAGGGTTTTCAATCTTTCCACTTACAGGGGAGATACAAGACACCATTACAAATAATGTGTATTTGTGTGGTACCTGTTACAACTCATGTCACTGTGAGATGATACCTTGAGGGATAACTATGTGCACTACTTTGTCTTTATGTGCATTATCTGTATTTTTTTCCATCACAGAATGTCTGTTTATGAAAATGCCAAAAAAAAAAAAAAGATTAGAAATTGGAACTCATAAGCACAGAAGAACATTTCCTTAGAAAATGCTTAGAATGTGGGCACTAAAACTGCACCTCTCCCAAGGCATGCTGTGTACCATACAATGAACCAGCCTTATGCCACTTTGTATCAGAAGGTTAAAGTATCACAGTGCCTCATTAGGAACCATAAGTAGCACACTGTTAAGGATGCACTGGGATGACACACACAACATAACTGTGATTTATGTATAGTTTTCATACAGTCCAGATTTTGTAAACATACAAATATATTAATGTAGTACTATACATCATCCTAATGGTACCTAACATCTCCTAAAATAAATAGTGTGGCAGGATAACAGTACGAGTCCTCTCAAAAAAAAAAAAAAAAACAGATATCTTGCACTTTTTTTAATAATTACTGACAAATCTAGGTTTTTGAGGTCCACCTTTTCCTCCATATCTGCAATTCCTACTGCATTACTGGCTGCATGGCCTTGTATATGAAAGGGCTGAAGCAGAGCTACCACCTCTTGGGCCATGTCTCCACCATCTTCAGCTGTCTCATCAGGCTTTCTCTCCTGTTTATTACTATCCCACAAGCTGGATGGCATCTCTAGGAAAACTAATTAAGTATCCCTTTCCCTGCATCAGGTCAGAGGTGAACATATTGTGTATGCGTGGGTCCAGGAGCAATTCCTTTGAGACACCTCTTGTCATATTTTCTTCCTCTGAGAGTTTACTCTTACAAAGAATCTCACCTTCCTTTCCTCTTACCAGTTCTATATTTATTTTCATCTTTCATATACTGTCCTACTACCACTCATTCTCAAAAGCATGCGGTTAAGTACTTAATTATCAGACCACATCTACAAGCTTGACTTTGTCCATATCCAAGGTAATCCATCCAAATGGCAAGATTATTGTATTCTCAGAAAATTCTGTTGGATATATCCATCAGCTTTTTCTTTTCCCAGAACATCTTAAACATTGAAGGAAAGACCATTGCCTTTGTTCTGCCCACTAACTGAAGTCATGATCCTTAGGTCTATTATTCCTTGGAGTGATTATTTCCCTATCATTTTAGGTGGGCAACAATGTTATCTTCATTCAGTACGTTGGGATCACTCCTTCACTAAAAGGCTCAGTGAAAAGCTAAGTCAGTTGTCAGCTAATCTCCAGGGAACCCAGAGTTGGGTCATCTCTGGACCTACTGACTTTTCTAATTTGTGCCTGTAAAATAATTCTCTTTTTCTCATTTTTTCAGCTGTTGTTCACTCAAAATACCAGAATTTCCATGATCCTCAAAAACTGCTGTCAGCCCTTCTGTCTTTAGTTAACACTAAGGAGAAGGGTCATTTCATTTTTTTGTTTTGCATATTCCCTGGTCTCATTATACTTGTGAGTCTCCTAAGCCAGTACACATATTTCTATGCTTGTCATATTTTTCTTTCCCACATACATAAAGAAGGTCTTTTCCTTCCATAAGTGTCCATGGATTTATGCTGATAAGTTGCACTGGCAGTAAAATGCTGCCTTAGAAATATTCCTTTTTGCAAGGGGCAAGCCATGCCTTGCCCCCTTCCCCAGTTTGGTAGCTGCAAGCTTCTATATCCCCCCAAACATAAATATACCAACTCCAAGGTTACACAACAGTGGAGAAAGATGAGAAATCCACTATCACCAAAGCAGTTTCGGCAAATTTATGTTGATTGTGTTGCATTAGTTAAAATTACCACTAAAAGTTTGACATGTTCCCATGTACACTGCCAGTCTTTTTAGAATTTCAGGCTTGGTTTTCATCCCTTATTTTGCTGCCTTACTGCCTCACAAACACACACTCACACACACACACACACACACACACACACACACACACACACACACACAAGCACACCTACGCACACCCACGCACACACACACACACACACACACACACACACACACACACACACACACACACACAAATACACCAAATCAGCTACACTATTTTTATCTGTAGTTACTTTGGCAGTTGTGATCAGTCACATAGGGATGAATGGGTGAAGTCTGTTAAAATATGGCAGAAACGTTTTCCTTCCTGCAAAAAAAAAAATGTTTATAAATATATATATATATATATATATATATATATATATATATATATATATATATATATATAGATAAATGGCAGAATTCATCTGGAGCTGCAACCATTCCAGTGTGAGAACATGTGGTTAAATTATTATAGGAGGGTAGACGAGGTAGTGGGACCACAGAAATAAAAAAATATTATGGACACAAATCTGCAAAGGGACATGGTGACACAAGCACTGATGTAGAAGGCAATAGAGAAGCATGATCAGACATTCACAAAGGTATGAAGTTAAAATGGTAATAAACAGCCAAGACAGATGAAGCACAGAAAAGCAAAAAGAATTATTGGCAATACCAGTTATGCTATCAGCAGAGTTTGATCAGTCTACCTGTTTATAATTAATGCAAATGACAGGGAAAAACATCCTATAAACCATGACGGGATATGAGTCCTCTACTATTTTTACTGGCTTCTCCAGTGAGATCTGCTCACTACTACCACTGTTACCAGTGGAGAAACATAACTGGAGAGTGGTATCTGAATCACTCCACCTTACTTCTATGTGGATGCATTATGAGTTAAGGCTTCTGCATTGCAGTTAGCATTTCTGTATCCTAATTTTTTCCTGTATGTTCAATGCAGCATATGAGAAAATAACCTCATTAGAGTAGAACAGCACATTGTTTAGTCATTTAGTACCCAAGACAAGACCAGCTATTTTATTCACTTTTGAAACTGCAAAACCACAGCACTTAAAATGTTAAAGCCACAAATGCATTCATTTGTGATTATAAAATAGTGAAATATACGTAACAAGTACACGGACTTCTGCTTCTATTTCACACTATTATAAAATATGTACTCTAAAACAAAAAAACTGCTGTCAGCCCTTCTGTCTTTAGTTAACACTAAGGAGAAGGGTCATTTCATTTTTTTGTTTTGCATATTCCCTGGTCTCATTATACTTGTGAGTCTCCTAAGCCAGTACACATATTTCTATGCTTGTCATATTTTTCTTTCCCACATACATAAAGAAGGTCTTTTCCTTCCATAAGTGTCCATGGATTTATGCTGATAAGTTGCACTGGCAGTAAAATGCTGCCTTAGAAATATTCCTTTTTGCAAGGGGCAATCCATGCCTTGCCCCCTTCCCCAGTTTGGTAGCTGCAAGCTTCTATATCCCCCCAAACATAAATATACCAACTCCAAGGTTACACAACAGTGAAGAAAGATGAGAAATCCACTATCACCAAAGCAGTTTCTGCAAATTTATGTTGATTGTGTTGCATTAGTTAAAATTACCACTAAAAGTTTGACATGTTCCCATGTACACTGCCAGTCTTTTTAGCATTTCAGGCTTGGTTTTCATCCCTTATTTTGCTGCCTTACTGCCTCACAAACACACACTCACACACACACACACACACACACACACACACACACACACACACACACACACACACACAAGCACACCTACGCACACCCACGCACACACACACACACACACACACACACACACACACACACACACACACACACACACACACACACACACACACACACAAATACACCAAATCAGCTACACTATTTTTATCTGTAGTTACTTTGGCAGTTGTGATCAGTCACATAGGGATGAATGGGTGAAGTCTGTTAAAATATGGCAGAAACGTTTTCCTTCCTGCAAAAAAAAAATGTTTATAAATATATATATATATATATATATATATATATATATATATAGATAAATGGCAGAATTCATCTGGAGCTGCAACCATTCCAGTGTGAGAACATGTGGTTAAATTGTCATAGACACTTTTCCAGACTGTCATATTTTCATGTGGCTTCTCCAGTGAGATCTGCTCACTACTACCACTGTTACCAGTGGAGAAACATAACTGGAGAGTGGTATCTGAATCACTCCACCTTACTTCTATGTGGATGCATTATGAGTTAAGGCTTCTGCATTGCAGTTAGCATTTCTGTATCCTAATTTTTTCCTGTATGTTCAATGCAGCATATGAGAAAATAACCTCATTAGAGTAGAACAGCACATTGTTTAGTCATTTAGTACCCAAGACAAGACCAGCTATTTTATTCACTTTTGAAACTGCAAAACCACAGCACTTAAAATGTTAAAGCCACAAATGCATTCATTTGTGATCATAAAATAATGAAATATACGTAACAAGTACACGGACTTCTGCTTCTATTTCACACTATTATAAAATATGTACTCTAAAACAAAAAAAATAAAAATAATATGCATAAAATCACCTCCCACTATTTGCTGAACTGCTTTTTATTAAGAAGAAATCTGGAAATAAATATAATGAATCTTAAAAGCAGTTAAAAGAAATGTTTCGACTGCCACATTTTTCCTATAAGTACTGTGTTTCTTTCCATGTTTCTTTTTTTTCTCATTACATTCCTGTAATAACTGTATGTGAAGCACTTGAAATACTTTCTTCCAACTCATTTTTGCAATGTTATCTCTGACAAGTATGCCTGTTAATGATAGTCATCTTTGTTTTCAGAACTGTCCTGAATGTGTATTCTCATTGCTGCCTACTCTTGTAGTCTTTCTGAACTGATTGCAGCAAATGATGTTTATTTAGTTGACTTCCAAAAGTTCAAATGCATGTTGGTAAATAGGAGTGTGGAAGAAAAAATACTTTATAAACACAGCAGCAAAATCCGGTGGATTCAGACATGTTGCATTGGAGATTGTGGCCAGGCCAAAGCTGTTTATAATTCATGCGTGACAAACCCCTTGGACAGGCAAGTGTGCCTAATGAGCAGCTCCTTGTCGAAGCCTCAACACTAACCCTCAGGAAGATCATGTAGGACAAACTGTAGCTGCAGCGGAGTACAAAAATGTGTGGTAAACATGATCCTCAAGGATAGTCATGTGCACATCTATTTATGCTTGTGCGCTGACCCTCTTTTGTAACCCAAGGATATGTATATGCTGAGGAGATTCTTGTGGAGGGTAGTATAGGCAGTATTATAGGAGGGTAGACGAGGTAGTGGGACCACAGAAATAAAAAAATATTATGGACACAAATCTGCAAAGGGACATGGTGACACAAGCACTGATGTAGAAGGCAATAGAGAAGCATGATCAGACATTCACAAAGGTATGAAGTTAAAATGGTAATAAACAGCCAAGACAGATGAAGCACAGAAAAGCAAAAAGAATTATTGGCAATACCAGTTATGCTATCAGCAGAGTTTGATCAGTCTACCTGTTTATAATTAATGCAAATGACAGGGAAAAACATCCTATAAACCATGACGGGATATGAGTCCTCTACTATTTTTACTGGCACTCAATAAATAATTTATTTACAAGATGAGCCATGGAAATAGTCTCACCTGAGATGCAATTGAATCATATATCAAAGGATCATTACATGTTTGCAGAGTGGAAGCTCAAAAGTCATAGAAATTATATAACCTTGATGGTGTTGAACCCTCAGGTCTCGCCTTTTACACTTTACTGATCACTTTTTTTACAAGGTGAGCCATAGAAACAGCTGTCATAGATAGAAGCATGCATTGAATGACAAACCCTCTGCCATGCATGCCATAGACCAGTCAAGCAGACCAAGCTGCAGTGCTGTAACTACTGCTGAGGCTGTGTCCATGTAAACCCACACTCATTACCACAGCCCCCACTACATCACACACCTCCAATAACACTGCTACCTCTCAGCAAGTGTTGTATTAATGTTCTCCCACTACTGACATTTCACAGGAAGGCACGTTTTACCTTTATATACTTCAGCACTCACAATCACAAAAACACCTGTGAAAGACATGCACTCCTCTGTTCCTTTGTCCATCTTTGCAAATGATGATAACTGTGTCCTTCCCTTCCAATCTTGTTACTTGTGTTGCAGATGTCTGATGTGCAATGTTGACAGCCTATGCATGGGTAAACACAGCCTGGTGTTGGCTTTGCAAGCATCTTTTTTAATGCAATCTGTCTGCCTTGATCTTATGTACTAAGTTCTGAAATTATGTGCGAGTCACTGTTTTGTTTCTAATGCTACAGCTTACCATGCACACTTATGTCAGGCATGATCATTCACTGCTGCTGGCTCATCCTCAGACTCCTCATTTGACTCATCCTCCTCTGCCTGTTGTGCTAGAAACCACAATCCCTGAAAGTGTCCACTCTGCCATTACTCCTTCCTAAGTATAATGCTGTGTAACATTGAAAACAAGGACACTATTTTTGCACTCGTGCCAGGGACAGACTGCTGGATACCACCAGATGAACTCAGATAGCAAAGGTGAGTCATCAGCCACCCAAGTACATGCTCTGTAATGTTGTTTGTTTGTGACTGGGCACAGTTGTATTCATGGTGTGTTTGATTTTGTGGATTTCTTATAGGTGTCATGAGACAATGTTCCTGTGCATAATCTGGCATCACCAAAATTATGTCCCTATTGGAATATCACTCCTTGCAAACTGTTGGTACATGTCAAAAGTGTCATATATGGGTGAGTTGTGAAAACAACTAGGATAGTCTGCACTCATATTGTAGATGACACCCTGTGCTTTACGTACCACCTGGCAGTTGATGAAGTGATGCACTATTAGGGCTACATGCCTCCTTCCAAGTTCACCAGGAAGAGCCTTTATTTCAATATAGGTAGTCTATGGCCTCTAGTACCTCCAGGCAATAGGTTATATCATAGAAATCCTGCATGATGCTGGCTGTCTCTTCTGGGGTACATGGAAACCACATATGCTCTCTCTCATGCTGAAGCATGGTATCAAGAAGCCAATAGGTTTTTGCAAGGTTTCTGTTGCTAATGTGTATAAAGCCACTCTTGCCTTAGTATCCACTATGATAGGTACTCCAGTACTTACACTGGAGTAAGAGACAAGGCCAATATATGTCCACAACTTCTGGAATGGTGTTCATAGCACCACTGTATGATCATGCACATCTGGAGGCAGTGTGCCACACCACTGGGTATGACAGTGGCAATTAGATCCTCTTGCTGATACACACTTATTAATGCTGTGGGAACCCATAACAACTTAGCGTTTTGCTCAGACTGACCATGAGCATTCAGATGGGCTCATATATAAAGCATGGGTATCTCTGTGGAAGACATTTTTACATTTCTGAATAACTCTACCACCTTGCTTCATCTCAATGGCATACATGGAAAGGTTCATTTTTATAATATTCATCATTAACATGTCATTATCAGGCCAATGGCATATACTGTACTTAATCAAGCTCATAAGCCTTGCAACTTTGCAAAACTCATTTCTTTGAAGTGCACTTACCTTGTGCATGGCTTCTCATTGCATAAATTCCCTTACCATGATGCAATCTTACAGGCCTAGCCATTACAAATAGCTTGTTTCTCTGAACTGCACACACTCTGTACATGTCCATTCATTGAGTAAATTCCCATACCATGATGCAGCAAGGTTTTCTGAAATCAGGTGTCAGTCTTTTTTTCTGTATTTTCCTTATAAAGTAGCAGAACACTTATATTCTAACAAAGACACTGAATTATTTCATTAGTAGCTCAACTTACCTTTTTGATGGATTTGAAATCTTTGGTGGCTGTAATTCAAAAGCAGTGTCATGGCTGTTCTCTTATTAAAATTTTGAGGCTAACAGAAAATCCTTTATTAAGGAGAAAATAAATTATGCAAATAACTGAAATTCAGTGAAACAAACAGAAACACTGGACACTGAAATACATTAGATTGCTTACCTCAGTTTATAGTTTGCCTTTGAGAGCAAACATCATAAATACAATTGAAATAAAACTAAGATGCTCTTACATTCACTTTTACAGAAGCATTCATAAAGTGGGTGTAGTAACATGAGTCAGTGTCATGATGCGCACTTCCAACTATCTAGTAATCATAGCTCTCAACCTTCCATCTCCAAATGAGGAACACTAACCCTCATAATGTGGAACAAATGGGCAAAATGTGGAACACGTACTAATAGCTTACTAACAACTTCAGCTAGGAAGGTCATAGGATGGTTAAAATATGCTGGTTTTACTTATAAAGAAGATCTTTTAGTGAATTAATATGATTTGTTTCTATTTACCACAGATTTCACTTAAAAAATTCCTAACATTGAACATGCTACTGCCGCTTTCAATGTGGAACTTCGAGGAACATGAACTTTTTAAGACTCCAAATGAGGTACATTAATGAGGTACACGAGAGGTATGCCAGTATTGTCAAATAGTAGTACCAATAACATGAAAATAAACCAGCATTTTAACAAAACAGGTAAATCTTATTTGTTGTAAAATAGTAACTCAGTAAGAATGATGTTCTTCTTCTTCTTCTTCTTCTTTCGGCTGCTCCCGTTAGGGGTCGCCACAGCAGATCAACTGTTTCCATTTCCTCCTGTCCTCTGCATCTTGCTCTGTCACACCAACCACCTGCATATTCTCTCTCACCACATCCATAAACCTTATCTTAGGCCTCCCTCTTTTCCTGTTACCTGGCAGCTTCATCTTTTTCCCAATATACTCTGCATCCCTCCTCAGCACATGCCCAAACCAATGTAATCTTGACTCTCTGGCTTTGTCTCCAAACCTTCCAACTTGGGATGACCCTCTAATATACTTATTCCTAATCCTGTCTGTCCTCATCACACCCAGTGCAAATCTTAACATCTTCATCTCTGCCACGTCAAGCTCTGACTCCTGCCTTTTTGTCAATGCCACTGTCTCCAACCCATATAACATAGCTGGTCACACTGCCTTCTTGTAGACCTTCCCTTTCACTCTTACTGGTACTCGTCTGTCACAAATTACTCCTGACACTCTTCTCCACCCAATCCATCCTGCCTGTACTCTCTTCTTCACCTCTCTTCCACACTCACCATTACTCTGAACTGTTGATCCCAAGTACTTAAACTCATTCACCTTTGCCACCTCTACTCCCTGCATCCTCACCATTCCTCTGTCCTTCCTCTCATTCACACACATATATTCTGTCTTAGTCCTGTTGACCTTCATTCCTCTTCTCTCTAGAGAATATCTCTATCTCTCCAGGGTCGTCTCCACCTGTTCCCTACTCTCACTACAGATCACAATGTCATCTGCAAACATCATAGTCCACGGGGACTCCTGTCTGATCTCGTCTGTCAACCTGTCCATCACCATTGCAAATAAGAAAGGGCTCAGAGCTGATCCTTGATGTAATCCCACCTCCACCTTAAAAGCATCCGTCACACCCACTGCAGACCTCACTGCTGTCACACTACCCTCGTACATATCTTGTACCACTCTTACATACTTCTCTGACACTCCTGACTTCCTCATACAATACCACAACTCCTCTCTAGGCACCCTGTCATATGCTTTCTCTAAATCCACAAAGACACAATGCAACTCCTTCTGACCTTCTCTGTACTTCTCCATCAACACTCTCAGAGCAAACATCACATCTGTAGTGCTCTTTCCTGGCATGAAACCATACTGCTGATTACTAATCATCACCTCCCTTCTTAACCTAGCTTCCACTACTCTTTCCCATAACTTCATGCTGTGACTGATCAGTTTAATCCCTCTGTAGTTACTACAGCTCTGCACATCACCCTTATTCTTAAAAAAAAAATCGGTACTAAAACACTTTTTTTCCATTCCTCAGGCATCCTCTCACTTTCCAAGATTTCATTAAACAATCTAGTTAAAAACTCCACTGCCATTTCACCTAAACACCTCCATGCTTCCACAGGCATGTCATCTGGACCAACAGCCTTTCCGTTCTTCATCCTCTTCATAGCTATCCTTACTTCCTCCTTGCTAATCCACTGCACTTCATGATTCACTATCTGCACATCATCCAACCTTCTCTCCCTCTCATTCTCTTCATTCATCAACCCCTCAAAGTACTCTTTCCATCTGCTCAACACACTCTCCTCGCTTGTGAGTACGTTTCCCTCATTATCCTTTATCACCCTTACCTGCTGCACATTTTTACTAGCTCTGTCCTTCTGTCTAGCCAATCGGTACAGGTCCTTTTCTCCCTGCTTAGTGTCCAACCTTTTATACAACTCTTCATATGCCTTATCCTTAGCCTTCGCCACCTCTCTCTTTGCCATGCACCTCATCTCCTTATACTCTTGTCTACTTTCTTCATCTCTTTGACAATCCCACTTCTTCTTCGCCAACCTCTTTCTCTGTATACTCTCCTGTACTTCTTCATTCCACCGCCAGGTCTCCTTGTCCTCCTTCCTCTTTCCAGATGTCACACCAAGCACCCTTCTAGCCATCTCTCTTACTAGCTCTGCTGTAGTTACCCAGCTATTCGGTAACTCTTCACTGCCACCCAGTGCCTGTCTTAACTCTTCCCTGAACATCACCTCACAATTACCCTTTTTCAATTTCCACCATTTGATCCTTGGTGCTGCCCTCACACTCATCCTTCTCTTCTTGATCACCAATGTCATCCTACAAACGACTATCCTATGCTGCCTAACTACACTTTCCCCTGCCACCACTTTACAGTCTCCAATCTCCTTCAGATTTGCCCTTCTACATAAGATATAATCCACCTGTGTGCATCTTCCTCCACTCTTGTATGTCACCCTATGCTCCTCCCTCTTGTAAAAATACATATTCATCACAGCCATGTCCATCCTTTTTGCAAAATCCACTACCATCTGACCTTCTGCATTCCTTTGCTTAACACCATACCTACCCATCACTTCCTCGTCCCCTCTGTTCCCTTCACCAACATGCCCATTGAAATCTGCTCCAATCACCAGTCTCTAATCCCTTGGGTACAGTCATCACCACTTCACCCAACTCACTCCAAAATTGTTCTTTCTCATCCACTGCACACCCAACTTGTGGAGCATATGGACTAACAACATTCATCATTACACCATCAATTTCCAGCTTCATAAACATCACTCTATCCGACACTCTTTTCACCTCCAAAACACTCTTAGCATACTCTTCCTTCAGGATAATGCCTACGCCATTTCTCCTCCCATCCACAGCATGATAAAACAATTTGAAACCACCTCCGATACACCTAGCCTTGCTCCCATTCCATCTGGTCTCTTGCATACACAATATACCAACCGTCCTTCAGTTCATCATATCAGCTAGCTCACTCCCTATACCAGTCATACTGCCTACATTCAAATTTCCGACCCTCACTATCACAGTCCTAGCCCTTACCTGCCTTTGGGCATGCCTTCCACCTCTTCTCCTCCTTCGGCCAACAGTAGCCCAATTTCCACCAGCACCCTGTTAACCAACAGTACTGGTGCGGTCGTTGTTAACCCAGGCCTCAACTGATCCGGTATGAGTTTCTGTACAGTTTTTTGCATGTGTGATGTGGCACAATTTTATGCCGGATGCCCTTCCTGACGCAACCCTCCCCATTTATCCGGGCTTGGGACCGGCACAAAGAAATGCACTGGCTTGTGCATCCCCAGTGGCTGGGTTAGTAAGAATGATATTAATAGTCACTAATAATGAATGCCATGGCCAAAGGCACTATGTGATACAGCCCTTCTTAAAATGCCAGTACTATACATTTGTCTTAAAGTACCAATTGTTACTATCCTTATTCAACTTGTATAGAGACTAAAGCAAATCAACCTTACCTAGTGTCACCCCCCACTTCAAAGACAGAAACCTCTCTCTGAAATTGCATGAAACACATACATGGAACACTCTGTACTGATTCTGTTGGTACAAATATTCAATGTTTTGAACGACACTGATTATCCAGTACTCTAGACATTTTAATAGGTTCCATTAGTTTGGTTGACAGGGAGTTTTGTTGACATCTATTTAATCAACAAAGTTTAGTCAGTTATACAGATGGTCGACAGCTGTGTGAGACCGACAATATGTGAGACCGACAATCTGTGAGTAGGTGAATATTCCTTTTCCCTAGTGATTATGCGATCTTGGAGCTAGTATATATAATTAGCCGGGGGGTCCGGGGTGTTACTTATGGTTTGTTTATTTTTTTTAAGTAATATTTGCTTACACTGAGAAGCAACCTAGGCACATGTGTACTAGGTGGTCGACATTTCCATTTTTAACGTGAAGTGATTTACCTTCAAAATGTCGACAGTTGTGTTAGTCGACCAACTGAATGTAAATCTTTTTAGCATATGCTACAATATATTTACAAAACAGCAACACTTGAGGTAGACATTACTTAAGTAAAACATTTTGAAAAAAAAAAAGGATTTGTACAGTCACTTATCTGAACATGTTAATTTGGTTGCAGTCCTGGTAATGAATCAGCATCACTCAAATAACACAGGAACTGAAACTAGAACCTAAAGAAGGAAAACTATTAGACAAACAGTTACAATAGAAAGGATTAAGTTCAGAGTCACTTTTCAAAGCAGTTTTAAGAAGACCTGGAATACTCACACCAGACAGATGGGACAGACAGTACAGATTCTGTCACTTCCCATTAAAGATTTTGAATTTACACCTTTGCCTCATGTATTGGGTTGTGGTAATGCATTTGAAGGAACAGGAGAACTCTTACTATACATGGACCATGTTGTCATCTGTAGAGACACCTCAGGTTTGTTCTCCAGAGCACAACAGCTAAAGGCTTATCACCAGCTACACAAAAATGCCTCCAGTTATGTCTGCACCATGTAGTGTTTCAGTTCATTACTGTATTGCCCTGCAACACATTTTGTGTTCCATTTTTTCTCCACCTCTAACTTTAAGTGTAGTTGTTGGTATATTTGAAGTATAGGTAGTGAATGTGCAGAATAGCATCTGTCACAAAATGTTTGTACAAAGTTTTAACTCATTGATAATTTTGTGTAATTGAATTGTACAGGACATTTTTAGTCTCAGGGTTTGACAGACATTGTCACATTAGTTCTTTTTTTTAGCATTAGCTGGGATGGACTTACTCCTATACTACTTTGTGGATAAGCTTGCTATGACATCAAGAGTCTGTAAGGAACAGGTTGTTTCACCATCTCTTGAGAGGTTTAAACTGCTCTCTGTGACAGCTCCATTCAACTGAGAATATCGAGGACTTGATAGAATATAAGTAAACCAATAATCTCGAATAAACTGCTGGAACACAGGCAACACAAATTGTGTACCATTATCTGCAACCAGTTTGATAAGTTATTTCATAGTATGTGGGCATGGTTTTGAACTTGGCAATTATTTCATTGATAGTTGTAGTTTGTGCATGTAGTACTTTTATGTCATGAGAGTAATAATTCATTACAGTGAGGTAGCTTCTGCTTCAAACTCACAAAGGTTGGCCACTATCCCTTCCCAAGGACCTTCTGGTAAGGATGATAGTATTAGGACTAGGGTTGGCATAATGGTTAAACTATTTACGTTGCCCTCAAGAAGTACAAGGTTTGATCTTCCCTAAGGAAAATTGGTTAGTCTTAAAATGGTTCACAAGGGCAGCTGGCCTACTATGATCCTACTAACAGTTACCTTCTTTCCAAGGGTTTATGATAAATACAGTACCCACACTTTGACATAAGCTTAGCAATCTTATGGTTGATCTTTGGCCTCAACACTGACACATTGTCTCTTTCTCAGCACTTCATATGACCTTAATGATGATCATGTATTTGACATTACACTTCCGCTTTATGTGATGGAGGTAATACCATTCCATCTTGATATAACAATAAGCCAGCATGCTCTGATATTCACCATGTAGTACTTACATAAGTTGTTTTGTCTGTGTGCAGTGATTTGACCATCCATCGTAAACACATATGATAAAAGTTTGTAACTTGCTTATATTTTATTTATGTTTATTTCATGTTTAATATTTTGCCTTAACTTTTCTAGTCTTGTTATAGTCACAAATTTGGTTGCCATAATGGTCTGCACATAGGCCAAATCATATTATTTGATATCATGACAGTAGATGGAAATCTATAACATATGTGGATAGTATGTCCTCCACGGCTAACTGTTTTCCAGGCAGATTAATTTCGCTGGCATTGAATCTTTCGTTAACCGCCTTTGACTATCTAACTTGCAGGAATTAATCAGGGGAACAAATGGCTTATATTCTGGAAATTCTCTAGCCCTAATAGGTAACTAGGTATTCTGTCACATGACCGCACACTTGAAAGGCACTTCTTTTTGATCTGTTAAAATCTCTGATGCAGCAGCAGGTAAGAGGACATAATTCTTTTTAATTAATTTGGAGTTATGCTGCAGTTAGACTGTAACTACTAGCATCAACACTCACTGTTGTTATTCTGGTGACATCACAGTATGATGACATAATAGTATGCTAGCACTGGAATTGATTCTAGCATTTCTTTTACTTTACTAATGGCTTGGGCTTCAGCATTTCCTTTTAACCATGAAACATCTTTCTTTAACAGGGCAGTTAATGGACATATTATAGTAAATATATCCGACACAAACTTACCCAAAATAGTTAATATTGCCAAGGGCTTGTCCAGCCATAATAAAAATGAGAAACATTTTCTACTAGCTCATGTAAGCACCTAAAAAGAGCATCAACACATAGATCACCAAAATGCAGTCAGAAGGGTCCCACTGAGACCGAGTAGCACCAAACTGGAATTAAAGGCTTTATTGTGCAGTTTCTTTGAATAAAGTCTTTAATTCCAGTTTAGTGCTACTCTATCTTGGTAGGGCCCTTCTGACAGTGTAT
>NC_056733.1:445964766-445972266 GCF_019279795.1 Protopterus annectens | reverse complement strand
GTGGGTGCAAAGTATTAGGGATGAAGTGCATTTCAGTGCATTGAGAGCATTTAAAAAGCAGTGCCAGTCTTGCATTTTGGCCCAAACTGAAGTGCTTTAGTGCCCACTCTTTGGCGTCAACTCTAGCAGCTGCTTGCTAGAAATTTAGCAAGCAATTTGCTACAGTGTACAAAGAAAAAAGGCTTATGTGCTATGAAAGAACCCACACTCTTTGACCTCATTCACCCAAACAGAACCTTTAGTAAAGCAAGAATCCATTCTTGAGACATAAACCCAGACTACCACATCAGCAACATCAACTGGCTTGAAAGATACCTAAATTATTTACCCCTCACTTCCTATCTAGGTTTCCATTACCTATCAGTCAGAATACTTTCCTAGTCTTTCCAACCCAATCTGGATAACTGAATAGATGAACATAAATTTTGACATGGGATATGTGGAGTAAGTCCACTTAACGGGGACACTGTTAGTGTTCCAGCACCCTTGGGTAACTTGACAGTGTTACAAAGTAGTCTCCTTTGTTTGTAATCTGAGTAAGAACATGTGAACATATTCCAACACATCTATCCCCTAACACAGCATTTACCCAAACCCCAACATGCAAATATTCAAACATTTGCGCACGCACGCTTGCACACACACACACACACACACACACACACACACACACACACACACACACACACACACACACACACACACTCTACACCAGTGCCAAAGCTTTTGTTAAAAATTAAAATGTTGGCATTGCTACTCACTGCCACTTACCTAACATTCAGCACTATACTTTTCAAATGTTCCTGCAGTTAAGAAGTGTTCTGTTTGACCTGCTCTGACACCAGAAATTCATTTGACCATATGAAAGATTGAGCAAACTTATGAAACTTATGTATATCTCTATATGTATCCATATTTATATATATTACAAAGGGAGAAATAGAGAGAAAAATAGATACTGATATAAATACAAATATCAAGAAAGAAAGATAGATAGACATAGATAGATAGATAGATAGATAGATAGATAGATAGATAGATAGATAGATAGATATATAGATAGATACCCCGGGATTCAATAAACTTTGTGTTGGCTTCTTGTTGAGCCTACACAAAGTGTATCCATGTACACATCCTTGAAATGTCATCAGTAGCACATATTGCATATTCATGATGAGCAACACACCTAAGTGAGGTTGTATGGCACATCCCAGTAACATTGGCCACAAGACTACACAGAAGAGCACAGATAATGAATCCATGTAAACATTGATGGTCCACCCTCATCACACACTAGCAGAAGAGTATGCAGTCCATCCATCCATCTCAAATGACTATTTGAAATCCACAAATCTTATCCTATCTTGTATCCTTTTATTTTTTTTATTTTTAGTCTCAGCATGTTTGCACAATGCACTGCAGCACTTGCAGCAGCTTATCATGTTTGTGCAGTGGGCCCACCCATGCATCATACTTGACCCAGACATCTAAAAATAGAAACAGGATGCTTTCAATAAATATGAGTGTACAATGCTGTGTGACGCACAAATCCAGCAAGCAGAGCTGTGCTACACTCATACACTGGAAGGCATAATATGATGTCACTACCCTTGTGGTGACATGGGTGAAATGTTGGACTAAAGTGCAGATAGTCCTGAGCCCTAATCCAGGGACTGTGTATTCTTTTTATATGATGGTTTGACATTTCAGCACATCCAAATAAACTGGTAATGTAAGGAAATAACCATGGAAGTGTCTTGGTGATGGTTTTTGACACTATTTTTGAAAAAGGTGCATGGTGCTTAGTATCATGCAAATACTGGTTTGTTTTTATACATATATTTATACACTATAGAACTTGCCTGATAGTAAAGGGCGTGCACAATTTTCAAATGTATCAACTTGTACACAGTGTACACAATGAGTAAGTGCAAATGGTGGGAAACCATGGTATTTAAAGGAGAAATACCAGGAATTACACTTTATACATTGAGGTTCAACTTGTGCAGCAATGGCTGGAGCAGGTGAAGGTGTGCATTTTAAAGTACAGCACTGGGGTGCCCAGAAGTCCAACATTTTTACTGGGATCCTGGTTAGGGAGCATGGCCCATGCCAGGAGGACTATACTGGCACCCAATACAAAGCAGAAGCATGGAATGGTTTGGCAAGGGCACTTACCAGTGTGACTGGTATCCCCTGCACCAGTGAACAATGTCATCACCACTGCAGAAGAGAGGGGCTTGAATGAGAAGTTCCATGCTAGGTGACTGGAGAGGATGAAGCAAGCATGTGATAAGTATGAATAATTATATAAAGCACTCTTATTGCCTCCTTAACAATTATGACTAATTAGTAGCTATATCATACTTTGTTATGATATTGGAAATGTATATATGTACAGTACCTTTCAATATTAGTTATATCTGCTGAAAATCCAGATTTAAGAATCACTGCTTTGCTCTGGGTCATTGTAGGGTTCATGGTTATCTGGCAAGTATTTAATGTAGACATCAATAAATAAATGCATGTCAAAAAGTTATGTTAACACAAATGCTATGCAACTATCCATGTGTATATTAGCAACATTTGCAATATGTTCGTAATTATGGGTCCTTCTACACCCAATATGTAATGATATCTCCAGATATCCTGCTCTAAAAGGTGGAGAGGTGTGGTCTGAAATGGAAAGTAACAGTTGCACCTTCTCAGATAACAGTTCCCATGAGTCTATAACGTGTAAAATGAAAGATAGTTTGCATTTTGTTGTATTCCAATGAAAATTGCAGTATTACAGTAGACACTGCTTGTGGCTTGTAATAACTATACTCCCCAAATATAAAAATTCTCTGATTACAACACTGTGTTAGCTTTTTATCAATAAAAATATAGTTCTGTTATGTAATCATCATTATAGCATTTGAAGTACAGACCTACAGACCTGTGCCTGCAATGGACTGCTGTCACATGTAAGCACTGCGCATGTAGTTCAAGTAATACAGGGATGTATTAGAAGTTGTTATTTTTTAAAATAGACTGTAACATAAGACAATAACATTATTTTTGAAAGCTTGTTGTATAATGTGTGAAGTTGTTAATGTTTTGCTTTTTTCTTTCACCCCGCCCTATATCTTCTTTTCGTTAATTATGCCTTACTTATTTTTATTATGATGTAATTCCTGTTATTATAATATAATTTATTTAATTATATTTACCTTATTATATCTTTTTTATTACCTTTTATATTTTGATTATTATGTATTATTTTATTTTCTGTTTATGTTAACTTTTATCATGTATCATTCTGTTTGGATTAATATTATTTACCCTTTTTCAATGTTTGTTATGATTTTTTCCTCTTCTAACATCTTTGATTGGTTTTGTTTCATGTTTATTTAATTTTGTTTCTTTGTTTTTTTCTTTATGTTATTACTACAGCACACCAGAGCAGGCCAGTTCCTGGTGATCTGCTTATGATTACTCCACCGGCTGCAGCACCAAGGCCAAGCACTTCTGGCCAGCCACCTGGTGGAATCCCATACTGCACCTGCCCTACCTGGATGCTCAGGTAGATCTGCCCCAGGGGCCAGGTGTGTGGTCCCCTCTGGGAGCAGAGGTAGGGTGCTTACATCACCCAAGTGGAGTTGCCAGATGTAGCACAAGATAGGATTGTGCACCAGACTGTGGGCACACGCCTAAACCAGATGAAGAACATATTGTCCATCCTTGTATGGCAGGAAGGCTGTAAGCCGAGACATCAGCCATGACAGCTACTGGCACAGTGATGGAACAGTGCTGACAGTCCAATGGTTGAGGACTTGAGTCACACTATTACCATGTTGACATCCATGGGACCGCAATTCCCCCACCTACACCCCAACCAATGTGTTCACCCCCTCTTGTGTCCTTCATCAACCCTGTCCTTGTCTACCTACCAGTCACTTTGTTTTTCCTCGCTTACTCCCCATTTCACCACTGTCCTATTATCCCCTTTTCTTTTCTTTAAAGAATTATTCAGTAATGTGCACCATCGCTAAGCAATATTAAGTGGCAGTAGTATATGAGAATATATATATATATATATATATATATATATATATATATATATATAAAACTATAGTACACATTTGTAAAAGTTATGCTGGTACCCTATTTGAAATCTGGTACCACTGGACCTTTGCAACAATGCATTAACTCATCAAGCCACAGAGTCAGTTAATGAGAAGCTGTATTCTAAAAAATATATAGCGATTCTAATTTTTTCCCATTTAATTGCATTTGGGTGATGCTGTGCATTGTTCATCATTGCTCAGCAATGTAAGAATTCATTATTATGCAGTTTTCTTTACTTGTTCATGTAAAACGCATGTGGGGACATGTGTAGGGTGTCAGACTAGAATACAGATAGCCTGGAGTTCTAATCCAGGGCATGCATGCATTATTTATATTATTGTGAGAATGCAGCTGACACAAATGAAATCAAGGTGGAACTACACTTTTTGGAACTTACTGTTTCATACATTTTTGCAACAGGTGCACGTCGGTTACCATCGCGCAAACATATGTAGTTGTTTTAAAGTGTGTGTGTGTGTGATGCTAGGTGGCACACACAATTTCAGATGTATCTCAGTGTTTATATTACTGCTATTGGCTGACAACACATGTTGTTTCATGTGTAATGCTTTATAGCCTGTTACAATGTAGCTATTTGAACCATCACCCTATACTCTCTGTCACATCTTCCCCATTTATTGTGCTTTATGCAGTATGTGAGGGCTGGTGTGCAACATGCATGAATGTGAAGAAGTGGTAACACAAAACATGGAACCCAGTACCATAGGCTTCAATATAAGGTAAATTATCACTGTTTTAACACACAGGGTTACACAGTGAATTGAGTATCAACTAACTTAAATCATAATCAACACAAATTAGTTTAGCTCAGCAGAACATGACCTCACCTCACATTTACAGTCCAGATGATGCCAGGTTCGAAAATAGCATCATGTAATTGTTTCATTTTTTTTCCCTTTGCATATGTGTTGACAGTTTGGAATGCTGTTTTACAGCAACATATTTCTTCTAATTTAAGCATTTATGTGCATCATTGAATGGAAAAATCATACAAAATAAATGAATAAGCTCATTTGTGCCATTGCCATT
Organism: Protopterus annectens; assembly: GCF_019279795.1. Classification (NCBI taxonomy): domain Eukaryota; kingdom Metazoa; phylum Chordata; order Ceratodontiformes; family Protopteridae; genus Protopterus; species Protopterus annectens. Next base: position 445,967,106 of record NC_056733.1, on the reverse strand, counting down.
GTTTAGCGATGCTGTGCATGACACGCCATCACCCAATACTTCTTTAAAGAAAAGAAATTGGGATGATAGGACAGTGGTGGAATCTGGAGCAAGCAGGGTGAAAAGCAAAGTGACAGAAAGGTAGGAATGTGCAGGAAGGGTGTAGGGAAGAACCATAGCTATCCATTTCTTCAAAAGTAACAACTAGGACATCTACACATTTTAAGCTGAATTTAAACTACCACATCCAGAGAAAAGGGTGAAGACAACATAATTGTATTGTGAAGCCAATAGGACCAAATTAGGGGTGTCAAACAGACACATCTGCGTAATGAAGATCTAGGCATGGGATGATATATTTTCTTGGGACAGCTGCACATTTTATTTTTTTAAAGGAGAGAGTGGAATATTGAGGGAGGGACAAAGGCATGTCTTGGGCAGGTATGTCAGGAAGGCGAGGAAGCATTTGCAGACAGACAAGACATACATGACAAGGACAGAGTTGGTGAAAGACACAAGTGGGAGGTAAACACCTTGGTAGGGGTGGGAGTAGGGGAATTGTGAGCCTATGAACATCATGTTTGGTGACAGTGAGAATCATGTCCCCACCCAATGGACTGTCATCATTGCCACCTTACTGTGCCAGTGGCTACTGTAGCTGACATCTGCATCTCCTTGTGTTATTCATTATGATGATGGAGAGCAGTGTCTCCACTCGGTGTAGCTGTACACCAAGTGTGTGGCACACAATCATACACACCAAACCTGACAGTTCAGCTCAGGTGACAAGATCACCCCCCTGCCTTTGCTCCCAGAGGGAACCATTGGCCTATCATCTGGGGTAGAACTACCTGAGAGTGCAGGTAAGGCAGGAGCTGCAGGGTGGGTGCTGCCAGGCTGCCGCCCACAAGTGCTAGGCCTCAGTGCTATAGCCAGTGTAAGGATTGTCGGCATCCCAGTTGGAACTTCCCTACCCTCCTGTGATGTAGTAATATGAAATGAAAATAAAAATCAAATAATTGAATAAACATAGCACAGAATAATGTACAAAGTAACATTTACATAAAAATAATGCAGAATAAATATTATAATGGTAAATACGATTACAAACATAATATAATAACAATATAATAAAACAAAATGAGAAAAAAAGAAAAGAAGGGGTGGAGTGAGGGGAGAAAGAAGGGAGCATTAGTAACTGGACATATAATATACAAAGCTTTATACAGGTAAGTTCCTATATTATGTTACATTTCACTTATAACAAACCCAAATGCTAATCAATAACTTTATTATATTGAATACTACTCTATTGTTAACACAGACACACTATACTACAGATCAAACTGCATCCAGCAATCATTCATGTTTGCATATATAGAACATATACATGTTGCATGTACAATGTTTACAGTTGACAGCAAGCCATCTGGGCACAGGTATAGAGTTCTGTACCTCCACTGCTATCATTATGAATATGTAATACCGCTAAATGTTACTGTAGACAACCTAAAACATTATCGCAAAGAGGTGCCCTTACATTTGTGGAGTGTGTTATCTGAAAGACAAACAGTGACCAATGTAGTAGTATTGTACTTTCCATTTGGAATGCAGCAGCATGCCAACACTCTTTCCTTTTATACTGTTATAAATACAGTTTCACTATTACAATGATAGCATGCACTTGGTGTCCATAGTGTAAATGTAATGATTTACATTGTTATATGTATGTTAACTGAAACATATCCTTTATGGTTTGGAAGTGTAGTTTTCAAAATGACAACTCCTATCTACTCTGTCATACTGGACTGTTTCATATATGCCCACTATTGTGTTACAATGGACAAAGGCATTCTCACAGTGATACACGTGTTTAGCACAATAAACTGAATTTACTCCTAACAGTAAAATAGCATCACTTTTTTGAAGCATACATACCACTTGCATCTTGCATCCTTCTCAGTCTTCCCTCATAGGCTTGCACATTTAGTATTCTTTCATTAGCTGTGGAGGACATATAAACATATTAACTTCAGCAATCTGAAACAGATGCAACTGCTTCACTATTCAAGCAGTGCCTGCAAGTGATATTCACATGTGTGTAGTGCCATCAGTCCTACATTCATCCATTCAATGTTTGAGGGTATCCCTCTTCATCATCCTGAGGTCTTGGTAATGATTTCTACACTGTTCGCCAGTGCAGGGGATACCGTTAACACTGGATAGTTCCTGGGCCAAACTATTCCATGTATCCAATTTGTAATCTGATTCACGATAGTGCTCCTACAACAGCCAGGACCATACTCATTCACTAGGAGTTCGACAAACACTTTGGACTCCTGCACACCCCACTTTTGAGAA
>NC_056733.1:445829766-445959766 GCF_019279795.1 Protopterus annectens | reverse complement strand
ACTGTACCACGATCCTCTTACAAGAGCGAACGTTATAATTGCGAATGCACAGTCCATTCGCAATAATAACGTTCGCTCACATAACCTGCTGAACTATGAAGTATTCGGACATATGGTGTTCGAATACTTCATAGCCGTGCAATTGCACAGTGGCATTTTGATAGCAAACCCAGTAATACTGTATGTTTTGTTTTTTTCATGCACATCACCATAGGTTTGGAGGTTAATAGGCTGTGACAAAGGTATTGACCTGATGGTGTTTAGAACTGTAGCCAATGCATCACAATATGATATGCAATGGCATGTATAATACATACCCATGATTCTTACAGAAAGGACCACCCATGTGCAGCATAGAGGTAGCAGTGATCAATGGCAGATAACATGTTCACATCAACTCTGCCAGCCTGTGCTCAAACAGGTTTATGGATGTGCTCTGCTTGACATACACCGGAATCCTAATGCAGATGAGTGGCAACCTTTGAGACATGTATGTGTCTACCCAGCATGTCCTATGTATGCCATACTGTACATTGAGGTCCATCCAAAAGGTGGCTGTGGCCCCATATGACTTAAGGATGTGCAGCATATTCATCTCATTTGGACCTAAGACAGCCATGTAATGCTTACATAGTCTGGCTCAGAGCTATATATCTGATATTGAATACACTGACAGCTTCCTCAGTCTGTCCACAGAAGATACATGTTGGAGACTCTCTGATGTTTTATTACTCAAAGATGTCTGATGTATGTCAACTTCCTGCAGGTGTCTGGCAGAGTACTTATCAAAGGGAGGATTATATACATTAATGGGGCTGATGATGGATTAGTATAGGGGATTGATACATTTTTTGTCATAATTCCTTTCCTAATCTGATGTAAAATACATGATACCTTTCTCCCCACAGTATGCACATTTGGCAGTCGACGTGTTCCATGGTATAAAAACCGAAGTCAGGAACAAACAACTGAAATTCAAACCAGACAACAACCACAGGAACAGCTCAAAAGGTAAAACCTGTTGAGCTGTTCCTGTGGTTGCTGTCATTCTGGTTTGGATTTATGTGCTCCATGGTATATTAATGCATAATTGGGGAATACTATACTCTGTTTGTTTTTTAAATAAGCAGGAACATATATTAACACAGGGTATGATGATGCATGTTTGTGCAGTTGTTATAACACTCATGGCTTTTTCAGTAGTCATTAGTGGCACAAAGATGTTTTACCACACATCCTCTGCTTTCTTTTGGGCCTTTTGATATGTATACAGTAAACAGGAGGGAAGACAGCACTGACACTTCTGTTACCACATAGGTGACAGGTCAGCTGCTTGAGGTGATGTCACCCACTTTGACTGAGTATCGTTGGTCTGTGATCCAATTTGCAACACGCATGTTAACAGAAATTGTGATATTCACCTTGGTTAGTTTCTCCTTGAGACCAAATGGATTGCGCTGAAGTGCCTGGACAAGGCAAGGTAGGATGAGTACACAGTCATGCATATGTCTCTGCTCACAGTCTGGATTTCCCACAGTTTTTGCAGGCACAAGCTAACCATGAGAACAGCTAACTGGAATGGATCTACTGTTTGAAGGTCACCTATGACCTTTTTGTGTGAGATGCATGTATATTGTTACCATTGACTTAAAGTGTACTTTGAAAACAGTTATGGAAATATAATTCCATTTGTATGTTGCTCATCCTACATTATGTGGCTGGGAAATGGTCACTGTATTCCATTTACTGAGGATAACAGTAGTACTCAGACCCTGGATACATACAGTGCCTAGTGCAGTAGTTCACTGTTGCAGCACATGAAGAACACAGCCCAGAATGTCATCTGGTCCCATGGATTCTGTGCTCCATGTAGTGAAGTGAACAGTGACAACTTGCTTTTTGTAGATGTCATGGTCGGGAGGTAATGATACAAAAATGTAGTAAGCTTGGTGTTGTGAGGAGGTGCACTTTACAGCCATCCATGTCTGCTAGCAGGTGTGGAATTTAGAGTGGGTCAGTGTGTGAAATACCATCCAGATTTACTTCAATATACGTCTGAGCAACAGATTTTATTTTGCAGATGTAAATGATGACAGGCTTATGGTTATGCCTGGATATGTGTCATAAATTATTAGCATAGTTGCTATATGAGGCTTCTTCAAGATGTCACATTGTTCAGGATGTACTGAGGTAAGTGGGCTTCCCGGACCAATTTGTACATGTTGTACTGGTAAACAATAGCTTCTCTCACTTACTGTAGAATGTAGTAATGATAGACAGTATGGACTGTATTTCCCGGAGGATATCAGGCATGGCTGTTTGTATACATTTGTGTAGATTTGTAGACAAGGCATCAGGGTGCAACTTAACTCAGCTGTCAATGTCATTTGTTTAAACCTGAGCTTGGACATTGAGTATCCCATCCCTTAGGAAGATGTAATTACAATGGATGATGCTTTTGAACCTGAGTCCTCCTTTAGGGAGTTCATTAAGTATTCCAAACTCTACACACACTGTGTTATTGTTGGAATAACAGTGCAGGCACTACACATGTGCCATTACATTGTTCACTCATATTGTTGATGAACAGCTCTTATATATTACAGACCCTTGTGTGGTGGTGAATCACTTCTTCCATGTCATTTCAGTTAATTTCATTTATGTTTGTACAAGTGAGTTCATCCTCTTATAATTAGCCACATGAGGCATTATGTGCACTGTTTAAAAAAACATGTCAACTAGTCTTGCAGGGGGAACAGAGGGAAACAGATAGTTGAGGATGGGAGGTTTGAACCTGGTATCTGCATACATAATGCTAAAATGAGGGTGATATGTGATCTGAGTGGTATTTTCTGGGAAGTACCCTATGGTGTCTACATTCTGAGGTCCTTCTTAAGGTGGATCTAAAGTTCTGTCATTGATCAGTAAGTGTTTTAATTGTAGCTTGTTATGTAACAGAATGTATGACAGCTAGCTAGAGCTGCTGAGGATTTGCCCTGCAATATAGCAGCAACCATTTTATTTGAAAATACGTGAATGTCATTTCTTTATGTATGAGGGCACAGTGTGAAGGCATCTGCACATAAACCACAACAGAGCAGGTAATTCAAGGAAATACTGTTAAAGCTCACACTAGGTCCAGAACTAGTAACCTTCAAATAGATACTCCTTCTGTACACACTTGCCAGAAGTGTACAGGTCTGATTTCTATAAAAACAGATGCCATACTAATGATCTTATCATTTTGGCTACTACCATGATGGATTGCCACAGTACATTATCTGCTTCCAGTTCCTTCTTTCCTCTGCATCCTGTTCTGTCACACCAACCAACTACCTGTCCTCGGTCACCACATCCATAAACTTAATATTAGCCCTGCCTGTTTCCTGTTGCCTGGAAGCTCCATCCTCAGCATCCATCCCCAAATATCCCCAGCATCCCTCCTAAGAACATATCCAAAGCAACTCAATCTCACCTCTCTGGACTTGTGTCCAAACCATACAACATGATGCTGTCATTGTAATATACTGATTACTAATCCTGTCCAACCTCAGCTCAGCACACCAATGCAAATCCTAGCATCTGCAACTCTTCCAGCTCCTGTTATGACTCCTATATTTTTGTCAGTGCCACCGTCTCCAAACCATATCACATAGCTGTTCTCAGTACACTCTTGTAGACCTTCCATTTCAGTGCTATTGGTTCCCATCTGTCACAAATCACTCCTGACACTCTTCTACACCCACTGCACCATGCATGCATTGTCTTCTTCACTTCAGTTCCACACTCGGCATTACTGTGAACTTTAACTCCCAAGTATTTAATATCATGCACTTTCACCAACTGTACTTCCTTCAGTCTCACCATTCCTCCATCCTCCCTCTCATTCACAGACATATCATCTGTGTTATTCCTTATGCTGTTCATTACTCATCTCTGTATAGCATTACTACACCTTACAGGGTCTCCTAAACATGTTGTCTGATCACAGTATCACCTGCAAACTACATAGTCCATGGGGACCCCTGTATAATCTCCTGTGTCAATCTGTCCATCACCATTGAAAAGAGATATCATGATGTTTGTGCATAGCATGAAAGGAGTGTCACTGTTGTCTGTCTTATATTGCATGAGATGACATCTAGCTGTTGTTCATGCCATTGTGTGCCCATGGTCTGTTGTGAGCAATACACATCCAATAATATAATATATCTGATGACATCAGCAGTGTCTATTGTAGACATGAGGACAGTGTACCATAGGCTGCAGAAAAATTATCTATACAACATCCACCAGCAGCTCACACACACACACACACACACACACACACACACACACACACTCCCAGTTGACTACAGTGAGATTAGAACACCTTCCGCTGTATGTGTACAGACTATAGAACACAGTACTTAATGCATGTGCCATGGCACAAGTCTAATTTTAACAGCACCACAGGTGATGTTATAGTAGATGACATCAGCAGGCCATGTGGGAAACAGGAGGTTGGAGGACTGCTAGACATGGATGTTTTAAGCAAACAGAAAAGCAATGCAAAACATGCAAGTTTCCAAGGCAGTGTTGAATACATGCTCACAGCCTTCTTTATGAAGACAGACACACCAAGTGAGATTAAACCCCCTATCTATCTACATTTATAGGCTAGAGAACAGAGTACATAACACACAAGCCATAGCACAAGTCTGTCTTCAACTGGACTGCAGATGATCTTATAGTAGATGACATCAGCAGGCTCTGTGGGGGACAGGAAGTTGGAGGACTGCTAGATATGGATGTTTTTTGCAAGCACAAAAGTAATGCAAAAGTATGCTGTTTTCCAAGACAGTATTGAGCATGCACTCACAGTCTTCTTTATGGAGTCAGCCACACACACTATTACAGTGAGAACTGATCCCCTATATATCTAAATGCACAGAATAATGAACACACTTTTTATCGCAAGCACCACTACACAAGTTGAATTTTAACATGACTTAATGTGAACTTATAGTAGATGACATCATCAAGTGATGTAGGGAACAGCAGCTTGGGAGGCCTGCAGAGGCACATTGCTCCTTAGTGTCATCTGAGGCTAGTAAGTAGTTTACTGTTTAGAAGCTGTGTAACAACACAAGACCCTTATTGAGGATATTTGGATGGTTTCTTTTGGCAGTGCAAGCCTGTGAGCACACCTTTATCGCTGTGTCCATGGGGGAGCACACAACATTATATATTACACCTTAGTTTTGTGTTGGATGTATGTGTTGTAGAATTAAGGAGATCCCATGGTTGTACTGATTGTAGTTGAGGTTGGTAGTGAGGAAACACACATGGATGTTTATTAACTATCTGTGCAGATAATTGCACTGTGCCCTCAGATTGCAATGTTTCCAAATCTTGGAAATATAGAACAATAAGAACACATATCTATGTATGTGATGTAATAATTAGCATACCTCTCAACCTCATAGAGCACAAAATCTATACAGAGCCATAATTAATATGATGAATGTTGAAATATTGCCCTTAGAAACCTTAAAACATAAAACAAAGCACCAGCCAACTCAGCCAGAAGTAGATAAAAACTCCTTTAATCCAAAGCATAAAAGGTGGTAAGCACTTTTTCATATAATACGCTTCATCAGACCATACAAATGCAAAAAAAATTAAGCTTTAAATAGCTAAAACAATGATGTAATTAACAATCATAATTAACAAACTAATCAAGCAAAAAACAAGCAATAAAAATCAACAATAAAACTTCAGTGAGTGAAGGGGACATGTCTTAAGCACAGGTTTAAGTAGCACCATAGTATTTAAGCCAGAATCTTTATCTGCACGTAGTGCAACAGTCCATTTAGTTCCAGCCATTTCTGACTTATTAACTATATCCCTTTCCCTAATGCCTTCCTCTCTCTTCTGTAAACTAAAAATTTTAAAAGAGTGTGTAACCTCCATATTCAAAGCACAGTGCCTGGCTAATGCATTTCAGTCATTATTCTTCTGCATATCATATAAATGTGGTAATACTTGCCCTTTCAATGTGCAGTTGGTTTTACCAACTTACAAAGATGTGAAAACAGTGCACTTTGCAAGATAAACAAAACTCCTGCTATCACATATTTCAGAAATTCTCAATTCATAACATATGCCCATATCAGGATGTATGTATAATATATTTATGTGAGTATTACAAATTTAAAAGAGTGTATAACCTCCATATTCAAAGCACAGTGCCTGGCTAATGCATTTCAGTCATTATTCTTCTGCATATCATATAAATGTGGTAATACTTGCCCTTTCAATGTGCAATTGGTTTTACCAACTTAAAAAGATGTGAAAACAGTGCACTTTGCAAGATAAACAAAACTCCTGCTATCACATATTTCAGAAATTCTCAGTTCATAACATATACCCATATCAGGATGTATGTATAATATATTTATGTGAATATTAGGAAGGAGTTAGACCTTAGGTGATCAGTGAGTGTGCTATGCATTGTCTCTTAGCCAAGGAAAGGCATACTGAGCATGCCTGCATTTACCTACAGGGACAGTATATGGGGGTTCCTCCTCCGAGTCCTCCTGTGACTGTGGCTGTTGTGACCAAGGCATTGGTGGGGGAATTTGCACCCGTTCCCCTTGCTGATTCTATGCAGCTGTTTCTGCATGATCAGATTGTGCTGCATAGCACAAACTGTGAAAATTTGTGCACATGTGCTTGGAGTATAGTGCAAGGCTCCACTAGATATATCTAGGTACAGGAACCATGACTTCAGAAGCCCAAACACACATTCTATGATGTTCCCACTTTGTGTGTGCGCCTCATTATGGTGTTCTTTTATGGGTGTGTGTGCATTTCTGAGGGGTGTTATCATCCACGTTTCCAGGGCATAGCCAGCATCCCCCAGGAAATGGCCCTGTGGGATGTCCACCCTAGCAAACATCTGGTACAACTGTGATGTGTGCCAGATATGGGAGTTGTGATAACTGCCAGAGTTGCCAGCACACACATTCAAGATAATCCCCTGGGCATTGCAAATGACTTATTAGTTGATGGAATGGTATCCCTTTCAGTTAATGTAGATTCTACCCTGCTCACCAGGTGATGCCTTGATGTGTACATGAGTGCAAACTATGGCAACTAGTACATCAGGGTAGTGAGCTACATGATAGAAGTGTTGCATATTGCTATTCCTCTCCACAGCAATGAGGGGAAAATATATGTGTTCACTGGCATGTATAAGCATGGCATGCAGGACCTGGTAGAACATCCTAGATGCTGATGCCTGTGACACTCCGATCATGTCCCCAGCTGGTCACTGAAAAGTAGCTGCAGCTAATATTCTAAGGGCTACACATATCTTAGTTTCCACTGGGATGGGTTCCCCTCGGTTGGCTCTGGCTCTGAGTTGAGGCCATCATAACTCAATGAGTTCTTGTAATGTGTCCCTGTCCAACCTGTAGTGCTCTACAATCTCCAGCTTATGTAGCATCTTGTAGGCCACCTTAGGCTTGAACACTCTTCTCCTCCTCAGCCTAGGCCTATTGTCATCAGCACCAGCACCATTAACTTCAGCCTCAAGCACATGCAGATTTAGAGTAGCTGTAGCAGCCCCTAGCATTATGTTACTTAAAAGTTTCAAGTTTCTACTCCAGTGTTGTTGAAGTATCAAGGGAAAATCAGACTGTAGGCTATATGCATACTTTATACATTTCTTGATTAGGACCACTATCTGGTACTGGCTGCTTTAAATGACATTCACCTGCTTAGGATATAATTGACAGGATTTAGAACTCTTGCTGCAGTGTGCATTGTTGTACTCTGTGCACTGACAAGCAGCAAAGCGCAGCTATGCATAATGACAGCAAATCATGTAAAACGCATTGTAATATCATCACTTGTCTGATATGTACAGAATATGCTAATTATGGATAATTGCACTTCATTTCTATGATCTACAATGGGAGCACAGTATGAGTAAAAGTTGATGTACCATGTACTTGAACCTAATGTATCTGTACCCTAATCCAACCCTTAACAGTCATCAACACAGGACTAGAGAGGGTTAGATGAGCACAGTCCCACTTACCAGGTTTGTGCAATTCTCAGAAGTTCTCATCCATGGAGAACAGACACTGTGTAGAAGCTTACCTTGAGTGTACAGCCCTACATTGTCCCTGCTTTTGTGATTCAAGAAATATATTAATTTTTACATCATTTACATAATAATCATGCTGACAGCCTGGAATCTACATGGACAGTAGCTGTGTAAGCTGGGCAATAGCACAGGACCTCAGAATTAAAGACACAATGCAAGGTATTACTGTAATTGTTGTGACAATATATCATACCATTCTTTTTAATTACATTTGCATTATTGTTATTAAAATATTTTGTGTGTAGAGGCACATTGCACAAATGTGTATGAAATTAAAATGTTTTAAATTTATAGTGATTTGACACATATTCCTGATCCTTCTGGACATCTTCAGCAGGTAAATACCTGTTTTTACCTTTTTGTGGGCATTCTGTCCATATTTCGGGACTTCAGTATGCCCTTTCTTCTGCGTAGGCTCCTTTACATGCTAAGATGTCACATACACTTCCAACATGGACACAGAGCCTACATGGTTGTGTGCAGAGTTGTTTGATCACTGCACCATCTTGGCTGGCTTTATTAGCGCAAAATTCAGCTACTTACACTGAAATTTGCATGCCATGAAACTTTCCATCGGTGTGCATGAATGGGTGCGCTTGTGAACCGCTACACAGAGTTTACTGAATCTAAAATCTGTTGTGCCCGTATTTGCATCACATCACATCACAACACAAACATGGAAAAAATGACCATGTAAGCTTTATAGAATTTGAACCCATAATGTTGGATGTTGTTTCCTCATGACCATCTTGCCAGACAAGTTCACTTGCAGAGTGCACTTAATACAAATGATGTATTTTACTGACTGCTGATGCTTTACATTTTTCAGTTAGATAAATATGGTTTCAGCTATGGAAATCAAGCACTGTGGATTTTATTATGGAATGCCAACTACATCTTTGCTGATGAGCTGAAAGGACAACAAAAAATGCTGAAAACACAGAAGGGAGAAAAAAATGAACTTTTTTTTATTTTTTTGCAGGGGCAAGTCCACCTCCACCACCTCATGTCGATGGCAAGCCCCCACATCCCCGAATATTATATATACAAATTCTACAATTGCATCAACTCATTGTCCCAAAATAAGTGAATTATTTCCAGCACACACTTAGAAACTGTATCAGCCTTGATTTCCTTTGGAGAACAGACCAGCATAATGCATTTCATCTTTTTTTTCTTTGTACTACTGCTTAGGCAATTTTACCTGAGCCACTGTAGGGGTGCTGCATCATGAGACTGGCAAGGTAATCGACTTCTGGGTATTGGACATAGAATAAGGACTTACTTTGTTAGTAGCTTTCTGTGGTTGATGTATCTAGTTGTTATACTTTGCAATCCTGAATAACAACATCATTCAGCTGTGAAAAGACCAGCATCATGCAACAGTTTAAGAGTTGCACAATGCTGTAATTTTTGCTCACAGAATTGTTGGAGCAGCATGGTATATTAGGTAGCATTTTGCAAGTGACAGAGAAATGTATTGGTTTCAGTATTGTTCCTTTGTGTGGCTACTTAATACGGCCTCCAGATTATGTAATCTCCACAGTAGCAGTTTAGATACTTTACTGCAATACTAGTGTTGATATTAATATATTAGTTCAGGACTAATGAATACACACAATTAATTATTTAAAAACACATTGCTGGTGAATAAGTAACATGCTGTTGTGTATGTATTATTGGCCAAATGCTTCTCTAAACCTGGTAAAATTTCCAATTTTTGTCAGTTTAATTTTTATGTAATATTACATACTCACCAGGCATGGTCAGTAACCTTATAATACAATATAAAAGTAACTTAAAGGCATATTACTAAGAGCATAATCTTATACATCTCAGGAAAATAATAACATATCTTTGTGATAAAGCACTTAAGAGTCCAATACATAAAACAGTAATCTGCATGAAGGTGTGGAAATGCAGCATAATTCCTCGGATTCAGCAAGCCTTGCACGGCTTTCAGGATTAGTGCAGGAGCTCCAGCAGGCAATATGTCTGCAGTGCAATCCAGGAATAACCTGTAGGGGCATGCACGAGAGCTCCTGCACTAGTCAGCCCCTGTATGCAAATTACCACATTTGCAGGAAAAATCCATGCAAATGAGGTGAATTTGCAATCCAGGAAGCTGGAAACCGGCCATGCAAGACTAGTGTCATCTGCAGAAATGTACTCCGCCAGTAACAGAGTACAGTTCTGCAAATTCCAAAACGGAGCCATGAAAGCTCCAAATAAAGGGTGGATATCATTTAGAAAGGATGAAAAAGGCCAAGTATAATGACATTTGCATGGAAAACAGTTGAAAAAAAATCAACTTTTATTTTGTTTTAGCCGATCTCGGCTGTTTAAGCGTAGGGTAGCGGCGCACAAACGGGATCGGGGGAAAATAAGAAAATAAACCTAAAATAAGCATTCTAACTAAAATCACTATTCTGCCATTATAGTCAATGGCAGGCAGAAGACAAAATGGTCAGTGAATAGTGGTTGCTAAGGGGGAAGGCTCAGTGTGAGACATGTAGCTATGCATTAGCAGGCACTCCTACTCAAATGAGGGGAATGATAGTGAATCCCAGATTTCCCCTGCATGCTAATCAGCTCCCAATAGAGTAAGAGCAGGAATAGCTTGTTGCAAGCCTAGGAGTTAGCTGACATCATGGGTGCATGTTTCAGCATACTGTAAGCAGATTGGAGCCCTGTGGCTCAGATTTGCTCCTAGCTTAGCACAGCTAGGCAATGGGTTGTGTCTGAGGCTGCCTAGCACTTTTTACATTACCTAAGCGGGTGTGCGTGCAGTGCACCAGGTTTTAAAGAAAAAAAAAAAGAAAACCAGGAAATAGCAGCTCTGTGCACATTTGAGCACTGTGTTTTTGCTGTGTGCCCCCAGGCTTAAACAGGAAGGCAATGGGAAGGGAAAACAGCAGTAGGAAGATAATCTAGGAGAACTAGCATAGCTGGCAGGTGAAATATATCAGAATCAGCCAATTACACAGGCATCAGACCAGTGCAGCCGGAACACTACTATAAACTATGCAAACACCTTCCCCTCTGGTTTTCCCATACTCTACACCACTGGTGTATACAAGCAGGGAAGTTTTAACAAACAAAACAACAAAATGGTAGGGGCTGCAATAGCTATAATACAACAACTTCTGGAAGAGGCTGAGGGTGGTGAGGATTTGAATGCTGTCGACCAACCCACAGTGAAGAGACAGAGAAGAGTGTACAGACCCAGGGTAACCTTCCAGGCCAGGGGCTACATGAGCTGGAGATATTGGAGTGCTATAGGGTGGACAGAGACCTCCTACAGCAAATTTTTGAGTTGTGCCTTCCATGCCTGACACACAGAACTAACAGAGGAGAACCCATCCCAGTGGATACCAAGGTATGTGTAGGCCTAAGAATATTAGTTACAGGTACCTTTCAAAGGCCAACTGGGGGTATGATGGAGATCTCACAGGCATCAGCATCCAGGGTAGTCCACCAGTTCCTGGATGCCATGTCAGCACATGCCAGTGAGCAAGTATATTTCCCCCAACACCCGTGAGGCATTGGCCAGCAATATGCAACTGTTCCACCAAATAGCAGAATACCCTGAGGTAGTGGCTGCTCTACACTGCATGCACATATGCATCAATGCACCACCTGGTGAGCAGAGTAGGGTCTACATCAACCGCAAGGGCTTCCCCTCTATCAACTGCCAGGTCATGTGCGAAGCCCATAGCATAATAATGAATGTCTGTGCTGGTTGCCCTGCTAGCTATCATGATTCCCACATCTGGCATCTGATGCAGCTGTACCAGGGATTTGCCAATGGGGACATCTCTTACGGTCACCTAGTGGGGGATGCTGGATACGCACTGAAGCAGTGGCTGATGACACCATCAGAAATGCACACACACCTGAACAAGAACTCCATAATGAGATAGATGCACAGACCAGAATTATAATAGCGCGTGTGTTTGGGATGCTCAAATCACGGTTCCAGTGCCTGGACACATCCAGTGGATCCTTGCAGTACTCACCAGCTACATGTACCCAAATTGTCATCGTATGTGCCATGCTACACAATATGATCCTGTGGAAACAGCTGCAGCAGGAACAGCACGGAACAGGCCCACACAGCCCCCCACCATTGCCAAGGCCTGCACAGGCACAGAGTGACTTAGAGGAGGAACAACCAGAGCCTGCCCCAGTAGGCAGAAAGAGGCATGCCCAGTATGCCTTGGTCTTGGCAAAAAGGCAACGCATAGCACATACACTGACACATGAGGGACCCAGGGAATAACACCTCTCTCTGACTCTTACATACAGTAAAAGGGATGCCAAGCATGACACTACCTGTGCTCAACCATGTGTAGGGAGTGTACTATGTGCATCCGACATAGGCAGACCTGCAGCACCAACCTCAATATTGGGACATCCACAAGGTAAGTCACTCAACCTACCAATTGCTGAATGGAGTAGAATGTGTTGTTACCTGTATCTATGGTATGGATACGAGCATGCAAGGGAATCGGCTGGTTGAATGGTATGCCAGCAGAAAGTAGACACCTATTGTGGCACCATGGGATCTGTAACAAATACTGGTGTCACCATAGTAGCCAGTACTACACAGGGTGACAAAACCCAGTGCAGAAAATGTGCTGGGCCACATGTGTGTCCATATGACTCACACATGCCAGTCAGGGAGGTTCACATATCCAACAACATTCTCAGCCAGCAGGACAGGTGTAGACAAACACAAACAAAGGCTGTGCTATGGTCTCTGAATGATGCCTATGTGTACTCCCTCCAGGCCTACACAGACAGACTGCAACAGGTCATTCAGTGGGATTTTTGTTCTGAAGGGTAGGAAGTCTGAAACTAATATGTAGGTCAATCAAAGCTAAGACCTGTAGTACACTGATATGCCCCTAGTCAGCATGGTAGGTTAGAATACAGAATGAAATGGTGTACCTGACATACCAGTACAGTCATAGCAAATGTGTCCAAGTGTCAGGTGTGCCCCCCGTCCTATGTAGAAATGTAAAAACAGTCAGGTGTGCCCCCAATACTGTGTAAAAGTGTAGTAACAGTCAGTTGTGCCCCCCAATCCTGTGTAGAAATGTAGAAACAGTCAGGTCTGTCCCCCCACAATCCTATGTAGAAATGTAGGAACAGTCAGGTGTGCCCCTTCCCCCAACCCAGCATAGAAATGCAGTAACAGTCAGGTGTACCCCTCTCCCACAATCCTGTGTAGGATTGTAGAAACAGTCAGGTGAGATCCCCCCAGCCCTACTTAGAAATGTAGTAACAGCCAGATGTGCCCCCCCAAACCTATTTAAAAATGTAGTAAAGGTCTGGTGAGGCCCCCCAATCCAATGTACACACATCATAACAGTCAGGTGTGCCCCCCCCACAACCCTATGTAGAAATGTAGTAACATGTTTGTGTAGGTATAATACCAGTGGAGCACAGATGCACAGAGGTGGCCAAAGTAGCAGGATAGGTTGCAGCATCTGCACAATATGCAGGTATGTGTTTGTTAGGTTGATGTGTGTTTCGTATTGTGTGAGAGTGGTCAGTATGTATGCATGTTGAGGTAAGACCTGATGGCCATTCCCTCTACTGCTGATGACAGGGACAAGTCCTCACAACTGCAGTGCCAAAGACAATACCCACCAGTATAACACATGCTAGCAGTAAGCCATTGTAAATGTATGGCGATAATATGTGTCACCATCTGAAAGACTGACATGGCATGGCTGTTGGGCTAGATATACAAGCAGTACACAGGGGAAAGTACCCCAGACATACAGTATATATTATGTCACTGTGAAATGAACACACCCTTGGAATTGTACATGCAGGTATGCATCACATTATCTGGTCCTGTAGTAGAAGATACCGGTGTTGCCTGCCCAAACACTCTCAGATCACAAAGCAGGTAGGATTGCTGTATTGGGAAACAGCTGATGTATCTGCACATGCAAGCATAAGTGGAATGCCCACTGCATATCCGTGTGTCAGATGCAAGTAGTGTCCATAGCACACATGCACCAAGCTCATGTAAACACCACCCACAGGTACCTCTCTGGTTGTACTCCTGCTGTGGGGAATGGGTATAATATGACCCCACCTGAATATGGCAATAGCAAAAGAATGCTGCATGCAGTGCAGGTGTCCCATGCAGGTGTGTTGCTAGCTGTAGGTAGCACCCTGCCAGCATCCACAGCACCCGATCAATACTGATAGAAGGTATTAACACACGTACTATGTCACCCCAGGAGAATATACTATATGGCGGTCTGAGACTGTTGGACTGACAGAATGCAATGGTCTGCCACATCTGGCCCCCATCAACACCTAATTGCCCACAGGCCTCTGCCAGGAGCCTGTGTCTCACACGTATTGCCAATGCATGTTATGTCATGGACACCCAAATAACAATAAAACGCACTCCACATAAGCCATATGCAAGGCCATGTGGACAGACCACAGTAACATGTCAACCATGTTCCACTGCATGAACTGTGGACCAACACCGACACACAGCTGTGATAGGGTGATAACCTTAGGGAAAGTATCAGCAAATGTATGCATAATGTAAGGAAGAGGATAGAATAACGGGGGGGGGTGAGAGCGTGGGCAGCATGGAATGTGCAAGGTCCGACACAAAGCTGTGTGCACACACTATCCCTGGCTATAAACACATAAATGGGTGGCTACATACCTGCCCATACACCACAATAGGGATAATGACCTGACTCATGGCCCCTGCCTCTGGGTAACCTGTGTGAATCTGTACAGCTGTGAGGTATTGCCATAGCAATATAAGGCCATGCTGTCATGTTGATAGATGTACAAGTATGGGATCCCCTGCCAGCACTGTACCAAGGTGCTGAACTGGATACACAGACCCAGCAGCAAGTGTCTGCAGCTCCCCCTCCAGGATGGCATGACCTACCATGAATATGTAGACGTCTGCCCACAATACTGCACACAGATGCAGTCACCCTTGTCCCCCAAGATATCACTGTGAGCAGGAATGTCCACCTAACAGTACATGAGGACAGAAAACATTGCAGTGTAGAACATTGCACATGTCTGAATATCTCTGCTAACAGCAGTACCATGTAGTTGAAGCAGCCCAGACACAATCAGCTACAGTACACACTATCCCCTGCAAACTTTGTCCCCATATTGCCAAATGATTGATGGATACCCTGCAGAAACAGTTTGTTACCTGTAGGTGAACAACACAAAGGTCTGGACTAGAGTGCAAACTACCTGGAATTGATCCATACATTCAATACAGAAGGGCATACTGGGCATGCTCACACACTTAAACAAATGAAGTCCATGTCTGCAAACAACAGTGGACCAGACATATCTGGCAGTTGCAGATGTTAGTGCAGACACTCCTCAGTATGCACCACTCATGCTTTGCACACACACTGGATAGGAATACAGACATATATCCAAGGACAACACACTATAATAAGCCAAAAGTAGATGTACATAGATGTGTGGAAGAGAGTGATTGTAACAAGGAGTCATCCATTATGAGGCCTGTCCTACCCAGCACACAGCCAAATGGTTACAACCATATGAGGTTCAGATGTCAATCACTGTAGATATTAGCCACAGGTATATGTTAGCATTACAGACTATGTGGGGCAAGTGCTAGCTATGCAACATGACTGTACAAGGAAGTAGTCATCTAGCAGCTGTATACACATACCTGTGGAATATAACTCTGTGTGTGCCTGCATTTGGTGTGTCAACCTCTAGATGAATGGGTTATGGCCCATGCACACACACTGCCCTCCCCATAGCCCTACACTGACAAGCCTGCTGAAGTCATCCACTTTGAAATGTACTTTTGGGAAAGTTATAGCCCAGTAATCTCCATGATGTGTCTTATAACTGTGTACTGCTGTAGTGTAATAAACTAGTTTGGTAGGAGTTCTAACCCCAGACATAGCAACTGTGTGTGTGTGTGTGTGTGTGTGTGTGTGTGTGTGTGTGTGTGTGTGTGTGTGTGTGTGTGCGTGTGTGTGTGTCGGTGTGTGTAGAGAGCAATGCTTTTTAGGTTAGTCACACTAACTGCAATTCAAATGCCCTACATTGGCAAGGCTGCTGATGTCATCCAATTTGAAATACACCTTTGGGAAGATTGTAGCCCAGTAATCTCTGTGGTACATCCTATAACTGCATACTGCTGTAGAGTGATAACCTAGCTAGGTAGTAGTTCTAATCCCAGTCATGGCAAGTGTGTGTCTCTGCTGTGTAGAGCGCAGTGGTTTTTTAGGATAGTCACACTCACTAAAATTCAAATGCCCTACTTTGGCAAAGCTGCTGATGTCATTCACTGTGAAATTCATCTTTTGGAAAGCTTTAGCCCAGTAATCTCAATGGTGCATCATATAACTGCGTACTGCTGAAGTGTGGTAAAATAGTTAGGTTGGAGTTTGAATCCCAAACATGGCAACTGTGTGTCTGTGTAGAGAGCAATGCTTTTTAGGCTAGTCACACTCACTACAATTCAAATGCCCTACTTTGGCAAGGCTGCTGATGTCATTCACTCTGAAATACACCTTTCGGAAAACTCTAGCCCTGTCATCTCTATGGTGCATCCTATAACTGCATATTGCCTTAGTGTAATAAAGTAGTTAGGTAGGAGTTCTAACTCTAGATGTGGCAACTGTGTGTGTCTCTATCTGTGTAGAGAGCAAAGCTTTTTAGGCTAGTCACATTCACTACAATACAAATGTCCTACTTTGGCAAGGCTACTGATGTCATTCACTTTGAAATACATCTTTGGGGAAGAAGTACTCCAGTAATCCCTGTCGTGCGTCCTATAACAGGTTCATGCTGTAGTGTGGTATACAATGCTTATAGGGGTTCTAGTCACACACATGGCAGTTGTGTATGTTTCTATGTCTGTGTAGGGAGCAATGCATCTTAGGCTAGTCACACTCATTACAATTCAAATGCCCTACTTTGGCAAGGCTGCTGATGTCATTCACTGTGAAATACACCTTTCAGAAAGCTGTAGCCCTATAAACTCCATTGTGTGTCTTATAACTGTGTACTGCTTTAATGTGATAACATAGTTAGGTAGGAATTCTAATCCCAAACATGGCAAAAGTGCATGTGTGTCTCTGTCTGTGTAGAGAGCAATGCCTTTTTAGGCTAGTCACATTCACTACAATTCAAATGCCCTACTTTGGCAAGGCTACTGCTGTCATTCACTTTGAAATACATCTTTGGGGAAGAAGTACCCCAGTAATCCCTGTTGTGTGCCATATAACAGTTTCATGCTTTAGTTTGATGTAGAACTCTGATAGGGGTTCCACTCCCACACATGGCAGTTGTGGATGTTTTGTGTACGTTTCTAAGTCTGTGAAGGGAGCAATGCATTTTAGGCTAGTCACACTCATTACAATTCAAATGCCCATACTTTGGCAATCCTGCTGATGTCATTCACTGTGAAATACAACTTTGGGGAAAGAGTACCCCAGTAATTTCCATGGCACATCCTATAACTGCGTAGTGTAATAAACTAGTTGGATTGGAATTCTAATCCCAGACATGACAGGTGTGTGTGTGTGTGTGTGTGTGTGTGTGTGTGTGTGTGTGTGTGTGTGTGTGTGTGTGTGTGTGTGTGTGTGTGTGTGTGTGTGTGTGTGTGTGTGTGTGTGTGTGTGTGTGTGTGTGTGTGTGTGTGCGTGTGTGTTTTTAATTCATATCCGGTGTGGGGGTGGTTGTGAGTGTGTAACAACTGGACTCAATGGGGAGTGGGTTTTGCAAATTTCTTATATGGTGGCCCTAGTATATATCACAATGTCTGCCATACAGGGATAACAGATGTGAAATTGCCAAGAGGCTGGGGTGCCATGTGACATCAAGGCCAGGCGAGCAAAGTAGCAACCCTAGTATTACCAAGAGAACACTCTCAACCCGTGTCTCATACACACAGATACACACTTGCCTAGGCAACAGCCACTTATGTTGGTAGTACCCTGCATATTGCCCACTGATAGTAACCATGGTGTGATTGTAGTGGGCTTCAGAGGAAATGGCACCCCATCCATCAGTCCAATAGGCACGTACATGCTGACAGTGCACCTTCCCCCATGTTCCCCACTGGACACCTGCAACACTTGTGATGCCATCATATGTGACCCACAAAGGACATACCATGCCTGAAAAACATGCCGTGTATGGACAGATGCCAATGACACCAGGAAATACCAGTATCATGCTATCAATGTAGGTGCAGGGTCAACTTGCCATCCATTAACAGTTCCCGCCAGATAAGGCCAGGACTGGCACATCTGATGATAAAAATCTGTGTACAAAACATGGGCCAGATACCCCAGGTACAGTTCCACATGTCACTGTACATGCATGTGGGAAGTGTGCACATCTCAGACACCGTCCATGTCATGGACTAAGGAACACATACATGGCAAGCAATGCACAACATTGGCCATACGCAATAATCACCCAGGTGACTGGATGGTGAATACAATACCCACCTGTGTGGGCAAATCCAGACACTACACCCCTGAGCTACAATGCAGACCATTGTCATGTGGCCTGATGCCAAGGTATACCCATTACTTAGCCTTGTAGAGCCATCTGGCACAGTTAACCACTACACACCAGTGAAGCAATGCACTCATGCATATCAGTACTGGCACCCTGTGACTGTGTGTCTGTTGTTTGATGAGTATGACTACATTCACACTCACTACAACCCCCATAGCAAACTGAAGCATGCTGTCTGATGTCTGATATCTCCACATACCCTTTGCCCTTATAACCTCTGTATGACCTCTGTGGTGCATATGATATCTGCACAGTAATGCATTCTGGCAATCTCACTAGTGATGAGTTGTATTCCTGGCCCTGCCAAGTATGACAATGTGTGTGCGTCCCTGTGAGAGTGTGGCTGTGTTGATGCTGGCACCTGTTCATGTGGACAGGCATGTGCACTACACCTACTGTATAGCTACCATATCCCTGTTGCAGATGTCACTCACCATCACATATACTTTTTGAGAGCTCCTCAACATGTAACCTATGTGGTGCATCCAATAAATGCATAGACATGTGATAGCGCTATTTTATTTTATTTATTTTATTTTACATTTGTTGACCGGGATAGTCCGACTGGATGCATGTTCATTTTCAGCGGAGGCCCAGGGAGAAAAGCTCCAAGGGTAAGCAGATATAGCATTACATAATACCAACACTATATATTACAAACAGACTATTGACAGAGATTACATAAGTAAGCAAGTTAAACAAGTTCCACAGGTTACAGTTAATCCTGAGCACAAGTCAGGATTAAATTAAATTACACAGTAAACTGGTTAACAAATTTTTACACATTCTAGAGAGAGTTAGCCAGGCTTGATACATTGACATAGCCAGTTAAGTGGCAAATGTTGTTTGAGTCTAGTTTTAAATTGACCTAAGGTGGAAAGTAAGGTAATATCAGCTGGAAGAGAGTTCCAGGATCTACTTACAGAGTTTGCAAAGAATCACTGGCTGTGTTATTAATTTTGCTAGTCTGAATTAGTAGTTTGTTAGAGGATCGAAGCGGTCTAGGATTGTTATAGGGGGTGATAATATTTTTAAGTGCAGGAGTATTGTCTGGATTATAGAGGATTTTATAGGTCATAATCAGTTGGTTATACTGGATTAGGCTGGGTAGTTCAAGCCAACCAAGCTGATTTAGATTGATGCAATGATGTGTCCTAAAAGGCAGCCCAGTGGCAAACCTGGCAATGTGGTTGTAGCAAATTGAGAGTTTGTTAAGGACAGTCTTGTTTAAATTCGAGAGTAGAGGGGATGCATACAGAAGGGTTGAAAGAAGGTGAGAGTGAGCTATCGCAATTTTAGCTGGAGGGATTAGGAAGGCTTTTATTCTGTAAAGTGATCCTAGTTTTTTATTGATGGTTTTGATAGTTTGGTTAACATGTAGGTCAAATTTTAGATTATTGTCTATGATGACACCTAATAGTTTTGTAGATGGGTCAGAGGAGATTATTGTGCCATCATTTGATTTTATGGTAAAGGTGACAGTGGTAGACCTATGTGCTGGTGAAAATAACAGCATTTTAGTTTTTTTGGGATTTAGGATCAGATGATGTTCAGAAAGCCAGTTTTCTACTGTATTAAAGGTGGTCTGGGTAGCTGACCATAACTCTACTGGAGATGTGGCTGAGCAAATCAGAGTAGAGTCATCAGCATATTGGATACAGCTGACTTTTGGGATGACAGTATAAAGGTTGTTAATGAAGATGGAGAACAGCAAGGGCCCTAGTATAGAGCCTTGTTGTACTCCAAGGGTGTTAGGTAGAAGGTTAGAGAGTTTGCTCTGCCAGAGGACAGCCTGCTGTCGACCATTCAGGTAGGATTGAAACCAATGGAGGGCTCCAGTATCTAAACAGAATGTTTGCAGGGTGTGGATTAAAAGTTGGTGATCAACCATATCGAATGCCTTGGAAAGATCCAAAAAGAGGGCTGAGGATATATAGTTGACAGGAGTTTGATACCCTGTACTGGTAGGTGTGTGATACAAACATGCTTAAGTTTTACTCTCTGACCTCTCCCTGACTTTTCTTTGGCTCTGTCTGTCTCTCTCACTCCCTTTCTGGTGGATGTGGAGACTTACACCTGCTTTGGTTAGGCAGCAGCAAGTGTATTTTAAGTGATGCTCATGATCAGCTGATGGCCTTTGCAAAAATTGCAGTCCTACTCTAGCTGATTGCATGTGGAACAGCTGTGGTAACATTCCCATAGCCAATTGCTTGGAAACACACTCCAATATCTAGGAACATCATGTTGGTGTTGGGCCTTTACATTCATTGTGAGCAGGAACTTGATCTGTTGTTTGGCCAACAGCATCTCAGATGGATTGGGGATTCACCTCTAACAACATACACTGTGGAAACAGGGCAACACACAGGAGCGGGATGTGCCTGACCTGACTACAGACTGTAAGTGCTGCTATACTGCATTTGGTGTAATGTTTGTTTACAAGGGTGTGTGTGGATATGGCTGTGCTATTTGTTTTAATACATGCCATGTCAGTGCTATGTTTATGAGGAAACCCCATCTGTAGGTTCATCTGCAGACTGGGCAGTGTGTGGTGCCTTTTGTTTAATGTGTTACCCACAGAGCACCTATCTGTGAACTGCAGAAGGTAGTGTGAGGATTGCAGTCAGTAGATGGTGACAGCTGTGAGAGTTACTGACTTCATATCCCTCATAGGACATATGTTGCAACAAACCCTGTTACAACAGTAAATGTATGAGGTTATCACAGCAACATGTCAACATTGGCCCTGTGCATGTGCCTCCAGCCACAACTCTGTCAACCTTTGTACATATGTCATGCAGTAAGAGGTGCATATGTGCTGTACACCATAATTAGTGACATCATATCTGATAACAAGCCAGTGAGATATCAGACTGCTACACATGTTATGTATAGTAGGGGTTATATTTTATGACATAACCTGGACATTCTGTGGTTGTGTGTACAGTACTGAGGTCTATGTACTTATGGTGATTGTTGACAGTGTGTCTATTGTTAATATGTACTTTGGCATGTGTACAGACTATGGTAGATGTCATTGTTCTTGGTCCTGTTCTATTTGTTGTTACATGCTGCTTCACTGTATGTTACCCTATCAGCGTACATGTTTGTAGGGCCATACATACACATGTCCCATACCACAGACAGCCATCGGACCACACTGTGTAGTGGCCCAGTATATGTAGGGTTAGTATGTGAGGGGCACATATGAGGATTGTGTTGAAAAGATAGTTCATATACTGTAATATTATGCTAGGTTACCATATGTGGCTGTGGCTGTGTTCACATTGGTTGTGGTTATGCACTTTCACACAGGTGTATCATACTCTGTGCTTTGACATGCCTGTAGAGCCTGCTATATATGTTGGTACATGTGCATTCCCCCATAGGAAATGGAGACCAGTGTTGAGCCAGTCTGCCTGTAGCCTGCACAGTGCTTTGTTACATGCCTAGCAGCTTAGTGTACTTACCCAGTGAGATGTCATGTCCAGATACTTGCCAGATGTACTGCTGCCGGGCCACTATAACAGTCATGTATGTCAGACAGAGCAGTGGGATGCTGTACAGATGTTTGTCAGTATAAAGTGGGTAGTACGTGGCCATGGCACCTCTGTACCTACTGTTATTATGTGTCAGGACAGACAGGGGTGTGTGAATGCATAACCTATGGGGGAAAATGTATACCAGTAGATACGTGTTATACCCATCTAGATGGCTGTTAACATCTACATTGTTAGGCTTGGTCCACATGTCTTGCACTAAGGAGTTCTATGTATACCTCTGGACTGTGCAGAGTGTGTCAGACTGTCCACATATATTGGCCAATATCTCTGCTGTACTCCACAGGAGCATTACATGCTAGCAGTGGTACTGTACTATAATGTTCTTAGGATGTCTGTCAGTAGCCAATGGCGCACATGTTAAAAGCAGATGTGACCTCCAATACACACCGTGTCTGTGAAGACAATCCCTATTATAATGCAAATAGTCTACAAATATACCTGCTATGCATATGTGACATCCCCTTGCACTATGAAGTTGGGACTATAGGGAATGACGTAGGACTACACTCCATGTTTAGGACATATGGTGAAAACATATGTATATATAATCATCCAGATATCTATATAAATATATACACATATACATATCGACATACATAGATGGATATGTATAGGTACATAGATATACATATAAACACTCAGATATATACATATACAGAGCAATATATGTCTACACATATACAGATAGAGATACATATGCACATATGGATATATACATATATATTGGCAGTAGTAGGTATATCAGAATAGATATGTATGCCCATATAGTTATAGATATCTACATATATACCAACACAACTAGGCATATCTGTACCCATAGGATGTTCATACATATATAGCTATATATACATATATCTATATATACATATACGGATGTATATATATATATATATATATATATATATATATATATATATATATATATGTACTTAAGAAGAGATATACATATGGCCATATACATGTAGCACTATAGAGATGTGTATACATGTTTACGTACATGTAGACATATATAGACCTATTATATGTATATAACCATATTCCTGTCATGTGTAAACCTCACAGTTGTGTATACCATCCCTGATGTATCTCACCGTATGTATCTACTATGTGTATATTATGATAAAACATCATATGTGATGCAACAGTCATATTAATAACAAGAACTATACAATTTAGGAAGAAAAGGCAATTGTTCAATACTACACAATTTGTGTATTGACAGCTATATTGGTAAAATATAGCTGTCTTCACAGTGGGCATGGTGTAGTGGTTAAGTGTTGTAAGTGTAGTGTACAGGGTCCTGGGTTCAGGACCTGTAAGGGCTGTTCATGTTCATGCTGGGGAGAACAAGGGCTGTCAGATACAGAGTGGTTATGGCAGATTAGCGAGTTTGTGTGGGTTTGCACAAAGCTAAGCTATGGGTAAACGTACATCCACTTACACAGTGTAGGCATTGCTTGCCAGTGTGCAAACCAGCTCAGCAGTTATATTGCAGCAATGTTGATACTTGCTAAGCATGGCTTATCCCTGGTAACAAGGTCACACAACCCAGTCTGATAACATAGCAGGGTACTCACATCTGTAATAAGTCTATGTAATGCCATGTACAATACATGCACCTACATGTTGTCATTACAGTAGCAAAGGGTGTGTGTGTTATGTGTGGAACACAGGCATATATGTGGCCTGTACAGCACTGTAATCTGTGTGAATGTGTTACATACAAGGGTATTAGGCCAGGGTATGTGCTGTCACGCTGGCATGTAGTATATCATGGCAGTACTACTGTTGACAGTGCTTACCAAGGCAAGAGCAGAGTGCTAACTGTAGTACTGACAACAGGCACACCTGCATGCATAGCTGGACACTGAGGCCTCCCTCTTGTATCCCTGGTGTGTGAGCTGTGTCACAGTATATACCCCTTTCCGGGTAATGATTCAACATGTGGGATGTAACTGTAGGCTACCGTCTGTACAGCACATGTTAGTGAGGGCTTCTGACATGTAGTTATGGCATACATATTGTTGTCAAATTTCTATCTGTCACCACACTCATCCTACTGCATAGCTACTTGCCAAGCCGATGACTGTCAGTCCCTGTACAAATGTGCAGATGGCAGGTATCCAGCTGGGATATGTACAGGCAACCTAAACGTGATTGACACTGACATGTCTGCCCAACTGTGTAAGAACTGGCACATATAGGAGATGTCACCCTGTACACACCACATGCCACAGGTACCACCACTACACTACCACAGTCAACAGAACATGCTTGGGTACAGGTCTCCATCACAGACACTAACCATGTGTTGTAATGCATGTTGCATACATGTCAACTTGATCACCTCAGTGGCCATGCGCAGGAGGCACCTGGAGGAATGGCTGATGCATGTCATTCTCACCCTGAAGGTCACAACAGTAGTGACTGTTGATAGATTGCCTTCTGCCACCTGGCAGGTGGCAGGATACCACTGTACACACAACCCCTACTCAACCCATCTCTCCTTGGACAATAGCTAGGTACATGGCTATGACTACCTGCAGCGATGCACCCCTGTAGTGACACATATGTATGTGTGCATAACTGATTCTAGCAGTGTCTGTGTGTTAACACACCTGTACTTGAGAATTCCATGAGGGCCTTCACAACCAATGCAACACCCATTGCCATAGTAAGTTGTGGCTGCTGCTGTATGGGACAATACATGTACCCTGTTAAGCTCCTCCCTATATCAGCTACACAAGCCTTGCAGTACCAGCACTACAGTGTTTTACAAATGGGTTGATAGCCATGGGATACCCAATGTGTTCTGGCATGTGTGTGTAGTTGGACAGGTTCGTATATCTGTAGGGTACAGTTTTCTGATGCCACATAATCCTATTACAATACCCATTGCCACATAGTAGTATGGATAGTGTTGTTGCTGCCCATAGGTGATGCATGACAATGCAACACCCAACTACGCTTGTGGTATGTGCATTAGATGCATATCCCTATAGTACCACTGTTGGAGTATACTATGGGTTGTATTGCAGTTGCGGCCAATGTGTGATGGTGAGTATGGCATAGTGTCATCATGGGTTTCAGAGAGTATAATATCCACTGGGGGATGTGGGTGCTGTGTACACTGTCATTACACCAAGGTACACCTAGTATATGTCCCATGTACCACGTTATGGTTGGCACTGTCACCATCAACCATACAGGTAACTGATACCACAATCCAGGCTAGTTATGCATGTGCTGTGTGCAGCCTACCTGTAACACATTGGACACACAGTCAAGTTTGTTAGCCCTGGTATCTCAGATGTGTGTCTGCCTGTTATGTGTCTGTTAATATGTATATGAAGTTATGTCACACTACATATTGTTCATATACACCCATTACATCCCCATTAGCATACTGTACAAGTCTGGGGATGTTCTGCATGTAACATGTAACCTGGGACAAACCTCACCCCAACTGCTGTGTGGTGTGTGCAATGTCATCCACACACTTCAGTATCACTACATAGCTAGGTAGGGTCTAGTCCCAATTTTGCCAAGTAACAGTGTGCATGTGTGTGGATGGGTGTACATCAGGTTGCTGGGTATACACGCCTCAGCAGGTCACCTGTCCATGTGGCACACACAATAACTATTTCAGTAACCTGTCACATGTGTTCAGCTGTACCCCAGATAAGTCACAGCCACGGTCTCACCACAGTGCCATACCCCATTGTAGAATATGACTGCAGACCATGCTCATGCTGACACATGTACACCTACAACACAAATGGATAACATTATTGGGACAACAACCAACCAGTGGTGCTAACAGCTATAATGCATCATTGCTGGATGGCTACACTACCTGCCATATATGCATTACAGTTTACTCCTTACATGTTATACTGCAGTACCGTGGTACACTGTAAAACAGTCACTGTGTGAGGTATCATCTTATGCACAGGGCATCCTTGTGCTGAAACATGTACACCTACAACACAATTGGATAACATTATAGAGACCACGACCAACCAGTGTTACTAATAGCTATAAAACATCATTGCTGGATGGCTACACTACCTGCCATATATGCATTACACTTTACTCCTTACAACATGTTACACTGCAGTACCATGGTACACTGCAGTACAGTCACCCTTTGCATCAGAACCATATTAGCCTGTCCCTGCATTAATGGTATGGATGACAGGGATGTGGCACAGGTATCATCATATACACAGGGTGTGATGCTGGTTTGCCAGAGGCTGAGGGTGGGCCATGCATTTGACACCATGCATGTGGGTGAGGGGTGTACTGCATTGAGCTGGGCATGGTTTTTTGGTGTGTGTAGGAATGGGATTGCCCTAGGTGTGTTTGTATAGTGTGTGGGTATGCATGCACACAGTTCTGCCATGTGGCTGGTCTACACAGGTGTTTATGGACAGCTGCAAACCATACTTGGCATGGTGTGCAGTTCACTGCCTCTGACCACAGACACGTGGACTGTGCCTGACAGGGGTTCCATGGGCACTTCCTGGTACAGGCCTCAATGTGCTACTCTCACCTGCTGATGACAAATGTCCACTGGTACCAGGCCCCTCCTGGGACAGACCAGGACCACATGCATGTGGCCTGTGCTGGTGTGGTGTGGACAGCACCCCCTCACATTTCCAGGGCTGGTACTGCCACTACGGGAGCCCCTTGGTGTCCTAGCATGTCCATGTTGACTGCCAGCTGTTGGTGTTGCTGGACCATGTCCACGCAGCCGTCACCGCATCCCCACCACACATTTAAGCATGGACACATCATGGCCGATAAGGGCCATCATCTCACCATGCCATCTATCCATGAGCGCGGTATAAGCATGGATGGCACCAGACAGTTCATGGATGTTGTCACTTACAGATGTGAGAGCAGCCCTCTGCAGCCTCAGGCCCTGTCTGGTGTAATGTTCCATACATGCCTGTGCTGCTATGACAGCCTGAAACATGCGCCTGCTGGTACCAGCTATGTCGCCTCTGCCAGGGGCATGATGTCCAGGGGCCCTATCACGAGCAACCTGTGACATCTGCCTGTGTGGTGGCTTGCTGGACATCCGGCTATGCCTGCTGCGACCAGACACAGTAGGCATGGTTACCACACTTTCCTGTGCACTGCCACCAAACACCAGCCTTCCCTCCACTATGGCCACTGGTGATGGGGTATGTATAGGCACTGAAACTATGTGCAGGGTTGGGGTGGCTAAAAGCGGGATGTCAAATGTTGGTGCAGTGTCGGCCTCTGACAACCCCACCTGTGCCTCAACAGTACTATCATCATCTTTGGTGTCTGTATGGACACCAACATCAGATTGCATGCAGGAGGGACCCTGACTCACCTTGCCACCTGTGGGGGGAAAACAATAAATGCACTTTAAAACCGGTACAGGATTGCCTAACAGTTCACACACACACGCACACACGCACACACGCACACACACACACACACACACACACACACACACACACACACACACACACACACACACACACACATGGGTGAGGTTGCACAATGATAGCACACACAGTCCTCCTATTACCCATCTGTCAACATGCAGAACATATGAGACGCAACAGCATGCAGTTTAACTATAGTCAATCCATGCTAGCAACAGTATACATGTGAAATGCATGCACTGTGTCACTAGGTGATGCCCCTTCCCCTGGATTCCACTGCATCCATGTACACAGTTGTGCACCTGTTCTGCACCCTGCTATGTACTGTACACCACACCTCACAGTTGTACAGCTCATTGCAGAATGTGTAGTACTGTATCAGTTATGTCAACTTTAATGTTCAAAGCCCCTATGTTTTTTAGCAACACATACCTGGGATGATATGTGGACTGATGTCATTTGTGAATGCCTGATGCCTGATTTACAGCTCTCAACATCAGCAGACCACATATGACCAATCCAGTACTCTTACACTAACAACCATCAGAGCACACAGTGGCTATGGGGGGTGTACACACCCTTTCCGATATGCTGCACCCATACGTGATCTCCATTGAGACCACATCACTGCATATCTTAGCAGTACATGTGCCTGATATGTGACATATATCCTGTACTTTCACATGCAGTGTCTACAGAATGTGTTAGGTGTGTGGATGCTGACCACAATGCGTAGACTCCGTGCGTGCATATGTGTGCTATGATGGCTTGAAGCAAATTTTGTTATGTGTACTATAGCAGTCACTACTCCTGGTGGGGGTATATCAGCATGGGCCATCTGCAGTTGCCATTGTATGTTCAGTCTGCCCTATACATGTCCCCCTACTCTGCATGATTGCAAGGTCCACTCATGTGCACATCCCTTGGTGTTCACACACTGCCAGCACTATTGCTGTGAGGGTAGGATTACATCTGACACAGGTCCTGAACCTGACTATGTGTGGATACTGCCATTCTTAGCATCATTAGGATCCCTGCTGCAGTTCACTGGTGTGTCATGCTGACACACCTCCCTCCTTCAACCGTTTTACAGATGCATGACAAGTAAACCCTACACGTGTGTCACTTTGCAGTGTCCCATACACTGAACACCACATGTTACAGCCTAGTCCCAGCTGATAATGTGGACTACTGTAATGCCTTATGCCATAGTGTATCTCTGCAGTAGTTGCCATTGTCCTACAGGTATATACACTGGAGTTGTACTGTATATGGGTGTTGTTCCACACATGTCCCTTCTGTAGGCCATGTCTCCCACCATTATGTTATTTCCTGTGGACACATTCTGCAATGACAGGATATTAGTTATCATGCAGGTGTCTGACATACCCTTCCAATACCCCATGATGGTCACCCCTGTGATGCTATGCATTTTACAGCAACAATACGTGCACATGTACAGCATGCATTCTGGGTAGGTGTGTTAGATGTGTGCATGATATATACCATTGCCATTACATGCCTGGTATGTTGGCAAGCATCTACATAAACCATATACACTGGCTACAGGCTGCTGCCTTGGTGGTATACCGGAGGGACCTACATAAGAGGGTGAGAGATGCAGTGTCAGTGGCCACACCTGTGGCAGTGCTACAGGGTGGATGCAGTATTACAGAACATCAACAGCAAGTTTCCACAATACTACCATATATGGACATCTGTTTATCACTACTAAGCAGCAACACAATATACCTATGACATGTCAGATATGCATGTTCTACCTGTACCAATGCGGATGTATACGCAACAGTGGTCTACTGGTGTGCCCTGTGGCCTTATCTGCATGCTCCTCGGCCGGTGTGTGGGTGGCACCCACCTCCACAAAAGTGTCCGGCGGTTGGTGGCTGGCTGGACGGGCAGGTGCCACAAAGCTGGCCAGGCGCTCCTACACATGTGTCAGGGGAGATGGATGGCATGAACCCCCCTGTGGTGAGGTAATCCCACCGGACTGCAGCAGCATGCTGATGGGCATTGCAAAGCAGGTCAGTACAATGATGCCAGACCTTCTCATAAATGCTGTTGTGCAGTCTGACATCATTAACCCTGTGGACAAGGTTGTTCCACAGGGCGGTCCACTCTTGCTGGTCATGGGCAGCCTGGCCGAACAGCACAGGGTAGTGCTGGGTTAAATATGAGATCAGCACTTCATTTTCGGCCACTGAATATGTTGGCAGACGTGCATGTGATATCTTGGCTGAAAGACATAAAGTTGGTAACAGGTCTGAACAACTCATACAGCAAGGTTACCACAGTTCTTCATACACATCTCTGTCACCCACCCACCATATCAGTGACAACAAACTGTACACACAATTCATTAGGTATGACTATAGCTTACTTACCAGTGGAACAGATATTGTATTGTACCACACTCTCTGCTATATGTTTGTAGCCATGTTTCCTGTGTGGACACTATCATTGCTGGCCTGTTACAGACAATTCACCTGCATGCCATTGTCAGGGCCACTATGGTTCCATATATGCCTGTGGTATGGCTGCTTTGTGATTGCTGCACATCTGACAGTCTGTGTTATTGGGGATATCCATGCATGCTGTTGGACATGTTCCGGGATTGTGTAGACTATTACTATCAACATATGTTCTATAACAGTAATATAATGGCATGTATATGTACTATTGCCCAGCAGAACCACCTCTCCAAACCCATCTGCCCATTTACCTGGCCAAATCACATGTGTGTCCCACCCTGGGGCCTCCTTATGTACTGGTCCAGCAATACCGTCATGTGGAACCAACCCAGGGGATGTTGTCCCTCCCCCCCTTGGGGCACACACAGACATGTTCCTGTCCCCTGAGATCAGGTCCGGGGTCTGTCCCATAACGGGCTCGACAGGCACATGTGGGATGTGCTACATCACTCTGAGGCACCCAGTACACATTCACAGGGCTGACATGCTCCTTCTGCTCAGGCTGCAGGCCAGGGACCTACAGGATGTGGACTGCTGTTGTGAGTAGCAGTGGGTGGGAGGCTTGTTCTCATTGTGTCCATATTGGGACCCATGGGGCAGCCACATCACAGACCACACACACCATCCAGGGTGTTTACCCACCACATGTGTCACATACCACCCCTGTAGACTATCTATATCTACCAACCCTGACCACCTCCATAACTATACCTGACATACTTCCCCATATTCCTGTACAGCGCAGATGAGGGGAATGTTGTCCCAACAAGGGGTTAACATGTGACATACCCATCCATGTTGCACACACTGCCAACTGTAGATATATGTGTGTATTGCTATGTGTGCTGTTTCCTCGCACATAGCATGCAGCACTGTGGTAGTAATATAAGGGACATGTATTTACATACATATATGTTTGTGTGTGTGTTCATAGGTTCATAGGTTCATACTAGGCTATCTGCCCTAGGGCATTTACAAGCCTAGCCAGAGTGTGTTTGGCTTTCGCCACCCCTTGGAATGAGTTTACTGTGCCCTTTTTAAGGTTGTGTTTACTGTGCCTCTGTCTAGTAGTGACACAGAAGTGATCCCCGGGGTAAACCTACGATCTCCCATCCACTCGTCATGATTTTTCTTGAAGAGAGTCAGTGAGGGGCTCTGCCTAACATGGACTGGGATTCTATTCCAGAGTGAAGGGAGCCTCTGGGTTATGAATATGTCCCTCCAGCATGTCCTATTTATTTCTGTGCTGAGGTTCAAGTCACTCGATCGCGTAGCTCTAAGGGATTTGGATTTTCTGAGGTGGAGCATGTCCATTAATTCAGGGTTGGACATGGCTTTGTACGTCAGGCATAGATCGCCTCTGAGTAGGCGGTATGCAACTGAGTAGAGCTGGAGTTTCTTTAGCCGAGCAGCATATGGCATCTGTTTGAGTGTCTTGATCTTCTTAGTGAGGTACTTTTTGAGTCTTTCTAGTTGCTGCAGGTGTCGGGTAAGGTACATTCCAAATGGGGCATTGTACTCAATTATGGGCCTAATGAGGGATGAGTAAAGGGGCACAATGACCTCCCTTATCCTTTCATGATAAGGTGGGCTATATAGAAGGTCTTCCTAACTACTTTGGTAATGTGGTTGTCAAAGGAGAGGTTACTATCAACTTGGGTCCCCAGGTCCCTAATTACTTCTTCTGTACTTAATGGATTACCTCTTATGTGGTAATTTGTGGGCACTTTGCTTTTGCCAAAGGGTATAACTATACAGTTTTTGGTGTTTAGTTTAAGGCCATGGCTCTGGCACCAGTTATCTGTCTCTATGAGACCCTTTTGGAGGATGCT
This sequence comes from Protopterus annectens, assembly GCF_019279795.1. Lineage (NCBI taxonomy): Eukaryota > Metazoa > Chordata > Ceratodontiformes > Protopteridae > Protopterus > Protopterus annectens. The sequence goes on along the minus strand of NC_056733.1, from coordinate 445,927,702 downwards.
TGTGTCAGCTGGAGAGTCAATTATGGTGCCCAGTTTGCAGTCATCTGCAAACTCGGTCAGCCACAGTCCTCCCGTGTTAGCCTGTACCTCAGAAAAATATATTCCGAATAAGAGAGGTCCCAGGACTGAGCCCTGTGGGATGCCACTTGTAACTGGTTTAGAGTCTGACATGGCTCCAGCAATTCTGACCATGTGGGTTCTGTCCTTGAACCAATTTGCAACCCATCTTATGACATAGGGGTTTATATTTAGGCTGGAGAGTTTGTCTACGATGCCCAAGTGGGGTATTGTGTCAAAGGCTTTTGCGAGGTCTAGGTAGGCTGTGTGGACCACCTTTCCCTCATCAATGGCCTTGGTGACTGTTTCAAAGAAATCTACCAGGTTCAGGAGGCAGGATCTGCCCCTGACAAAGCCGAATTGGGTAGGATCCAGTGTCTGTAGGTCCCCAATGTCTTTGTTTATGAGCTCCATAATGATTCTCACCATAGCTTTGCAGACCAGGCTAGTCAGGCTTATGGGGCGGTAGTTTCCAGGTTCCATAGAGGCGCCTCCTTGGTGGAGTGGGACTACTGTTGCTGTACACCATTCTTTGGGTACATATCCTGCAGTAAAGCTAAGATTGGATAGTAACTTTATGTGAGGGTATCGCTCTTCTTGGAGTTCATGTAGCACGCAGCCCGGGACACCGTCCGGTCCCATTGATGCTGTGATTTTTTGCTTTGGAGAGGGTGGCTCTCACCTGGGCATCTGAGATGTCAGGGAGGCAGCACTCTGCTGGGATAGATATTTGTCCTTTTGGGGGGAGGGAGTGAGAAGTTTGCACTGAACCTGTCTGCCAGGATGTTGGCAATGTCTGAGGGTTCAGTGTATTTATTGTTATTATGGACTAACTCTGAGCATATCTGGGAGTTGCCACCCAGGTTTCTAACATAACTAAAGAAAGCCTTATGATTATCTTTTGTTGCTTGTGCAATTTTTCTCTCGAAAGTGGCCTTGGATGTTTTTATGAGTGATCGTAGTTTTTTGCTAGTACTGGTCAGAGATGACTTCGCTTTTAGGGATTTTGCTCTATCATGTAGTAGCTTCCTCCTTCTGTTGTATAGCTTATTTATGGCTGCCTTTGGGGGAATGGGTATTGGTTTTATTTGGGATTGCATGATCCATGCATTCCTAAAGGTGTCCATAGAATGTGTTTATAAAGGATTCAGCAGATAGGGCCGTGGTTTCCACTGGCCTGGGGGCCTTGAAGGATTCCGCTTTGGTTTAAGAAGTGTGAAGTTAGCTTTTGAGAAGTTCTTCACTGTGGTCTTTTGTGCTGGGGGTGGGGGCGGGATGTGGATTTCTAGTGAGATTAATTTATGGTCCGATCTTACCAATGAGGGGTATACTTCTGGTATGGAACATTGTGTTCCCATGTTGGTGATGATCATATCTAGTATGTTTTCCACTCTTGTGGGAGTGGTGACCAATTGTTCCATAGCATTTGAGTTTATGAATTCTAGGAACCTCTGGACTAGGGTGTTGGGGCTTGAGTAATGCTCCCAGTCTATGTTTGGATAGTTGAAGTCCCCCAATATGATGGTGTTTGGAGAGACCTTCATATTCTCCAGTGTCTTCAGGAAGGCCAAGTGGGGTTCCTGAGTTTGAGAGGGTGGTCTGTAGCATGCTACAAACTGAAATGCAGTTTTGCCCACTGTTAGTTGCACATGGATGGGCTCTGATGCTTCGTGCAATGGCACTAACCTGGAGGTGTGGGTGTCCTAGATGAATATGGATACTCTCCCTCCTTTTTTGGTTCGGTCTGAGTTTTGGGGCCGAAAAGCATGATATGAGGTATAACCTGGTAGTGCTGGGGTGCTCTCGGGAGCCTTGAACCAGGTTTCTGTCACTGCACAGACATCAATGTTCTCCATACTGAGGAGGGCTTCGAGAGCGTGCATCTTGAGGTTTAGACTTCTGGCATTGAGCAGCATTACCCTTAGTTTCTTTCTACTTGTGTTGTCTAAGGAGGTGGGTTTGTCTTTTGAGCCTTGCCTAAAAAAGGCACTATGGGGGTGGCAAGAGCCTTTGACATATCCGAAAGCTCAAGGGTGACAGGTGCAAGCCGTCCCTTGCGAAGCAACGTGGCTTTTCGAGCATGTCATACCAGGCAGACAGATACTGGACCCCCTTTGAATGACACCAATACTTAAGCCAATTGTTGAAATTGATCATTTTGTCTTTATACTGAGGCATCATTCTTGGTGAGGATAAGATGCTGCTCAAGGTCAGGATCATACCGGCCTGGGCTACATGATCAGAGAGCTCCTCTATGTCTCTTTTCATGTAGTCCAGGGAGGTACGTCTCAGGTCATTCACACCAGCATGGACAATGACTGAGTCATATCTGTACTTGCTTTGAAGTGACCTGAGTGCTTGTGTTATGTGGCGGATTCTAGCACCCGACAGGCAGCTCACTGTGACCTTTTCTTTGTTCAGCCTGGTGAGTGGGACGTCAGTGTGTCTGACTATAGAGTCACCTATTACAAGTGCATCAGGTATGTTGTTGAGCCTTAAGGGCTGTGGCTGTTTGGCACACTGACTTTATGAGCTATGTGTTGCCTGTGTTGTGTTTTGGGGTAGTGGTCGCTTGGGAGTCTGCTTTGGTGGTCTCTGCTGTTTTGGCAGATGTTTATTTAGAGAGTATGTTTTTGTGTGTTTATGTGTTTGGTCTGCAGTTGTGGTAGGACTATGTGAGACTGGATTTGTGGTGTGTGGGGTTACCTTCCCCTCCTGACTGGTTACGCTAGTACTGAGTCGAGAGAGCTCAGCCTCCAGTTTGGCTATATGGTTGCATCTCTCACATATAGTTGTACTTGTTGGGAGGAGGAGAGGGTTGTCTGTGTACATGAGGCAGTTGTAACATTGCCTCAAGATTCCCAGATTCACCAGGTGGACTGGAGAGGAAACCAGTAACTGACCTTTGGACATGCCAGAATAGTATAGGAAACTCCTTTGCAACTGAATCAGAAAGGACCAATAGGGGATAAAGTAGTCAAGGGGATTATATGAGAATGTAGTGCTTATTTAGATTATTAGTGCTTAACTTATAGAAATTGCTTATATGAGCAAGTGCAGGGTTTTAGATTTAGAATAGAGTGTTTAATTTGAGAGTTAGAGCAGTTACAAGGGAAAAAGTTAAGAGTAGACTTTGTGGAGTTGGGAATAGTTTAAACCCGATTAACCAGTGCTGCCCGATGCTCAAAATCGTGCAAAGCCACGCTAAGTGATTTTTATACCAGGGAGAACAAAAGGATAGAAATTAGCCCAATATAGCCAAGGAGCTACAAGTTGCTGGGCTGGGACCACTCGTACAGGGACAGATAAGCTTCTCAGAGTTCCCTTTCTCACAGTGAACAAGGAAGCCACCTAACTATTCAAGTATGATATGGGCAACACAGGAACCTTAGCCACAGTCCTGGATTCAGCAAAGCCTGAAAACTGGACTAGACTAGTACAGAAAGGCAGGAAAGCAGGGAGATTATTTTTTTGTATTTTTTTTTTTCACAGATAACAGAAATGCAGCAACTTAAATAACTCTAAATACTCAGAGGAGGCTAGCGCACTTGAGTGTATAGCCTACAACTATGTTACAGATATACAAGCAAAAATGACAAACAGTAACTTTTTAAAGTGCAACAATGAATTTTAAGTACAGTAAGCAATGCAGATATCAGTAGGGTTCCACAGAAGCACTGAATAACCGCGTTTTCGGCGGAATAAGCATTTCAGGGATACAACAAGAAAGAATCAATACTTAAACACTTCCAAAGTCTCTCTTTGTCTCTCGGCAGCTTGTAGGACTCTGCAGGGCACCACGAGGAGCTTTGCTGAGCTGTATACAAGTGCTAAAACCGGGCTAAGTGATTTTTATACCAGGGAGAACAAAAGGATAGAAATTAGCCCAATATGGCCAATGAGCTACAAGTTGCTGGGCTGGGACCACTTGTACAGGGACAGATAGGCTGCTCAGAGTTCCCTTTCTCACAGTGAACAAGGAAGCCACCTAACTATTCAAGTATGATATGGGCAACACAGAACCCTTAACCACAGTCCTGGATTCAGCAAAGCCTGAAAACCGGACTAGACTAGTACAGAAAGGCGGGAAAGCAGGGAGATTATATTTTTGTATTTTTTCTTTTTTCACAGATAACAGAAATGCAGCAACTTAAATAACTCTAAATACACAGAGGAGGCTAGCTCACTTGAGTGTGTAGCCTACAACTATGTTACAGATATACAAGCAAAAATGACAAACAGTAACTTTTTAAAGTGCAACAATGAATTTTAAGTACAGTAAGCAATGCAGATATCAGTAAGGTTCCACAGAAGCATTGAATAACTGCGTTTTTGGTGGAATTAGCGTTTCAGGGATACAACAAGAAAGAATCAATACTTAAACACTTCCAAAGTCTCTCTTTGTCTCTCGGCCACTTGTAGGACTCTGCAGGGCACCACGAGGAGCTTTGCTGAGCTGTATACAAGTGCAAAAACCGCGCTAAGCAATTTTTATACCAGGGAGAACAAAAGGATAGAAATTAGCTCAATATGGCCAATGAGCTACAAGTTGCTGGGCTGGGACCACTTGTACAGGGACAGATAGGCTGCTCAGAGTTCCCTCTCTCACAGTGAACAAGGAAGCCACCTAACTATTCAAGTATGATATGGGCAACACAGGAACCTTAACCACAGTCCAGGATTCAGCAAAGCCTGAAAACTGGACTAGACTAGTACAGAAAGGTGGGAAAGCAAGGAGATTTTTTTTTGTATTTTTTATTTTTTCACAGATAACAGAAATGCAGCAACTTAAATAACTCTAAATACACAGAGGAGGCTAGCGCACTTGAGTGTGTAGCCTACAACTATGTTACAGATGTTTGTATATATGTAGACATGTGCATATAGGTATACATCTATATATGTGTAGATATATGTGATGTTGTATATATTTGCTCATATATATGTCTACACATGGGTATCTGTATATCTGTGGAATACATGTATATATATATATATATATATATATATATATATATATATATATATATATGTGTGTGTGTGTGTGTGTGTGTGTGTGTGTGTGTGTGTGTGTGTTTATATATTGTATATGTGTACATATGTACACATATGCTTAGCTATATGTGGAGTACATTTAGACATCAGGTCCACAATTTCACAACACCTGCCTGCACAGCTGCACTGTTTTGCCTTGCTACAACACAGACAGGTGCCACATGTGGACACAGCCTGACATTAGGAGGTATATGTAGGACCAGATTGTAGGTAACCCTATTACACACCTATGGCATTCCTGCATGCTATATTACAGATTAACCTGAGTATCCTGCAAAGGGTGGGCTGTGGATCCCACGTGTCCATCATAATGGCATTACTTCCACCACCAGCTATTGGCCATGTAATATACATACTTCCCATTACACAACACACACTATGATGGCTTACATCTTGCCAGTCAGTGCTGATATGCACAGTTGACATCTATGGCCCATTACCCTCAGGGACAGACACTATTGTCCATAGCAGTTGTTCAGTTGAACATCATTACAACACCTGATGGCACATATAAATCATTCAACATCATCTATCCCATTATTATGGACCAAGTACTACATTCAATTACATGTATATATACTTCACATACCTGTTGTGGGAATGATGTCTGTTCTGGATAGTTTGCTGGATGTAATTATATATATATATATATTTTTTTTTTTTGCTGTGGCTTTGGCTTTCACTTCCACTTCCACTTTCACTCTCTCTCTCGGTCTGTATCCAGTAAATGGATTGAGCTGCTTTGAATAGATTGCAGAATGGATTTTGAAGGTGATGCACATGATCAGGTGATGGCCTCTGCACCAGTCAGTGTCCTCCACTTGCTACCTGCATGCAGCTTGCTGTGTAGTACTTCCAATTACCACTGTCATGGCAACCACTACTATAAATCCCTACATCATGTGGGCGTGATCCCTTTACCTTTCCTGTGTGATGGACATCCTTCCTGTGTGTGGGCATCACTGTTACAGACAGCAGATAGTAATACCTCTTACAGGAGAACCTGCACACTCAGGCCTGCTGTAGGAGGTTCCAGAACTATAGACAGAGTGTGAGTAGAGTTGTTGTATGCATTGTATAGCACTGGTGTTGCAGGCTTTGTGTGTACATACTAGTTTAACTTGGAATGCAGTCTGTATGCATAGCTCTCAACTGTGGGCCTATTCCCCTGATGGCCAGAGGTGTGCCTATTATGTTTTGTCTGTCCTCCACACAGGTCTTGAGTCAGAGATTTCACTGGCAGTGTGTGTGTTGAGTGCTATCAGTACATAGCTACATCTATTTCTGTTTCTAACGTCATATTCTTGACTAGGGGTATGTTGCAGACTATCCTGTAACATCAGTGACTTGCTTAGTGTAATAAAACAGTTTTCCACATATGGGCCTGTGTTCCAGCCTCTGTCCTCTACCTACATACCAGGCTTTGCACATATAACATGCTGTCAGGGGTTGTTATGTAGTGGGCTTGGGGCCATATATATGTGAGCTTCACCTATGCAATACATGTGTGCCCTTATGCACTCCAGAGGTCAGTGTATGTAATAATGGTATATGGCCCTGTATTGTTGAGTCTGGGGGGATGCACCATAACTAGGCTGTTACAACATGTGGGGGTATCAGAGGTAAGCTGCCTTAAGGTATCTGGATGTACATTACCATACAATTCTCCTTGGGTAAATGCAGACCTACTGCCTCCTGCCATACAGACTGTTCTGTTTATCAGCGTGATTTTGATGGTGTCAGTTATGCCTTGTTATGTAACAGTTACTTCCCATTGTGGCAGCTGAGGTCTTTAACCCCTAGGGATTGTGTACAGATTGTAGATAGAGGCTGCTGAACTATGCATCCGCATTACTTACTGTTGATTGTTTGGTATCCTGTGGCCCAGTCTGTCTTTACTATTATACTACTTGAAGGCCTCGGCCTGGACAGCAAAACTTGTAAACCTTTCCAGACTACTGTATTAGTATAACCGTTTCACAGTTGCATTACTCTGTTTATATGGATGTCAGTGACTAAACAGCTATATGACATGGCATATACAACTGTAATAGTACACAAATAAAGATTTCCCATGTATGCAAACCTGCGTGTGGTGTTATATCCTTTGACCTCTCTGTGGGTATATATTGCAGACAATGATTGTCATTTGTATGGGTGGCTCATACAGTGTCCAGTTGGTAAGGTGGCAACTGTAGGCATAGTGGCTGCTCCATATTGTGTGCAGCTTCTATATATCTATCTTACTATACATATCTCTGCGTGAGTATGTGTAGTTACATATATATCTATATATATGTATATATATATATATATATATATATATATATATATATATATGTATATATATATATATATATATATATATGTGTGTGTGTGTGTGTGTGTGTGTGTGTGTATGTATATCTGTATCTGCATATATGTGTCTTTGTATATGTATCCTAGGGGTGTTGATTGCTTCCACATTGTGCATTCCCTATGGGTGGCGGACTGCACTGCATATTATGTTACTGATACCAGCCTGACATCATACAGATGGGATGGAGTACTGTTAACATCTTGTGCCCATGTCTTGTCAGGTCTTGGTTATGGGATCTGCAACAGTTGGTAGTGTATTGCACGGCAGACATGTTTGGCTGTGGGGGGGATACCTATTCATACAAGACATATGTTGTTTGGGGCCTCTCAACCCCATTAACGGTGTATGTGGACATATAAGTTTTTATGTTTCCATTTTATCTACAGATGTATGTATATTTGCTTACATATATATAAATTGCTGTATATATATATATATATATATATATATATATATATATATATATAGATATAGATATAGATATATCTATATATGTATATATATATATATATATATATATATATATATATATATATATATATATATATATACATATAGATGTAGACATATATATCTATAGGTGTATGCATATGTATGTATATATGTTTGTATTTTATATATATATACATATATATATATATATATATATATATATATATGTGTGTGTGTGTTATATCTATTTAGATATTAATATATATATATATATATATATATATATATATATATATATATATATATATATATATATACTTGGATTAGCATGTACTTTGAAATTATTTTGTAATCTGTATATATAAATGTATTGATTTGTTTGTTTGTTTTGGAGCTTTTCTCCCCGGGCCTCCACTGAAAATGGGCCCATTAGCCCAGTGGATTTCCCCGGTAATCAAACTGAAATAAATAAATAAATAAATATATATACATACATACACACACACACACACACACACACACACACACACACATACATCTACATGTTGAAATACATTCCCTGTACTGTTGAATGACTGGTCTGGATGATAAGTTTGTGAAAACATTAGGGTTATGTATATCTGGCATGGCTTAGTGATAAATAACTTTGACTATGATGTGCAGGGTCCTGGGTTCCAGGCTTGCAGAGGCTGGTTATTTTGTTGCTGGGCACAACAAGCGCCATAGGATACAGAGTGATTAATGCACTTTTAAGCAGTTGTAAGTGGGTTTGAGTGGGTTTGCTCGGAAGTAAGCACTGCTAACTTCTGGTTACAGTTTCTTATACTCGGTTAGCTTCTACATTGCTTAACATGTGTAGACATTGCTTACCCTTGCACAAACAGGCTTAATACCACTTACTGCTGCTTAAAAGTGCTTACTTCCACTTACCCCCATGCTAATTTCTTTAAAAGAAAAGAAAAAAGGATTGATAGGAAATTGGTGAAAAAGGGGTACAAAGAGGGAAAGACAGTATGGAAAATAGCTAGGGGTGTGCAGGAAGGTTGTAGGGAAGGTCCATAGCTGCCCTTTTCTTCTACAGCAACAGCTGTGCATATGCACTGAATTTGGAGGTAGATTTGGACACTCAAACCACTGAGAGAGGGGTGAGAACTAAAATACAATGTTTTGATGCCAATTAGCCCAGTTTACATGTGTCCAGTGGACATGTGCAAAATGGACAGCTATGTATGGGGAGAGATATTTTGGGGGGAACAGATTGTTCTTTTATTTATTTTTTTTATTTCATGTGAGCATGGGATGTTGGGGAGGGATAGTAGATATATTTGGGGAACTAGGTTGGGTAGGTTAGCAGACAAGATAAACAAGATGCATACAGTTGTGGTATATGACACATGTGGGGGGTAAACACCTTGATGGGGAGGGGTGTTGGGATATTGGAAGCCCATGAGCCTCCTAGTGAAAACAGTGGGACTGATATCCCTACCCATGGGCAGTCACCACTGCATCTTCACAGCCCTGAAGGTGGCTGTGCTGGGGGCTGAGTTGCAGAGCTGGGCCGACCCTCTAGTTGTAACACACAGCCCTCTAGCTGGCATAGCAGATCTGCAACCTCACTGTGGAGCTCGTTACGCACCATGACCCAGACCTGGTGACAGGTGACAGTTTCCTGTCTGCGCCCACTCCTGGGGGGGGGGGTGAGCCCTATCCCCTGAGGCGGTTCCACCCGAAGGTGATGCAGGACCAACAGACAAGGAAGTCCCAGGTTGGGCACCAGACATGTTGGTGTCTGGTGCCATGGCCAGCTGAGGTGGTACAGGTGGGACCGCTGGGACCAGCCTTCCCAAACGTGCTATAATGTTTAGATTTTATCATCATATGTGGGTTAGTAATAGTCAACACATTCCATGGTTAGGTATAACAGCATGCATAGATATTCCCATTAACCCAGAGACCAGATAAGGAACAGTTGCATAACAAATGGAACACATGCATATATGGGACCACAATGGTAATGACAACAGCATGCAGATACATTGATGGCACCATGCCACCATTGTTGGAATAATTCAATATAGCGCATGCATGGAGACAAATTTTAATATATATCAACCAATAGGACATAATGAGAAGAGTAGAGTCATTACATACCGGTTGAGGTGGGTATGTAGTATATTGTTGGAGATATGGTGGAGGGGGTGACGTCAATTAACAACTAGTATATTCCTGTGGTCCACATTACTTTCCTAGTCAGTGCTGTTATTTGTACCATACATGTATTACTACACTACCCTATAGCCTTAGTTTGGACAGTGATATGGCTTTGTCATCGTTTTACATGAACTGGTTTTACCTGCAGTATACACCTCTTATCTGGTATACCTGTGAAGGGAATGTTTGTTAACACTAACTAACTGTTTCTACACATACTCCCAGATTCTGGGTTGATGTTGTGCACATAGCTATCCAACTCTTTCTGCACAGACTCTGGCCATGTCTTAACCACATGCAGGTGTACTGGGACATATCTAGACTATTGCCCTCTTCAACCTTTAGTTACTTACCACTCACATATACGTGTGCGTGACAGTGATCAGTGATACTTTATTATTCAGAGCAACTGCAAAACTCACAATTCCATACAATACCAGAGTAAACAGTACCAGTACAGGGTATCAAGGTTTTTATTTCTCGTCACAGTGTTCGTATCCGACATACCTGTGGGAACAATTTTGTTAGCACTACCTGAATGTTGCCACACAAAGTTCCAGATTACACATTAATATTATGCATATACATCTCACTCTGTTACTGGCCACACTCTGGTCACAGCGTGACAACATCGGGTTGCAGATAGGACATACTTGGCTTATTACTCTCATAATAGTTTCAGGAGCTGCTAGAGTGACAGGTTTGTTCTCATAGATGTATAACAATCAGTTGTATTCCTTGTTTGCTGCTTAAACATCTGGGATCATCCCCCAGACTTCCCAGGGGGACATGGTGACAGGCAGAAGATATGGGTCCATATACTGGACATTCTGGTCTTATCTGTACAGTTGTGGGGTATGATTCTGTATGCAGCCTACTTCCACTCCCAGGATTCAGACCATGGCTATGTCTGCTACAACTTAAACACTCTCCATTAGAATTGTGTGTGTTATATAGATATTGCTGTATATTTCCTATTTGCTTTCTGTCTTATAATTCACCTCTGGTTTTGCATTCTGACCTTGTATTGCAACACTCTTATGCACGATTTCCTCAACAGCTATATTTTGTAGGGCAGTGTGGATGACAGTAATGAGTAATACCTTATTATTCAGAGCAACTGCATCAGTCACAATGCCATACAATACCAAAGTAAACAGTACCAGTACAGGGTATCATTTTTGTATTTCTGGGAACAGTGTTGGTATCTGACAGACCAGTGGGAGAAATATTTGTTAGCACTACCTGAATGTTGTCACACACAGTACCAGATTCCACATTAGTATATGCACATACATCTCACTCTGTTACTGTACACAATCTGGCCACAGCTTGGCAACATGGGGGTGTAAATGGGACATACATGGCTTCTTACTCTCATAAGGTTTTGGGGAGGTGCTAGTGTGCCAGCTTTGTTATCATAGATGTGTGTCGATCAGTTGTATTTCCTGTTTGCTGCCTATACATCTGGGATTATCTCACTGATTTCCCAGGGGGTCAGGTTGACATGCAACAGATATGGGCCACTTTACTGGACATTCTGATATACTTGTACAGTTGTGGGGTATGATTCTGTATGCAGACTACTACCACTGCCAGGATTCGAACCATGGCTGTGTGTGATAAAAATACAACGGTTCACATATCAGTTGCATGTGCTATTCGAGTTGTACTGTCTGCCTTTTCCCCTGTTTTCTGTCTATGTGTCTCTCAGTTATACTAAATGGCCTCTTGGGATTATTGCAGCCATATACAGCCATTCCTACACATTCTATTTATGGTGCACAGTGTGGGTAACAGTGCTTAATACAACAGTACTATTACGTGATTACAAATCTACATTACCATATGATACCAGAGTATACACATGCAGTCCAGCAGTTAGACCTTTATTGTCAGGCTATTACACTTTTATTTACATACAAACTATATGAGACTCTTCATGCCATATTCTCCGTTGTGTGCAGTACTTTCCTTAAACAATGCAGGTTTTATACAGGCAATTAATATACTAATACTTTTAGATTTATTTCCTATGATAATACATGCAAGAGTATTACTGACCTGCTTCATGTTGCAACCTCTACAGGTGACTTCCATGGGCCTCCTGGTTCGTGGCCTACTCACTTGCAGCTGTGGAGGACATAAGAGGAATATTTAGCCATACCTATCCATGATATACATGAGCTGATTATTATTACACAATACTGGAGTGATACTTACACACAGCTGGGACATCTCCTGCCATTCTAGCCTCTTGAATCCACTACTCCATGAGGTCCCCCTTACACCACTTCAGGTTGGCATAGTGATGCCTGACCTGCTCACCAGTTCAGGGTATGCCAGTGGCACTGGTGAGGTCATGGGTGAGATGGTCCCAGGCTTCCGCCTTATACTGGGAACCCTGGTACTGGCCCTGAAGCAGTGTCTGCTCATGGTCTTTGACAAGGAGTCCTGCCATGACTCTGGACTCCTGGATGCACCAGCGCTGCACCCGAAAGCGCACTCCCTCTCCCCTTCCTGACATGGTGCCTGCAAGGGGAAGCTACAACCAGTTATGAGATGTATTCCAGCCTGCTGGGATTAAGTAGGGCTGATTTCCCACACTTTACCGTGATTATCTGGTTTTGAAAAGGCTAGGCTATAGGCAAATCTGCTTACATAAGGTTGGCATTGTTTAAAGGGGTATACCACTTGGCACAATGAGTTAGCTGGCCTACACATTGCTTACACCTCCTAAGCTGGCCTGTGCAATGCTTAGCAATGCTTACATTAGACTTTGCATTATATTTTCTTTTTGGCATTGATTTCTTATTCATTACATCTTATATATCTGCCTGGTATCCATGATTCATGTGAACGTACACTGTATGGGGTCCTTGTGTTTTATTGGGGACTTCAACACTCTTTTACAAATACACTTCACTTCTGGGCTTACTCCTGTACTCCAGTTCACATATTTATGTTATGTAGTGGGTTATGGAACATATGACTGCATACTGATTCATTTTACAGGTTCAGTTTGATTTTACTATAGTGAGGACTTGTTTGGTGATACCTCATTCTTCTGTACTGCTGTGATGGCTTGTTGGTTAGCTACTGTGACTATAGTGTATAGGGTCCTGGGTTCAAGACCTGCAAGGCCATTTGTTTTGTTGCTGGGCAGAACAAAGGCCATTGGATACAGAGTGATTAAGGCACTTTTGAGCAGTTGTAAGCAGGTTTGCATGGGTTTGTGGGAGGGTAAGCAATGCTAAGTTCCAGTTACATATGCTTACAGAGAGTTAGCCTCAAAATTGCTTAACCTGTGTGTGCATTGCTTACCCCCACACAAATGGGCTTAAACTTATTTAATAGTGCTTAATTAAGCTTACTACTGCTTATTGGTGCTTACACTTGCTTACTAGTGCTTACTCACTCTTACAATTACACTGATTTGGACAGTTATATCTCATGGTTCTTGGGAAGGCAGGGGATTTGAAAGCTGTATGGAGTTGTCATTCACTACACATTTTACCTTCCATTTGTATCTATGATTCCTGTGTACATATACTGTATGGGGCACATGTGCTTATCTGGGGACTTTGCAACATTATGAAACTGACACCTCACATTTGCATTTAATGCAGTATTCTTGTTCAAAAATATATGTTATTTAGTGGGTTATGCAACAAAAATATTGGTCATAACGTGATTTGCCATGGAAAATGGATTGTGCTGCAGTGGGACTTGAACCGAGAATGCTCTGCCCACTACACTATTGATATACTGCTTCATTTGCATATATTTTCCTTGTTATCCTCTTCAGCCATTTAAGCTGTATTAACCGTAGCTAAGCGATGGGCACACCCGCGCACCAAAGGTTAGCTTTAATTAGATTTTTAATTTAAAAAAAAAAAGGGTTTGCTCATTTTATTGTATTTACTTGCTGTTGTACACGTGAAGAAATGTTGCTGGGGATATGCGGACACCTATGAGTGATCTCGCTCATTTCTTTGGTCTTTCTGCTGTTCTTCATTATGGGGGCATGTATATTCTGAGAGCTCTGCTCTCAGACATGCCCCCTGCACTCTTACATGCTCCATGTAAGATTAGGAGCACAGGCAGCATCCCTTTATTAATATGCATGGCACACTGCTGTCCTGCTCCTAAATGGCCGCTTCCGTGTAGGACTAATCTAGTCCTGCATGGAAGAATAGTAAATCCGAGGGATGGTCTGTATGTATTCAGAAAGAAATTGCTGTTACTTTATGTCAAGTTTTACCACCGTGCATGAGGTTTTAAAGGTTAATTTGTTGCTATATAATTCTGCCAAACTGAAATTTAACCAATGTACAGAAGATTAATTACAAATTATATGGGAGCTGAACAGTAATTATGTAAAAGTAATTGAAGTGTTGTTTTCAGTGGAAAAAAACTGCAGAAGTAATGTGGAAAGTTTTGAAAAAAATTGAGTGTAAAAAGTAAACAAAAAATGTTTAACATCAGGATCTAGACAAACAACATTAAGGAGATATATTTCCATAAGAACAAGATACCTGATTAAGGTGAGAGACAAAAAGCATAAGAAATGGAAGTGGATAAACTACAACTTTGAAAACTGAAATAAACAGGGTGGACAAACAAATTAAGCATAGTGTGAGACAGGATCAAGAAAAATGTGAGGAAAATTTATATAAAGATATTCAGCACAATAGGAAAACATTTTATAGATACATAAGTGGAAGGAGTAGAGACATACAAATTAATAAACTGTGCAGATTTAAAAATCTATTCTCAGACACAACAAATTATAAATATATTTACAAAATCTTATGCAAAACAGTTTGGCTAAGGGTTGAAAAGTTGTCCTAATGACATCCAGGTAACCTCAGATTCTGAAATCAAATTAGATTATACTGAAAAAGATCTATGAAAACTGGATCCAAACAAAGCATAGGGGAGAGATGGAATTGGTAATAATGACCTAAGAACACTTCAGCAATAACTTAAGGTAACATTATATGTATTATTTACAAGGTCTTATAAATATGGGAAGATTATTCAGGATTTGATATATGTACTTATTAAACCTGTCTTAAGGGAAAGGGGAGTAGGATAAACCCATAATCATATGAACCCTTAAGTCTACTTTCATGTTTTGGAAAAATAATGAAGATTGTAATATTGGATAGGTTAATGTCAGAACTGGAAACAGTGAGACTTGAAACCATATATCAGCATGCATGTGTTGCAAATAAATCCATTACCATCTGTAATATGTTCTATAGCTATATAAAATAGCTATGAATGAAAAACTGTGCTGTGGTGTAATTTATATAGAATTAACTTCAATATTTGATAGGGTGATGCACAAAACACTGATCAATACATTAGAACAACTAGGTATTGATGTACTCTCGATAAAATAGATAGCTACATGGCTTACATGTCAAACATGGCAAGTGTCATGCAGCAATTGTATAGGTGAAATTCTTGGTTACAGTCAGGGTGTCCCACAGGGCTCTCTGCTAGGCTTCTTACTTCTTTAGATTGTATCTTTGAGACCTAACGTATTCATCTGAAGTGTTTAACAGACCATGTGCAGATGACCTGAAATTGGGTAAACTGATTACATGTGTTACAGATAAGGCATGTCGGCAAAAAAACTTGACTAAACTGACCATTTGGGTGGAGGAGAATAATATGCTGATAAATACATCAAAAACTAAGCATAAGTGATTTGGGAGACATAAACTGAAAGGTGAATATTTAATACAGCACACAGTGAAAGTGTAGATTCATTTAAGGACCTGGGTATATGGCTAGATCCATCATTGAGTTTTTCTAATCATATCAGCCAGTTGATTAATATAGCAATAACTGATGATGTTGGTGTGGTATATTGAAATTTACCTATGGTTGGCATGGTTTAATCATGAAGGTAAAGCCCGAGTGATTAAATAGAGCCAACCATGGGAAAATTTCAATACACCATAACCACGGAGTTGGTTATTGCTATTATACAATGACATTATTTAAGAAAAAAAAATACTAACTTTTCTTAAATAATGTCTTTTGTATAATGGCGCATTACTGTTGTTCCATGACTGGTGGTATACTGCTTCTTTGTGTTGATGTACTGCGTGTGTGTATGGGACTTGCATTCCAATGTATACCCAGTACATCAGTGCTCGGGAAAGTAAGCAACTGAGAAAAGAAGATCTCCGTTGCTCCACTTTTCCTTTTTTTTTTTTTTTTTTTTAATTAAAAAAAAAGGTTCGGGAAGTTTAGGGTAGGAGAGAGACAGAATGGAGGAAATAAAAGGGAAATCAGGTATGTGTCTTTAGTTTTAAACAACTTACCTGATTTCCCTTTTATTTTCTGCATGGTGTCTCTCTCATATGTCTGGAGTCCGGACTACAAATTTTGTTTTAATTTTTGTTGAAAAAAAGTTTAAATTAAAGAATACACCAATGGAAAAAAGTCCAGGCAACCGGACCTTTTTCCGTCGGTATATAAAACAGGCATGCTGGTTGGGCTGGCCAATCAGCATGCTCGTTTTAGAATGTTAATGGCCAGTCATTATATAATGATAGTCATAGAACTATAGGTTGTATAAAAAGATTTATAAAGTCTAGGAAACCAGAAATGATGAAGTCATTGTTTGTTAGTTGCATTAGACCCAAAGTAGAGTCTAGAATAAAAATATGGAAACCTTATAAGAAAACAAGCAGGAGTAAACTGGAAAGAATACAGTGGGACTATACCAAGGGCATCCATGAATATGAAACTTTAAGTTGTTATGAAAGACTAAAATCTCTGAACTTGTACATTGTCACTTGCAGATATTTAAGAGGAGATCTTATTCAGATATAAAGGGCATTTAGAGACAACTACCTCTGGGAAAGTTTGGGTTTATCAAAAAGTAGTAGATAATAATCAGACTACTTATGCAGAGGATTCTATAGGAATGAGAAGTGTACTAATTGGTTCTCTGAGAAAGCAGCTGATTCATGGACCAGACTACCAACTTACATTAAAGGAAGAAGTAGTTTACATATTTTTAAGAACAACCTGGACCGTTATGGGAAAAACTGTTTTGGTATATTGGCAGGCTAGAAGGGAATTAATGCCTGTGCTTGTAATATTTGTATGAATTCTGTACATTAACTTCCATACTTACTCCAACAAGATGTGCCAGAACAACTAACACATTCATACTTGCATCCAGTTCATTAAACCACACCCTTATCTAGACAGAGCATAAAATTACATCTAATCATTCATACATACACCTCATTAATCAACTCCCACCCTTACCCCTACAGCATGTGCAAAAACTGCTAAACTATACATACTTACACCCGGTTAATAACTCCCTCCATTTGCAATACAGAATATATAACAAGAGCTGCCCGCATCCATATTCACTCCCTAGTCATTAACTTCCATTCAAACCCATATTATGTGTAAAAGAATAACTGACTTATTCATATTTACATCCTATTCCTTGTCTTCTAGTGTGACCTGCATAGCAAGTGTTACAAGTAACCTGTATATACTCACACCTAGTCATTTTCACCTCCCCTTACCTTGCAACACATGTCGCAACAACTAACTCATATATACTCACATCATATTCATTAGCATCCCCCCTTTGCGTTACAATACATGCTATAACAACTAGCCCATAAATACTCATACCCTATTCATTAACACTCCTCTTTACATTGCAGCACATACCAAAACAACTATCCCACTCATACTCATATCCTAATCATTAACTTCCAGTATTAGCCCTATATGTGCAGAGCCAGTTAACCCATTCATTCATACATCCTATTCATTAACACCCACCCTTACCCTAACATGTACAACATCATCTAACTCACAATATCTCACACTGTTTTCATTAAATTCCACCCTTACCCTTAACCTTATAATATGTGCAACAGTAGCCAAACCATTTGTATGTGACTAGCTGACTGACTAGCTAATACATAAATGATTCAAAATACATTTTGAAATTTGGAGTATTCTCTTTGTAACTAAACATGCTAATTTGCTGATAGTACTGAAGACGCCTCTAATATGCATATGTGAAACTTAAATCAGGTGCATCTTTACAGGAAGTAAGTACTGAAGACTCCCCCCACCAAAAATAAAAACTCTTCATGTGAAACCTGAATCAAATGTATTCATGAAAGCAGTACTGAAGACTCACACCCCAAGCAATAACTGTTCATGTGAAGCCTGAATCAGTTGTATTCTATTTAATGTATCCATGTTGTACACAATGTTCAGTGCTGATAATCTTGTTAATTAAATGGTTAAGTTTCAATATTGATGAAAACACAGAGACCTTAGAGTTAATCATAAAAAGTTTGGTACAAAAACCATTCCAAATAAATGGATTTCATAGTCATCATACATGTTTTAATTACTAGACCTCGACAGTCTCTTAAGATTCATTTCTTATTTCATTTCATGTCATGTAAGATTTAAAAAAAGGCCTCTCATGCAGGTTTGCTCACAGATGGAGGCTTTTAAACATGTAAAACACAGTGTAGAATGGTCAGCATTGAGCATTGTGAATGGCACCATATGTTGAGCTGTGCTTGTGCAGCACTGGGAGTGTTACAAGGAAACTCATTCATAATAAAGAAGTTCTGTTTGTGCGACATGACGTACTGGTGCAGATAACCAGTGAAAAGCGAATGTAGCCAGCTATATTTAAAAGGTATTGGCATGTGTGTTCATTATCAAATTTGATAACTATTACGCACACACACACACACACACACACACACACACACACACACACACACACACACACACACACACACACACGCACACACACGCACACACACGCGCACACACACACACATACACATATATATAATTTAATAGATCTAAAAACATAGTAGCTTTTTTTCGGTATGCTATGACATACTGTTTTTCTTCAGTAAGAAACTACTGAAATCATTTACTGCTAGTCAAGCATTCTTTGTCTTTTAACATTACATTATTGTAATGTATGGGTTTCCTCTGGGTGCTCCATTTTCCTCTCACATTAGAAAGACATGCGTCTGGAGCATTTCTCCTCGGGCTTCCAATGAAAATTGGCTTTGTTCCAAGTCAGACTTACCCAGTTAAGAAATGTTAAATAAATGTTAAATAAATAAATAATGTGTTGTTAATACATCAGTTGCAGTACTTTAAATACCTATCTGCAATGTGTGTGTGTGTGTGTGTGTGTGTGTGTGTGTGTGTGTGTGTGTGTGTGTAGTGTGTGCGTGCATGCGCGCATGAGTGTTATTTATTTATTACCTTTGTTAGGAAATAGTTTTGCAGATAATATGATTTTCCAAATATAGAATAAACACATTTATTTACAAAGACCTTATAAGGTCTTCGGAAAATAATTGCATATTGTCACTTTAAATGTTACCTGTCAATATCACCATTATGATATCTAGGCTGTAAAGAGATTTCAATAAAACCTGAGGATGGGTGTTCAGGAAATAATGTGATGAGATCATAAAGCACATAAGCAAAACGTACGGCATGTTAAAGCTCTCTTGCCTTCTCAGATTACTAAGTTTATTTTTAAAGCCTTTCCTTGCACTCTACAGAGGAGAAAATGTAAAAAAAATCAATACACTGAGAATAGATTGAAATGATTTAAAAGCCTCACAAGAATGTTTGTAATTTATTGATGAATACCAGAACTTCACTGAAAAAATCTGAAACTGTCAATGAAATACTTTCTTAAGTTGATGAGTACTTTCCTTCTGTTCAGCCAATTCATTTTTCATGTTTATTTCTTCAAAAATCAAGATACTGTTTAGAGATATTCAAGTCATGATAAATGATTCATAAAATGCTTCTTTATGCAAACAGGGTATTCGTCAGTGTTTAAGGATTACATCTTATTAAGTGAAATAAAATGTTCCCTTCATCAAAAGGATTTGCTGTATTCTATTTACTGTTGGTAACATCTTGGATCAAATAGCAATTATACCTTTCAATAGTCTCTAGTAAATAACCCTATGTCTTAGCAGCCCAGAAATGTAAAAGCAAAATTTCCAACAGCAACACTGCCCTGTAATAAGATACTAGAAATAATGGGAATGGAAACACTGAGAGAGAGCATGGCTGATGATGGTGATTATTTCTATGAGAGGCACTGCGCTGTGTGAGACTAACAAGAGAGAGAAAATATGCATTTAGTTACAGATGTTCTGCCAAGTTTGACTAACGTTATGCAGATGTCAAGGTAGGTGCGCATTTGCTAAAGAGGACAGATCTAGTGGAGCATCTCCTGTATAAAACTCATACTTGGATGTAACCTCTGATATCCTGAAGCTCTAATCTATTCCGCAGCTTCAGGAAGTCATCAAGTTAGTGTTCCCTGCTGGATAATATAAGAGCCCAGAGGCTAGGCTTAGGAGGCTAGTTTAAGATACCTTGTGTAAATGATATCTACCATCACTACTTTATTTTGAGGCTGGACAGGCTTGTATCAGCAAAAAAACTGCTGAAGTTAAATCGCCTGCTTTAATAAATTATCATGGCAACATCTGAAGACATACTAATCTAAGTAGTCTGGCTGTACTTTAGTGAGACAAAATATGTAATATGGAAATCATTCAGTATGAATTACAAAGTTAACAGCAAAATGGTAGATGACATAGGTTTACTATCAAAATCTCGCACTTGCAATGTGCAAGTGGTCATGTTTCCTACCTGAAATGTCAGAAATAAAATTTACAGACAGGAACATGACCAAATGAGGTATTTAAGGAAAGTCAACAACTCGGGAATGTCGACTTTACCGAAAATGCCACACTTCCAGCCATGACCTACGAATGTTGTGGGGGGGGGGGGCTGCTGCCTCCCACCACCTGTTACTTATATATACAAACTCTAAGATCACACTACAGTGAGGGAAAGGGTACATTTCCCAATCCCCACTATATTCCGATCTACATTCAAAATGTTGAATCCACAACACCAAATGCTAGTGTGCATTTGTTGTTGTGACTTCAACATTTTTTTCGATATAGGGAATGTTGAACTAAGCCGTTCAATATTTCCAATTCGGACATTGTCTGAATGACATTTTGATAGTAAACCAATGACATAGTGCCTTTTTAGGCAGTGTCTCAAGGACAAAATTCCCAACATAAAAAAATCCATCTAAAATCAGTCTCAAGGTTATGCTACTAAACACTAGGAATTTTAACATGAAACTGCACTCACCGGAAGCATTCCTCACCTTGCAGAAAACATACATTTGAGCAGACACAGAAACCCGGTTCAAATATGTGGAGAGCACCCCAGCCATACTGGGTTACACCTCCTTCCACACATTCAGACCACAAACTGAAAGTGTGAAAACTAAAGGAAGGGGTGTATCAATATACATTAAAGATGTGTAGAAAAAAGCATTACCCACTGATAAACCACATGGATAAACCAGCAAAAGTAGAATAAATCCCAAAATATCCGTGCTGGAACAAGGCATATACAGAAAACTCACAAAACTCTCTCCAAGCTTCTTCCACAAGTCTTTATTAAACAGAAGTAAGTGCTTTCACAATGTAAAACTTTGCTTCTTCAGACACAAATTGTAGCAACTAAACTACCATCTATATACAAAACTAAAACACATTCAGCCAGTAGCTGTTCATGGAGATACACCCCCTCTCATTAAATACCTTGACAACAAATTAAGAATCATTAAAGGGTAAAATTTAAGGAGAAATCTCACAAAAAACAGAAACAATTCATGATTTCATTCACTCACTTAAGTTTTCTAAACTTCAAGACAGGTTTCAATGAAACCAAATCATCCACACCATGTCCACAATGTGCCCCCAACCTCAATATCCATCGTAATTCAGCATTCTCTGTCATATTTATCAAATCATCCATTCTCTTACTTTCTTCCTGTACATGCAAAACCTGAAGCAAGAACATATTGTCACCCCCTGTCTGCAGTGTATGTTTCGCTAGAGCACTATAGTCAAAACGCTTCTGGGTGCAGTAGAGATGTTCTCTAATATGTTCCCTTAGCCAACAACTTGTTTTACCCACATAAAACTTAGAGCAACTTGGCAATGGGCCACATAAATCACATTCTAAGTATTACAATCAGTGGTAACTCTCAACTGCCATAGGTGACAATTCCCTGGGTGCTTGAAGTACCGGGACTCATCCATGTACTCACAAAATGCACACCCATTACACTTCCTAGTACCTAATAACCTTTCTTTAGTTGTCTTGGGAACATATGGATAGCACTCCTAACATGTTTAGTGTATGACAGAACCATAGACATATTGCCCCTCTGCCACTGACTATTTGTCTTAAACCTCCTTTCCCATGAAAAATAGGGTCAGGCCCTAGTGTTCCACTCCCTAAGCATTTGTTGATAGGCTCTATCCACTTCAGTTTGGGAAAAACTCCTACCTCTAAAGTCTTCTTTCAAATGTCTTAGGGTACGGTCAAACTCCTGAGTTTCATAGCACAAACATGACACCCTCATGGCCTGACCTTTCACAATATTGGGGAAAAATGTGCTGGGGATGCATACTGTCTCTGTGCAGATATTCTGGATGATAACAATCCATCCTATGCATTTTAGTCAATAAACTACCATCTTGATCTCTCAAAACCTCTACATCTAGACACTCCATTTTTGTACTGGAATGTTTCATAGTAAACTTCAAGAAACTGCTACTGTTATTCGATTTCTGTACAAATTCAGTCAAACTCAATCCATCTCCTTTCTATCCTAAGAAAAGTTCACTGACAAAACATTAATAAAAACAAATATTG
The DNA here is from genome assembly GCF_019279795.1 of Protopterus annectens. Lineage (NCBI taxonomy): Eukaryota > Metazoa > Chordata > Ceratodontiformes > Protopteridae > Protopterus > Protopterus annectens. The sequence goes on along the minus strand of NC_056733.1, from coordinate 445,904,760 downwards.
GCACTTTGCACACTCGGTATATTATTGTGCTCCCACTTGGCCATTAAAGTTTAGCGCACCAGTTGGGACAACTAGTGCCCATTGCAATGCCTGATTTTTACCTGTAACAAGTCCCATCAAACAAAAACAAATTGTGCTCTAACGTTAATTCTGAAAGTAAACATAGCAAATGCGCTTGCTGCCTACCCATCTGCCCACTCCTCATCAAGTACGATTTAACCATATCTATACCGTCCTGGTTTGGTATCGAGGTAAACAATGACACTACATCTAGTGTAACTAAAAAATCCATTCCTACATAATTAGGATCTGATATCACTTGATAAATTCTCTCAGGAAATGCTCAATGTCATTTAGGACAGATGGACATTCACCCAACACTATCCTGAGCTGTTTATCCAGGTAAATGGACATCAGTTCGGTCAGCCATCCACTCCAAGCCACTGTGGGCCTAAACTTTGGTTGGGTGGGATGTTTATGAATTTTTGAGAGTCCATGCATCTGAGGAACAACTGGATCATCCACTTTAAAGAAGTCAAACATTTCCCTGGTGATAACACCCATACATTTACATTCATCCAATGTCCTTATTATATTCCCTTTCATCCATTCATCTACTCCCAGATCCATAACCTTATATACTTCCTCATCCTGTAGCATAACTCTCATTCTTTCAAAATAATAATCAGCATCCAATACAACCACTGGACCCCCCTTATCAGCTGGTTGGATGACCACATTCATGTTATGCTGTAAGGACTTTAATGCTTCTTGTTCTTCTGAATTTCAATTACTATTACACATAGAGTGGAACACTAGGGCCAGACCCTATTTTTCAGGGGAAAGGAGGTTTAAGACAAATAGACAGTGGCAGAGGGGCAATATGTCTATGGTTCTGTCATACACTAAGCATGTTGGGAAAGCGTGGAATATCATAAGGAAAAACTGGAGTATCCTGCAAGTGGATGAGAGGATCAGTGGGCTGGTAGGTTCCAGACCCAGGTTAATTTACAGAAATAAGAAGCCGTTGAAGCAAATGTTGTGCTATCTGTAAGTTCCCAAGATGACTAAAGAAAGGTTATTAGGTACTAGGAAGTGTAATGGGTGTGCATTTTGTGAGTACGTGGATGAATCCCAGTACTTTAAGCAACCAGGGACTGGTCACCTATGGCAGTTGAGAGTTACTGCTGATTGTAATACTAAGAATGTGACCCATTGCCAAGTATGCTTTAAGTTTTATGTGGTAAAACAAATCATTGGATAAAGGAATGTATTAGGGACCACCTGTACTGCACCCTATAGTGCTCTAGCGAAACATAGACTGTGGACAGGGGATAACCATATGTTCTTGTTTCAGGTTTTGCATGTACAGGAAGAAAGTAAGCGAATGGGTGAGTTGGTAAATATGACAAAGAATATTGAATTATGATGGATATTGAGGCTGGGGGCACATCGTGGACATAGCCTCAATGACTCAGTTTCATTGAAGAAACACAGTTGGCCAGCAAAATTAACAGTCAAACCTGTCTTGAAGTCTAGAAAAGTTAAGTGAATGAATTAAATCATGAATTGTTTGTGGTTTTTGTGAGATTTCTCTTTAAATTTTACCCTTCAATGGTTTTTAATTTGTTGTCAAGGTATTTAATGAGATGAGGTGTATCTCCATGAACAGCTACTGGCTGAATGTGCTTTAGTTTTGTATATAGATGGTAGTTTAGTTGTTACAACTTGTGTCTGAAGAAACAATGTTTTACATTGTGAAAGCACTGACATCTGTTTAATAAAGACTTGTGGAAGAAGCTTGGAGAGACTTTTGTGAGTTGCCTGTATATGCCTTGTTCCAGCACAGATATTTTGGGTTTTGCTCTACTCTATCCATTAAAGATAAATACTCTTCTAGATTGGTTAAACAGTATGATTCCTGGAGGGATTATTTGTTGGTTGGACATGTATTCAAGTCATTGCCAGCTACAGGACCCCCTCCATGAATCAGGACACCCACTCTGCCTATTTGCATCTACTTGAGTCTATCAAAAATACATCCAAACACCATGGTTTTGGGCAAGTTTAACTACCTATCCACTGACTGGGTAAGTTACTCATGCTCACTTTTCCAAAGGTTCCTCTATTTTGTTGACTCCAATGCTCTGGACCAGCTGGTTGACACCCCTACAAGGGTTGCCAACATCCTGGATCTGTTGCTTTCTGAAATGGGGGACCACAGTAGCACCCCCACTGTGAGGTCTTCCTTGTTGAGATCTGACCACAAATCAGTCTCATTTGAAGTAACTATCACACCTGACCCCCTCCCCCAGCAGCAACTAAACTAACAAACTTCTCCAAAGCAGATTATAACCTCTTACAGGATGGTATAAATAGCTTCACTGCAACTCCCCCTTCAGATGGAACTGGCAAATATGTTGGGTTCTACAACAATGCTTTATACAAGCACCTGTATAACTGCATTGACTCGGCTGTACCTGATAGGACCAAAACAAGCTCCTCAAGGAATAGCAAACCTGCCTGGTGGATAACTGCCATTAATAGGCTTTACAAGAAGAAGAAGAAATTGCTATCTAAGAGTAAGAGGGAATGAGTCTTAAACAAGAAACGCCCTCTCCTCAGCTTATACAAGCAAATAAGACTTCTTGTAAATTCCTCCAAAGCAAACTATGAATCCAAATTAGCTTCCTTGACTAAGGACAACAATAAGGCATTCTTTAGTTACATCTGTAACCTAAAAGGAAAGGCCCAGATTTGTGCTGAACTGGTAGCTAATGATATTACATATATTGAGCCCATGGACATAGCTAACCTGTTAGCTGACAGGTTCTGTGAAAACTTCACTCCATTGTCCCCACCACACGTACCCCATGACATCCCTACCACCTGTCTCCTACCTTGTATCTCTAAAGAGCAGGTCATCATCATCCTCTCTAAGGTCAAAAACACAACATCTATAGGACATGATAACACCCCAGGCTGCATCCTACATGGGCTCCAACAAGAATTAGCAACACCAATGGGTACTCTTTTCAATCATAGTCTAAGCACCGGGTTAGTCCCAGCTGAATGGAAAATGGCCACTGCTATTCCCTTGCACAAAGGTGGTACTTTCGCTGATCCCAGAAACTATAGACCTATTAGCCTGACTAGCCTTAACTGCAAGGCCAGGGAGCAAATCATCATGGATCTTATCAACAAAGATATAAGTAATCTCCAAATACTTGACCCTACTCAGTTTGGATTTGTCAAAAGGAGATCATGCATGTTAGGCCTGATGGACTTCTTCAAGACAGTCACCAAGGCCCTGAATGAGAGGAAATCTGTGCATACAGCTTACCTAGACATAGCTAAGGCATATGACACTATCCTTCACTCAAGCATCATTGACAAACTCACCCATTTAAGCATCAGCCCTTATATCATTAGATGGGTTGCTAACTGACTCACTGATTGAAGACATATAGTAAAAATAAAGGACTCCACCTCCAACAGCAGACTTGTAACCAGTGGTGTTCCACAGGGATTAGTCCTGGGACCTCTACTGTTTGGAATCTATCTGACGTACAAGCAAAAACTAAAGGTCTGCGGCTGGCAAAGTTTGCTGATGACTCCAATCTGGGAGCAGTCATAGAATCTCCAAATGATGACAACATCTTGCAAGAGGCTCTTACACAAACAAATGACAGGTACCAAAGTCATGCCCTTAAACTCAATGCAAAAAAAGTATTATCATCCCTTTCAGTAAGAGCGATATTTCTGCTAACTACCACATCAATAGCAACACCCTAAGTACATGCTCACTGGTGAGAGACCTGGGGATACAGGTTGACAGCAACCTTACCTTTAATCACCATGTCTCCACAGTGGTAAGATGGGCATTCTGTATTGCTCATCTCATAAGTAAGGCATTGCCTCCAGAAAAAAGTAGTTATAACCTCCCTGTACTATTCCTTTAGCAGGCCAATATTCAAGTACAACACCCCTTGGTATGCACCTTTCCCAGCACCTGCAGCAATTGGAGAAACTACAAGGGTTCCTCATTAAAAACATTCAAGGTCTTCACCATCTGTTCTATGTGGAATGTCTAAAATCACTGCCACTTTATTTTGTTTCTTACAGACTACTCAGAGGCGATCTCTGCCTTGCATATAAGGCAATCTCTGACCCTGCTTTATTGGAAATGCTTCAATCCACAAGTCAAATGGTACATAGGTTACTCGGTCTAAAGAACGTAACCTGGTATGTGACATTAACAGAACCTGCTAGAAGGACAGATTTGTCTTCCAGAGGTTACCACACCTTTGAGACAGACTCTCACTTCATGTCAAACACAGCACCTCATTGGCCCTCTTCAAATGCAGTCTGGATGACTGGATGGGTAACCATAAATTCTCCACAGGGGTTTCATCCGTTCCCCTCTTGGACAGGAGCAATAGGTACTGATCGTGGAAAAATGGTGCATAACTTGGCTAGGCTTGTAAGGGCTCTAGGCCATTAGCCTAGTCCTATGATCTTGTGATCCTATGATCTTATAAGGCAGAACACTTGCAGGTTTTTTATCATTTGTATAGCTGCCTTTAGCAGATGTATTTAATTAATGCCCTTTTCAGCTAATACACTTAATAACCATCTCTACAAGCTATGTTACATAATTTCTGCTGCTTTTCAGTAACTGAATTCCAGTAGCAAGTTTTACATTCACAATGATTCCTTTAATTACTCAAGCCTTACTCTTGCATGTTTCTGACACATTGCCTTTATGTTCTCTTTCTTCTTCTCCTTTTCCTCTGGGCTTAGATTTGGAGTCATGGCAAGGGTCATCTACTATTGACATCAAATATTCTTACTCACCACAATGTTCAATTCTCCTAATGGCTACTGCATAGTGATGTATCATTCAGATGTTTCTTTTTGTTTGATGGGCCCAATCTTCCTAGATGAGGAGGCCATTCACATTTTTTATATCCCTATCTCATGACTGTGAAAGGATACAGGCATGTAATTGACCATTATACTTAGAAAAGCTGTGGAGCTGATTGATGTGTTCTGGTCTACCTTGCCATTATGTGCTGAGTGTCTTAGCTTTTGGGGAGATGCAGTGAGTATGCTGTGAGGTAGTGACACATTTTTCTGGTGCCCTGCACAACAGAAATCCCATGTCTTAGTCTGGAGACATTACATTATTGATTACAATCCTCACATAATCCTTCACACTACATCCCATATATGTATGTAGACAGTTGCATTTTTATTCATCTCACTTTGCTGCTAGTTCAGTGTAGTTATTTGGTTTATAATCAAGGTTCCATCCCTGAGAACCATGCAGCTGTCATTTAAAGAAGATTTCGAGGTGAAATGCTATGGAGCTTGATTTTTTAACAGAACCACGGAACCAGAGTTTGTCTGTTCAGCAGAAATAAACCTTAAATAGCTCTTAGCATTTTTTTTCCTTAACAAGACAAAAGTATTTAAACTGTATTCTGTTTGCTTTACTTGCATACTAGTGTTTTTGGTATTTATTATAACAGCCTGCATTAATTCAAGGAATTTTGTAATAACATTCTCTTTGATATTAGTGGTCTCATAATGCAGAGAGAGACAAAAGTAGCCCTCACTGTAACTTAGGAATTTCCAGGGTTAATTAAATGAAAACTCCACCCTAGAATGAAAAAAATCTGTTTTTCCACTCTTTGTTTCCTGACCTATTTTAACACCTCAAAATCAGTCTAAGTGCTTTATTTGTAATTTTAGCCTGTTTTCCACAACGGCTACCAATGGAGCTTGATGTATCAATGTGATCTTGTTCTCCTTCAACCCTTTCTCTTTCCCATAATGCTTTGTATGACGCATGCCAGACATAAGAAAGTAACTATGAATTCCTATGCCATTGACATATAATGGGATTTGTGTGGGTCACTGTTATTTTCTTTACCTTCTGTAAAAAGGCTGCTTCTTTTCTGCCTCTGATCACCCTCATTTTTGTTTGTCTTAGAGCTTGAATTACACTATACTTAGAAGTTATCAAGCTACAGCAGAAAAGTAGCTAAATTGCAGGCCTTTGTTCAGGGTTTTCTTTTGTAGTCCAAAAGGGATTGGCAGTCCCCTCCCCCAAGACTACTGCAGAGATGTTATTGTTAACTTCAAAAAGTAGGTTTAACTGTCAAAATGAAGGGCTGATTTAATTAGCCGTTTGTTCTAATTGTGACCATTTTTATATAGGGAAATCACTCGAAGGTTAGCAGATAGGGTAAGGGAACATTTGTTGGCTATAAAAAAAAAAGACATCACAAATGCATTATCCAAGCATGTATTACAGTGCAAGGACTTTAGGAAGTTTCTTTTTTTTTTGCTGTGGAGTTAGTAGACAAGACAAAGTTTGTACAGTCAATTAATAGTTATTTGGAATTTTTGGAACTAAAATGGCAGATTTAGTGAATGAGGAAATATCCATTAGGAGTTACTTAAAATATAAATATTTCTCGTTACATTTTTTAGTAAAATATTTTTCTTTTACATTTTGTATTATAGGGTACAAATGTGTATCTTGTAATTATATAGTTTTTTTAACTATGTTAAGAAATGAGATTTTACATTTTGTAATGACTATTTATTGAAACCAGAAGTGATGTCAGAATGGTGGTAATATATAAGGGGGTGGGTTTATTCTGTTATTTGTTCCTTGGAAGTTCTGAATAAAAGAATGAAAGCACTTAACTGATTTTTTGGTTGAGTGCCCTTTGTTTTTGGGTTTTTTTTAATGCAGGACTATTCTTTGGTGCCCACCTCAACCCTTTAAATTTATTTTGACCACATTGTATGTTGCATGTCTTACCATACTGCCAGGAACTATTGTAAGTAATCTGATGTTTTTTCTGACTTTCGTGCCGTACAGCAAGTTAAATTTTATTAATTGAAGACAACTCAAAATTAAGTTAATTTATTTTTTATGTGATAATAAATTCTATATTTTTACAAAATCCAGCTTAGTGCATATTAGCTGTTATTGTTTCTAATATAAAGTATTACATTCCAGCCTAATTGTTCTGACAGCTTTGTGATGATTTGAATATGAAAACTGTATGAAAAACAATAAAACAATGAGAAAGTAATTGCGTTTGATGAAGACGATAGACAAGACTGCAGGAAATATGGAAACTAGTATGAAAGCTGTTGCTGTTTTTGGAGAACTTGAAGATAGTAAGCAGATTATTGTGCCACAGTACCTCAGTAACAACTGATGCTGAGTAAGAAAGGAACTGAGAAAGTGACTGCTTTACTTTATTATTATGTTGCCAAAGCTGAAGAGGGGGATACAGAGGTGGTAGAAGCCTTAACTTTACAAACTGGCACCATCAGATTCTTTGAGAAGATTCTAAACCAGAAATGCACATAATTGTTAGTTGAGCTGGAGATGAGTAAACATAAGAAGAGAATCATGAAGACACAATACAGTGGGGGAAAAAAAAAAAAATATATATATATATATATTTATATATATATATATATATATATATATATATATATATATATATATATATATATATATATATATATATATATATATATATATATATATATGGGTCTACATCACAAGATCGACAGTTCATTTGATCGACATTCATTTCACCAAGACCAAAATACCTAAAGTCCAAAACACCTAAAACCTATTTGATTGAAACTCATGACATTGACACATGAAATTAAAAGCAATATGCCTTTTCCCCACTGTAGCACGATTCTGGAGTTAGAATATATATTTGGGGGGGTAGCCCCCCACATGCTTCATACATTTCAAAGATACACATGGATACTTATAAATGATATGACTAACTCTTTGCAGACAACAATAGTTATCTAAACTATGTAGGGGGCTATGCCCCCCACACCCCCCCAACTATATATTCTAACTCTAGGATCACACTACAGTGGAGAAAAAGGGTAATTTCATGTGTCTATGTTATGAGTTTCGATCAAATTAGTTTTAGGTGTTTTGGGCTTTTGGTGTTTTGGTCTTGGTGAAATGAATGTGGATCATATGAAAGTTAGGTCATATGAAGTAGACCCACATATATATATATATATATATATATATATATATATATATATATATATATGTGTATATACACACACACACACACACACATACACAATAATAAAGAATATATTTTGCGGCATATATGCAAGATACATCAGCAAGTCAGACTGTCTTACATGTTAGTCAAATTACGCTTTAACTGTCTCACAGACTATGTTGTTGGATTGGCAGTGAGTACAATATTATGAGACCTAGACTAGTATAGCTTGAAAAGCTTAAAATGAAGTATCAGATTTTGTCTTTCCTTTAGTGACCAGGCAATGCATATGATATAAGAGACAGATAAGTCTTATTTGATAATGACTACTGTGAACATACCCTTTGTCAAATGGTATACTTTGCGATGTCTATAAGGGAATACATACTAAGAAATCTGATGTTTTATACATCTTATCCAGCATTTTTCTAATTTGAAAACTGTTGCTGACTCATAGGAAGCTGTGACAACTGTATATGAATGTAAACCAACAAGAATTGATTAAAATCCGCTAGCATCCCTAACAGATTATGTAGATAAAGTTTATTTGCATATGTATGCATTTGATGAACAGGGCTAAACACTGATTCAATTGACCATTGTTAGCCTCAGCCTGTGGATTATAAGAGTATACAAAGCAAAGAGAGCATTAATAAGCATTGGAACATCAAAATTATGTCCTAAGTTACTTAAAACCAGCAGGAGAGTATATATGACAAAAGAACAGCATTTTGATGTTGCAGTCACATTTCACGATATTTAAAATAGGTAACGTGTTTCTAATGAGAAGCGCAACATAGCTAGATACTAAAACTGTCTAAAGTAGTCACCAAGTCAGAAATGTTAATGACAGAGATAGGAAGGGCACTATAATACAAGAATAAAAGTATGCATTACCAAGTAGAACGAGTGCGTCTATGAAAGATATCATGGAAGCAGTGAGTGCACTCCCTGTACATTCCAGTTTGATTTTTAGACACAAGTAAGGTAATTATTCTTAGCTGGAGTTGCTGTTTAAATGACTGTGGCAATGTTTTGCTTTCCATAAAAAGAGATATAAGGAGTTCCTGTATTTAAATGACTGAGTTAGTAATGAAACATGTGCATTTGTCCTGTTTGTCAAGATAGCGTTTCAGCTTCTTCCTGAAAATTCTGAAAATTAACACCTTAAATATCTGAGTATGGCTTCTCAGATTCTGGATTCAAATATGGAGAATACTTGTACAATGGATTTTAGATTAGTAAATGGTGTATTTAATACGGTGTGAACTTGAAAAGGCATCTAATGTTATATGGTGGCAGGGATCAATCTAAATTCTTTGAACATAAAAAGGGAATGTATTTATTCATAAAAAGCTTGAAGACCACAGTTCTTAGAAGAAGGGTTGTTCTTTGGGGTATGGATAGACAAATTATGTCAGAGAATGGAGAAGATTCTACAGGATCATTTATGAATACATTTAAACATGTTTAGAATATCAATAAGTCAGAAAGAATGCCTAATTTTCAAGCTAAAATACCTAAATGACAAAAGGCAGCACACACCTGAAAGACTGGGATGTGTGATTATATTTTAGATATGTTTCATGGATGTTTTCCTTTAAGGTCATGCTATATAATTAGATCTGTAGTGCACTAAAGGTAAATTGTATTTAAGAGACAAAAAAATGCATAGTCAAGAATATGTACCAGTCAAGAACAGTTTGGATACATTTCACAACACTATGAGCTCTATTGAGAGAATTTTAAAAATAAATGACTCTAATGATGATAGGTGAGGATCATACTTAAATGAAACCAGGAACCAACAATAAAATATTTAGAAACTAAAACATCCCAGTCTGAAAAGGATCAGCGACCATGCGTAACTGTTAAAAACAGGTTTATTAATAAGTTCCAAAATATTAAGTGCTTTCTTCAGTGTATAACAAATTGATTTCTTCAGAATCGTTAAAACTGTATCTCATACCAAATTTAAAGATCCCTCACAAAATCACTTGGTTAAAAAAAAAAACAGTAGCAGCAATTCATATAGTAAATAGTTAATATAGTAATGACAGTTAATATAGTAAATAGTCACCCTCAGTGTTAAATAGCTAAAAAATCAAATAATATCAAATAATCTCATCTGACTTCAAAAATGTATATTTTCTCATGAATTATTAAGTTCATAACATCAAATCTCGCACCAAATAAGAAAGTAATCTGAGGACGCTTGCTATTGATAAACTTTCATGAAGTTCAGGGGAAACACATACATTTAGTTTAATTTCCCACATCACCTCTCTAAATTCAATCAGATCTGTCTGTGAGCCACCCCAAGAAGCTTTTAACACTCTGCCCAATCCATCTGATTGCCAAATGTGAATAAAAATATTTACTAATAATAAGGCCACAGAAAGCAATGAAATTCCAGCTTGATTTATCAAAATCCTGCAACATGATTCTGTTACATTTTTTTTTGGGATTTGCTGTCAAATTTACAAAAATGCAACAGCAATCAATGGACTGGAAGGATCAATTTGTACTCCAGCCCCACAAAAGAGCAATACTAATGACTGCTCAAATTCTCACCCAGTTGCATTTTTTTTCACGTTAGCAATACAATGTCCGATATCCTTCAAGCTGGCTTTAGCAATACATGGGCCAAGAACTGCCCAATGTACAAGTTGATTTTAAAAGAGAATCTGCAGGATAATAGAGCAAGCAAGGAGATTTCAAAAAAAAAATACTTATGCTTTACTGTCTACTTGAATAATGTGTGGTGTTACAAACTGTGGCAAGTTCTTAGAGAAATGGGGATGCTAGATCACCTTATTTGCCTCTCAAGGACTCTGTACGTAGAAGAAGTAGTGTCAGTTTGAACCAAGTATGGAAAAACTGGCTGGTTAAAAATTAAGAAAGTAGTGAGACTGGCCTAAATCTGTCAAATTTCTTACATAATTTATAGGTTGAATTTATCATGTGAAATGATAAATCCTAAATTAGATAAATCAGACGCTTAAGTCCAAATTTCTGAGAGAAATATTAAAAACCTCACAAATGCAGATGATACCACTTTGATGGCAGAAAATGAGGAAACGTTGAAGAACCTGTTAATGAAGGTGAAAGTAGAAAATGAAAAAGCTTGCTTGCTTGCCAGCCTTAAAAGAGTAAAATAATCTTACCTTGCCCCATCTTTGTTTTGCATATAGATAAGAGAGAAGTGGTGAGAGTGACAGATTTTATTTTCTTGATCCTGCAGATGGTGATGATTGAATCCAGGGAATTAAAGGACACGTTACACTTGCTTCTTGTAAGGAAAGTTATAGCAAATCTGGACAAGATTTTAAAGGGCATAGATTCCACATTGTCAATAAAGATCTGTATAATCCGAGGTATGTTTTTTTTTCCAGTAACAGTGTATGGCTGAAAGAGTTGACATTTTAGAATGTCTTTGCATTGGAAAAGAAAAGGTTTTAAACAATGATGCTGAAGGAAACATTTGTGCATATTTCGAATGGGAAATATGAAATTCATTGTCACTTGAGGAAATAAACCCTAAACTATTCAATGGAAATTCTAATATCAACACTAAAAGCAGTGTCAGTGGCAAAACAGATAGCACACTTGCCTTTAGTACTGGAAGACAAGAAGGCTGTGAGTTATTTTCCCACTCCATACGACTGGAATACTAACACCACAGTACAGCACTGAGGTGTGATGGTTGTTTCAATGCTGATTTTGTTGGTTGATGTAAGGGTATATTGGGGTAATGTGTTCATGTATATATATATATATATATAGAGAGAGAGAGAGAGAGAGAGAGAGAGCTTTCCAGTAACATATAAAATAATATTATATATATATATATATATATATATATATATATATATGGGTTCACTTTATAACATCGAAATACTGAAATGCCGAATTTCAGTATCTCGAAGCTATAAAGTCGAATGTTCAAAATAGCGAACGTTCATAATCGCGAATTTGACATATGTCGAAAATATGTCGAATTCGCGGTTATGAAGTTGCGCTATGTAATGTCCGGGTTTGTGTTTTGTTGGTGCGCAGTGCCGTGTTTGGATGTAGGTGTTATGTCAGGTAAGTGAGTGTTTTGTAAGGGTTTTAAGTTTTGAGTGGGAGTTAGAGTGTGTGCGAGGGATGGGAGAATGTGTGTGTGTGAGTGAGCTTTTGTGTTGTGTTTGTGCGATCTCGGAGTTAGTATATATAAGTAGGGGGGATGTGGTGGGCGCAGCATCATATTATCCTCAACATTTATGCATCCATATTAAAACATCTAGCCCTTGTAGTTAGTCATTCAAAATAAAATATAAACAACTGAAAAACCCCGCGGTAGCACAAAATGAAATGAAGCTTAGATTTATTCCAGTAAACAAACTTCTTCAGAAGAAGTTTGTTTACTGGAATAAACGAAAAGTGCTTAATCATTTCGTTTTGTGCTACTGCGTGGTTTCTTCTCTTATTTTGTTTTTCAGTAGTCTGTTCTTGCCTGGTCAGTTTAAAATATAAACAAATTAGGCAACATGCACAACTGTTTTTTGCTCCTCTTGATGACTTAAAGGTAAAGGATAGTCCTAAATATAATTGCATTCTAGCTAGTGGCGGCTGGTGACTTCAAATCAAATGGGGGCTGCAGGAGAGAGATGAATGGGTGGGGTCAATGGGAAGGGGTGTGGCCAACTCGAAAGGGGAGGAGCTATGCTCAAAACCACAAAAACTAACTAAATACACTGCCCTAGGTGCCAAACCGTCATTATGAGAGTCCAATCAAGACAAAATCAAGTGTAGAAGAATAAAAATATTTCAATGCATTCACTGCATGACAGCTTACTTAATATCTAGATGGAAGCAAAAAGGTTGTGAGGCATGAAAAAATAAATTACTTTTTAAATACATTAATGGAATGCCAGTCAAAATCAAGTATAAGAAAAACAAGCAGCACTCAACTCAAACCACTTCTTGCACTGCAGTTCTAATTATAATTTATATTCAGCTTTATTAAAGTACCACGTAACATGCTGACAGTAGAAATCTCTGATGCCCTCACTTGTAAAAATGTTTCTTATCCAAAAAAAGACCTGCTGCCTGACAACTACCTACTTGTTTCATGGGGAAAACATGATCAAAGTAAAAAATGAAAAGCAAACAAGAAATAAGCTCAAGATACATTGCTTAAAAGGATTACTGTACAGGTTATGGACCACACGACTGGCATTCTGTTTAGTTTACGGGTAAAGCCTGCAGAGATGACTGGAAGTCTCCAAGTGTAATGAGCTTCTTAAAATAATGTAATCCTGTCCTTTATTACAAATACTGTCATATGCATTTCAATACCCAAGGCTTATACATTATCTAGTTAAGGATTCTCTACATGGCAACAACAGAAAGGCTTTCAATGTTGGCAATTCTTTAACAGTATGCTTATTAAAGCTTACTTGCATCTTACGATCTCAGCCAAGCTTACCTGATGGTCATTAAAGTATTGCTACTTAAACACAGAGCAACAGGCACTTTGAGTAATAAGCATAAATCAACAGTACAAAAAATATGACAGAAATCAGTCCATTCTGCAAAAATCAAGGACAGATGAAAAGCCACTCTAGTACTTGTGTCTACTTTGGATGGGGGGGATACTCTGCACATTTACACTGCATAACTACTACTTGCCTTGCTTCGACACATCCAGAGTCAATACATGGGGGAGTGGGGTGCAACAAGTGTGTCACAATTTGAAATGTCTCTGGCTGACTGTGATGGCCCTGACACATTTGTCATACCTCTCAACCTCAGAGCAAGAAATCTGGACAAAGCCATGCAAAGAAGTGGGACAAAGGCCCAAAAATAAGGACAATTTTTAAATATTGCTCGTATAAACTTAGAAAGATAATAGAAGAGGTCTTACATTAGTATGAATTTTCTGAATGGTATGAAATCTGAAACTCAAATGTCTGTCATTATTTTCTAACTTCAGTCTTTAATGATTTGTCACTAATTTGCCAAAAAAAAAACACAATTTGATGAAAAATGGACCAAAAATGTGATGTAAAAATATAAAATAGCCACACAATACAGCTGGGAACCTGTCAAAGAAGGGTCACTTTAATATTAGTACTGCTAACTTGAACAGCTGACAAAATAAAACAATCTACATGCATTTCTGAATTAAAAGTAATCTATAACTCTGATTATTACAGTTATTTCTTAATTGTAAACCCTCTATGTTTTGTTCCAAAATTGCTATTTTGCGGAGGGATTATTAGGGGGAAGAACAACATTTTGAGCCAAAATCAGGGACAGTTGAGAGGTTTGGCTATGCCTAATTCTATAAAGCAATTTATTTGCATGCACCTCTCAACCTGTTAATGCAATAAATATGGACAAGGCCAAATATATTGGGGGAACATATAAACAGTACTAAAAATTACTCTTGTATAAACTGAGACAGTTGATAGAACAACAGGTCTTACTTTAGCATGCATTTTTCTGAAGGTTATGAAGTCTGAAACTCAGTGTGTCATTATTTAGTGACTTAATTCCTAAATGATTTGCCAGAAAACCACAAATGTTATGAGGAACAAACCAAAAATAAGAAGCAAAAATCTATTCATTCTTTGAAAATCTGGACAGTTGGGAGGTATAGTTCAGCTGGGGCTGTCTTTGCTGCCCTTCCTCACAAAATCATGGTCGAATGGAGCCTCCCCCTGCAGCCATTCCAATGATCCATTATTTGGCTATTTCACTCCATTTACCATAAACACTAATGTGCATACTGATTTACTTCTATGATGATTTGGACTTCATTTGAAAGTTTTATTTTGCATTTTGCAGCACAAACACTGAGACATCTGCTAAACAAACTTAGCATTAAAACTTCTCTGCCCTTGAAACTCACATTCATTGAAACAGCATTGAAACCCACATTCAAAGAAAATACATTTTACCAGTGGCAGATAAAGATTAATTCTGGGCTGTTTTCAAATCATAGGCCCCTTGCATATGAAACATACATGTGCTCTTTGATACACCTTCCTATTGTTTTGAACATTTTTCCAGTAAACAATGAAACAAAATGCATGCACCCATAATGCCAAAACTGCCCAATTCAGAACATTTCCATCATAAAAGTCTACTCAAACTTTGACAGTCCACCATTATCAGTAAATATGCACAATTCTACAGTCCACCATTATCAGTAAATATGCACAATTCTACAGTCCACCATTATCAGTAAATATGCACAATCTCTGAAGTAAAAAAGTCATCTAAATAATTCCACATTAAATAAATCTGTAACTAATGAAGAGGTTGCTGCTAGCAAACACCTTTATATTTCATGGTTTCATCGAAAAATAAAGTGTCTGATGCCCCTGAGGAATAAATTGCCTATATTACATTAAAAATGATAAGCTAGTAATATTGCAATAGGAAATGGATGGCAAACTGATAGCAGGCTCATAGTCAGTATCTTAACTTTTTCAGTATGGCATCATTCACCCCTTGTGGGAGTAGAACCAAAAACCTTCTGCATCAAAAGCAAGTACACAACCTGTTGTGCTATTAACAATGCAAACTGACTTAGCATAAGCAGCACTAAACTTCTCTTCCCCTGCAGCTCTCATCTCCTTGTAAAATCTACTCAATACTGCATCTCAACAAGAAATCTGGAAAAGCCAAATTTATTGGGGGTCAAAAGCCCAAAAACCAGGGACACATTAAACATTGCTTGTATAATCTTGGAAAGTTGCTAGAATAAAATGCTGTGTTACCACCATACATTTTACTGCCAAGGTCCCTGTGCAAAAGAGTCAGAGCAACATACCACTATGCCAAATCAGCTGCTTTGTGAAAGAAAAATGCTGTGTTACCACCATACATTTTACTGCCAATGTCCCTGTGCAAAACAGTCAGAGCAACATACCACTATGCCAAATCACCTGCTTTGTGAAAGAAATATGCTGTGTTACCACCATACATTTTACTGCCAATGTCCCTGTGCAAAACAGTCAGAGCAACATACCACTATGTCAATCAGCTGCTTTGTGAAAGAGAGGAAGACTGAAACTTAAATGGCTATCATTTAATGAATTCAGTTCACACCATAGCTGTCAACCTCTTAGCACAAAACACCTGGACAAACCCAGTAATGAGGGAATACAGCCCTCAAACATATTCATTGAATTCAGTTCTTGCCATAGCTGTCAACCTTAGCACAAAAAACCTGGACAAAGCCAATAATGGGGTAATACAGTCCCAAAAATAAGGACAAATTTCAAATATTCATCTTATAAACTTAGAAAATTGCTAGAATAAAAGGTTGTGTTACTATGTATTTTCTGAAGAATATGAAGTCTGAAATGCAAATGCCTGTCAATTTTACTTCTGATGGAACAAAAACAATTTTCAGCAGAGGCCCAGTGAGAAATACTGCAAACACATGTCTTTGTAAAATGTCAGGACACCAGAGCAAATCCACACAAACACAAGATGCAGACTCCACACAGAAGGCACCCCAGCCAAGAATCAAACCAGAAAGCCTATAGCTGTGAGGCAACAATGCTACCACTGCACCATCAAATATGTAAGGAATTGCACATTCAGAAACCTGAAGTCTGAAATTCAAATGCTTGTCAATTTTATTTAACATTTGTTAATCAGAACAGTCTGACTTGGAATAAAAAAACAATTTTCAGCAGAGGCCCAGGAAGAAATAATGCAGACATGTCTTTGTAACATGAGAGGACACAAAAGCAAACCCACACAAACACAGGGAGAAGATGCAGACCCCACACAGACGGCACCCCAGCCAAGAATCAAACCTGAGAACTTGCAGCTGTGAGGCAACAATGCTACCATTGCATCATCAAATATTAAGCATTACAACATTTAGAAACTGCAGATATTATGAGGAACAGATCAGATCAAATATGAGGCAAAAATCTGCAATTTTTTTACAAATGGTGGTGGGTAGGGAATTCAGGTCCTTAACACCTGCATACAAGGTACAGGGTTCAAGCCTGAGGTATTCCCTACCACACCAACATGAGTTTGTTCTAGCCACCAGTATATAGCAACTGGGGCATTTTCACTCTCACACACACACACACACACACACACACACACACACACACACACACACACACACTCTTACCTGGAGCAATGTAGATCCCTTTGTGCCATTAAATCCATAGCTGTTAGAGCACTACAAACCTGCCCCTGCATTACGTCCATTGGAGCATCAAATCCACCATGCGAGATGTTCTTCCCCTGATGAGACTCCAGTCTGCTGATGTTGCAGTCCGAATCCGATCCGTTTCCAGCGACAGTCTATGCAGTTGTAACTGCATAGACTTCTGGGATCTCTTCTCTTCAATGTTTCCTAATCCAGACTGCTGCTGAAACAGTCTGCACATGCTCCAGACTGTCTCACCAGCAGTCCAGACTAGTGCGCATGCGCGAAAGTCCACAATTTTTAAATTTTCTTTTTTATCCTTTATTTTTTCTTTTTTACAGCTGGGGGGGGCTGCAGTCCAGCAGTCCAATAGCACGGGCCACCCCTGATTCTAGCTATAGACGTCATATAAATAGCTGTAACTAACACAACAAAGTCCCTTGTATATTCAAATGTGAAAAAATGGGTTAAAGAATATCATTCAACACTATTAAAGGCCTTCTCAGCATTTAGACTCACTATCAATATGCTGCACTGTTTATCCTGTATACCCTCCAGTAATGTATCAAAGTTTGACTTCCGCCAACAAATCCACAGTGATCATTTTAATTAACTAGGGAATGTGTCATGCTATTCTGTTCATTATAATTGACAAAACCAACATATTATAGTTCAAAACAGATATAAAATGATATAAGGGTGCTAACACTGAGTTCTTATTCTCTCTTGTTATATCAGTTACCCTAGCCTCCTTCCAAGAATGGAAACATTAATGAACAGTTTTACTAAGCACAGAATCATTTTAAATATTGCAACCTTCAAATTCCTATCAGTATACTATTGTTATATGGAGTTTTACCCCTTACCTGCTTCTCTACCAGTTACTTCTATGTTACTGGATTCACCAGTCTTAGTGTATTCTCCACAGAAGCCTTCAAAATAATTAGACAAATAGACAGTCTCTTGTAGATTTTTTCATTTTAGTCCCAAATGCTGTGCACCTCGTAGAGTTACAATAATATTCATAGCATATGTCTGTTTTTATCAATGGATCTCTGCTAAAATTAGATCCATTGTTCCTTTTAAAAGCTGTTACAAATCCTTGGGATCTCTGCTGCCTTAATCTAATCACTATTTCCCTAATATTCAATGAAAATAGAAACATCTTTATTTTGAAAATTGCCATATTAACACCATTTTAACTTCCCTGTCATTTCGAGGTTATAAAGTGAATCCATATATATATATATATATATATATATATATATATATATATATATATATATATATATATATATGGGTCTACTTTACATGATCGACATTTCAAAAAGACAAAGACCATATGGCTGAGACCATATGATTGACTTTTGAAATGCCGACCATGAGGAACGGGCATTTCAGTACAGTGCGTAATGGAATGATTTCCATCTTTTGCATTGTAGTGTGATCTTGGAGTTGGTATATTTAAGTTTCAGGGGGTGTGGGGGGGCACGGAGCCCCCCACAGGAGCTGCAGGGGGGCTTGCCCCTTACTAGGAATGTTAAGGTTAGTGATTGTTGTGTTTTTTTCTTTTTTTTTACATGATGGACATTTCAAAAGTTGATCATATGGTTACGGCCATGTGGTCTTCGGCTTTTTGAAATATCGATCATGTCAAGTAGATCCATATATATATATATATAGAGAGAGAGAGAGAGAGAGAGAGAGAGAGAGAGAGAGAGCTTTCCAGTAACATATAGGCAAAGTTATTGAGGGCAATGACTGCTTGTTGGTAAGGTTTAGCCTTATGTTTAGGAGATGGTAAATTCAGAGAGGGAGCAAGGACCTGCTGAGTCCCCAGTGTGGGGCAGTTGGTAAGAATATATGTTAAAGAGACCAAACTTACTGCTATTTAAGATATCAAATCAGGGGTCATACTGTACACATTTTTTTCTAGTAAATATTGATCCAGATTTCAAATTGATAAAAATTATGTAATTACAAGACTAGGGTGCATTATTCAGAGTAATTGAACTATTAGAGTATATTATGAATCTTTATTCAATGATATATGGAAAGATGTTAATGTTTTTTTCCACATTATCTTAAGCAAATTACATTTGGTAAGCAATCATTTGATGGAGGTGGGGAACACTTGAAATGAAACAGGTTAAACAGACTCTTGATTAAATAGGCTAATTTTAAGAAGACATTTTTTGAAGTAAAGGAATATGCAAATATAATGAGGGGTAAAGTGCAAGATGAGCTGAAAAGTAAAACAGTAACATTTTTCAATTTTACAACTGAAGAATAAGCTTTATGAAGGTAGCTTGAGAATGACAGGGAAGTTAAAATGGTGTTAATATGGCAATTTTTAAAATAAAGATGTTTCTATTTTCTTTGAATATTAGGGAAATAGTGATTAGATTAAGGCAGCAGAGATCCCAAGGAGTTGTAACAGCTTTTAAAAGGAACAATGGATCTAATTTTAGCAGAGATCCATTGATAAAAACAGACATATGCTATGAATATTATTGTAACTCTACGAGGTGCACAGCATTTGTGACTAAAAATGAAAAAATCTACAAGAGACTGTCTATTTGCCTAATTATATTGAAGGCTTCTGTGGAGAATGCACTAAGACTGGTGAATCCAGTAACATAGAAGTAACTGGTAGAGAAGCAGGTAAGGGGTAAAACTCCATATAACAATAGTATACTGATAGGAATTTGAAGGTTGCAATATTTAAAATGATTCTGTGCTTAGTAAAACTGTTCATTAATGTTTCCATTCTTGGAAGGAGGCTAGGGTAACTGATATAACAAGAGAGAATAAGAACTCAGTGTTAGCACCCTTATATAATTTTATATCTGTTTTGAGCTATAATATGTTGGTTTTGTCAATTATAATGAACAGCATAGCATGACACATTCCCTAGTTAATTAAAATGATCACTGTGGATTTGTTGGCGGAAGTCAAACTTTGATACATTACTGGAGGGTATACAGGATAAACAGTGCAGCATATTGATAGTGAGTCTAAATGCTGAGAAGGCCTTTAATAGTGTTGATTAATATTCTTTAACCCATTTTTTCACATTTGAATATACAAGGGACTTTGTTGTGTTAGTTACAGCTATTTATATGACATCTATAGCTAGAATGCAATTATATTTAGGACTGTCCTTTACCTTTAAGTCATCAAGAGGAGCAAAAAACAGTTGTGCATGTTGCCTAATTTGTTTATATTTTAAACTGACCAGGCAAGAACAGACTACTGAAAAACAAAATAAGAGAATAAACCACGCAGTAGCACAAAACAAAATGATTAAGTGCTTTTCGTTTATTCCAGTAAACAAACTTCTTCTGAAGAAGTTTGTTTACTGGAATAAATGAAAAGCGCTTAATCATTTCATTTTGTGCTACTGCGTGGTTTCTTCTCTTATTTTGTTTTTCAGTTGTTTATATTTTATTTTGAATGACTAACTACAAGGGCTAGATGTTTTAATATGGATGCATAAATGTTGAGGATAATATGATGGTTTGTTTAACAACACCAGAGAATGATACAGAGTTCTTGCTTTAGCCTTTGTATAATACACAGTAAATAAAACTAGGGCAAGAGTGTCAGCCATGAGCTTTTTCCCTTGGGATTAAAAAAATATTTAAAAAAAAATTACTTAACGCAGGAAAAATATATTAAATATTTAGGCAAATGCCTATGGAATACACCAAAGGATTCAATACTAACACCTCAGGATTCAGTACAAAGATAAGTGATACATTAAGAAAAAAAAAACAGAAGTTGATTTACATAGTTGGAAATGGTTGTTCTTGAAGTAGACCAAAGAGTACATGTCCTGAATTTTTGTGTTATCCCCTGTTACCTATTACTTATTTAGTTTCCTAGAATTTTAAGCAGATATTTCAGCATATTTTCTAAAGGTATAATATAAGATTATGTCTAAGTTTGAGTTAATAACTAGGGTATTTTGGGACAACCTGATCTCACTCAAGATGTATGGGATCTAAATACTCATGATCCAATCTTACATTATGAATATGTGCAAAATAAAATATATTTTAAACATTCCATTCTTATGATGCCAAGTAGGAAAAATAGTAGGTTTGTTATCAGTTGTTGTTGTTGTTGTTTTGTCTTTTGGCTTATCCCGTTCTGGGGTCGCCACAGCGGAACTCCACTCCGCTAATGTTTGGTAGTGGATTTTTATGTGCCAAGTTACCAGCACTGATGCACAACCTTCAACGAAGGCATGCCCATTCACACATGCCTCCACACAGAAGACGCTCTAGCTGAGAATCGAACGGGACAACGTCTTGCTGTGATGCGACAATGCTACTGCAGCACCACTACCGCAGTAGGTTTGTTATCAGTACTAACATTTTATAGATTTCATAGTAGATGTGATATGGTAAAACGTTTGTAACTTTATTTGTGCTAAACAGAAAATAGTGGCATTTGTGTAACACATTTCCATGAGCAAAACTTTATTCTTTGATGCTATTATTATTATTATTATTATTATTATTATAGCATATTGGATATATCAGAGTAGGAATACAGAGAGAGGTAGGAATAAAAAATAGAAAGAGATAAAAACTAGACTAATATAGTGGCATTTTTTTTTTATTTTAGATGGGGTACCGGGCTATAAGTTTCAGTTCATCAATAAGTTTACTTTGCCAGTTTTTGTAATATTAGTATATGAATGTATAACTGGTATAACAAAACATGTGATTTTGACTAAGTTAAGAGAGTGATCACTCCAAGATATACTGGCATTAATTGAAAAGGGGGGGGTGGATATCAAATAGAGAGTGGTTTGATTAATCAAGTGTGCAAAGCTCTTGCTATCAAACTAATTACTATTATTCTCAGAAATGTCAGTTTTTTGGGGGGAGATTCAATAAAGCCTACATGTTCATTTTTACTGTGTGCACATCATGATGCTTACACGGCTGAAAATATATTCAGATTTAGATTTAATAAACTCTGTGAACGGCTCATACTCACCTGCAAACACGGAAATGTCCATGGCATGCTATTACAGTATAAATAACTGAAATGCATGCTAATGAAGCAAAACAACACAGTGGAGTGATTAAACAAGCTGTAAAGCAACTGTGTAGACTCTGTCCTCGTGTTGCCCATGTATTCAAAAATTATCTAAATACAGCCACAGAAAGGAGTCCACATGGAAACAAGAGCAAGCAAAAGTCCTTAAATTTGTACAGAGCTGACTGTAATATGTAATACTGCACACATTATGACATTATTAGACATGGTGGATGGTAGAAAATTAAATTAACAATAGCCAACAATTCCTTTTTAATTGCCTTGACATAAATGCAGCTTTGTACCCCATCTCCAAATGAGGAATATACTCTTAAGTAATGTAGATAGGTAAAAGTGTAAACCCCATGAAACAGACTAATCATACTGTCATGTATGCATATGCAGTATGTAGCTGATGGAATACAGTCAAGTTTTATCAAAAATTTTATTTCTCTGTGCAGATATAAAGCAATGTAATACCCTCCCTTGTGTTTACAACACTGGGTCCCCTGCAGTTTCCCTCCCTACACGGTTACCAACCATGCAGATTCAGGGCTGTCAGAACAGTGAGGATTGAAATGAGGTCAAAACTCATTAGATTTGTTGAATCGCAAAAAAATAGTAACCATGTTCGGATGTTCACTTCATGCAGGTACTTCCACAGTGTTTGTTTTCAGTAGATAACAGTGAATAATGACATCAGCAGGGTGTGTCAGGTTACACTTACAGAGGTGTACATGTAGGTCCATGAAGGCTGAAAGTTCATGTATGCAGTGCCAGTTCATAAGTTCTGTCTCATCCTCTGAATTTTGTTTTAAAATGTGTCATCTCTGCCCTCTGTTAAGTATTTTGTTTTTTATTTTTTTGCCATTGTTTGCATGATGCTTCCCTTAGTGCACCCACAGGAAATGAAGGAATGAGTGGCAGGTTTCACAGTGGTTGTCATGTAGCTATTCCTGTGGCAGCACCTCTATGAGTAGGACTAGAGTATCAATGGTCCTGGATTTGTGTATGGGATGTGCAACCTTTTCTTCGATTTTTATGCTCCATGTTTGCATGATATCATGAGAATGGAGGAAAGCAATACCAATTTTGCCTGTTTTTACCTTATTTCATGAAGCTACATAGAGGTGTATGAAGGTGAACAGAGGTGTGCATACTGCACTAATCAGCAAGCAGCAGGTATGTTTAATATATGCTAATTACAACATGAGCAGGTGGATTGCATGTTGATAAACCAGTCCAACATGGTATAGATATTCCCTAAGTATGAATCATCCATGTAGCCTCCCTTCTGGTTTTTCCTGAATACTTAAATACCATTAGAGTAGAGAGAATGAAATTTTAACTGGAAACAATGCTGGAGGTTGTTACAAAGCTGTTTGTGTGGCAAATAGGAATAAGGCATCATCCATCCTGTTTTCTGAAGCTGCATTAGTGTGAGAGTTCAAATCCCAGTCTGTGTAGAAGTTTCTCATATGTACTATCATTTTCTAGTGTCTATGTCATACATTGCTCATGAGCATTTCACATGTGTCTCCCTTTTCTTTTTTTCCCTAATTTTCTTATTTTTAATTCCATTTTTTTGTGATGCGCCACTTAATGCAAACACAAATAAATTCAGGTTTGGCTCTGCTTATGTGGTTTGCATGAAGTAACGCATTGCAGACACAAGAAAAAAATCCAGACCACTTAGGAAGCAGACAGCCAGAAATAGAAACCAGAGACATCCAATTAATGCTGTTGCCCATCACAAAAACCTGGCCTGGAGTACAGATGGCACTGTGTTCTGCTATAGATACTACTAACTGTCAGACTTTAGCAATGCAGCATGCATTTGTGAACTGCTTACCTATGTGCAAAGAGGCATATCTCATATGCAGTTATACTTAGTTAACCATTGGGCAAATCTGCTGCTTGCTACACTATGGAACTGCATATATAATGCTTTATTATTGGTGTTCATTGTCCATTCCCTTAGTATGACATAAAACTACATGTGGAAACATTGCAAAATAAGGGTCTGATATAACTATATGTCATAAATTTACAATACATTCATGTGTCGTCTCCCCCCCCCCCCCACAACAAGCACTGGGGTCTCAGTACTTTTTCCACACATATAACAACCACACTACAAAGCGTATTATATAATCTTGTGTGCTCCCTTATGGACAGGCACAGTTGGTGGTGCTCACAACCTTGCTCTGCTAAATCCAAACATCCAAGTATGCTCAATAAGGGTACTTGTGTTGTTACACAGCTAGGCTTCTAAACAGCCTAGTGCTATTAGACTAGTAGCATAATATGACGCAATGAAGTTATGTGCCTATGCAGGCCTCTCAAGCCATTGTTCCTCACATGGCCTGCTGATGTCATCTACAGTAAATTCACCTGCACTCTTGTATAAAACTATGCAGTTCGACAGGTAGGGGTTCTGTTCTCACTTCAGTCGATTTTGTGTGTGTGTGTGTGTGTGTGTGTGTGTGTGTGTGTGTGTGTGTGTGTGTGTGTGTGTGTGTGTGTGTGTGTGTGTGTGTCTAGGCAGCAGAGTATACTTGGTATCCTGCAGTCACATATCCAATGGCATGTATGGCCAGCTTTTTGATAGTTGCTCATCCATAAGCATCTGTTTCATACAGGCCTCTCAACCTCTTGCCTCTCACATGGCCTGTTGATGTGATCTGCTAAACGTTCACCTGCAGCCCTGTATAATCAGACTTGTGTCATGGTATTTACATTAAGTACTGTGTTCTGTAGACTATGCACTTAGATAGGTAGGAGTTCTATTCTCACTGCAGTCAACTTGGTGTGCGTGTGTCTGTGTGTGTATGATCTGTTACTTGACATTATAGATTGCATTTTACGCCAGCATGTGGGACACTGTTATCTTGTCTTCAGCAGACAGTGCTGTTCTATAAAATGTTGCCTGACACACTTCAAGTCAGACTTGAGTTGTGAGGATTCAAAGATGGCCGCTGTTCTGTAAGCACTACTAATCCTTAGCTCCTCTAAATACCTTGAATAAAAACAACCCAGAAGATTACTCAGAACCATTTTTGACAAAATATCTTGAAATATCAACTCTATTTAACTCTAAAATAAAATTACCAAGGAAAAGTGACTGGTCCAGCTTATAATCAAGCAAGATTGAAAAGGATATAGAAAAACTAACTCAAGCCGTGTGCTCTCTCAGTCCTGCTTACTGGAAAATACACTCAAAACTGAAGAAAATAACCACCACAGGATGTCGAAAGAAGATAAAAATATGGACACTACCACAACTAAAACCAAACTTTCGGATTTACTATCACCAGAGAAAGATTTGAACTCAAAAAGGCAGAAGATAATAAAACAAACAGATACATCTAAAACTGGAAATAAAAATAAATCTGATCAACCAGCAAATCTGGAAGATATTAAAACAGCCTTAGTCCCCATCCAAGAGGCAATAAAAGAATTAACTGTACAACTGCAATCATTTGGAAATACTTTTAACCAAATAATGGACAGACTGGATAAATCTGAAGCCAAAAACATGGAACATGAAGAGAAAATATAACCAAAAAAACAGACTTCCACGACAAAGAAATCCAAAACATCCAAGACAAAATCACGGACCTGGAAGCAAGATCCAGAAGGAATACTATTATCATAAGAGGCATCCCAGAATCTGTAAACCACAATGAGTTGATTCCTTCTATAATACAAATTTTCAACATACTGCTCAAAGTTCCTAAAACAGTAAAACAAATAATAATAGAAAGAGCACACAGGGCTCTAAGAGAAAATCAAGCAACCTACAGACCCAGGACGTCAATACAATCCTGCTGACTATAAAAAAGAAATGGAGGCACTGTTAACTGGAACAATAATACAATATCACTTGACCAAGATCTTCCCCTCCAAATAAGACAAGTAAGACAACTTCTCTCTCCCTATTATAAGTTCCTAATTGAAAGAAAAATTAAATTTCAAATGAAATACCCTAATACACTAATTTTTCATTCAGAAGGAATTAAGTATATGATCGCTAATCAAAAGGAAGCAAGAGAAACTTTTTTGGCTGTCTTTAAGAAAATTCCAACAACAGATCGATAAATATATGCACCGGAGTCCTGCATGAATATTGGATGAATGATTGAACACATCTCGACCTTCCAAGACAACTTTCTCTTTTCCCTTGTACTGTTGGGCCTTTTTAGGCCTATACCAACAACCTGGTAGTTCCAATATATCAGAAAAACCACCATGAGGTTGATCGAGAGCAATTGGTCATGCCTACTCCTTGCCTTTTTCCCACAACAGGAACCAAAAACATCCCTAAATGTGCTACACCAGCTCTTCTCAAAAGTGTGACACTTCCAGGATATACAACAGATTGGTTCGTCCCCCTACACTCATCCAGACTTCCAGGAAACGAGCGACAAGTGCACAGAATGCAGGATACAATTAAGAGGAAGGAAACATCTTGCAATAAAGCACACTGATGATGGAGCCAATTTGGAAGAAGATTGTTATTCGTTAGAAGATGGACAGTTGCTCCCAATCTACAGACCCAGTGAAATGGCAAGACAAAGTCCCTGATCTGACCCAGCGACCAAGGTATATCATACACACGCTGCTCACCCTATCGTGCACCACTCACTCTCTCTTTCAATGCATGCACTCATCCTCTCTCGTACACCCGTGCAAAGTCTTTACTGCATTCATACACACATGCAGGCTTTCATACATGCATCGTATATTCTCCCATACACCGTTCAATCTCTCTTTCAAGGCATACAATTACTCTCTCTCATGCATCCGTGCACAGCCTCTCCTGCACTCATACACACACATAAAATGCTCTCATACACGCACCGTTCATTCTCTCTTACACCATTCACTCTCTTCTTCAATATATACACCCACTCTCTCGCATTCATCCGCACCCAGTCTTTGCTGCATTCACACACACACGCACAGCATGCCTTCATGCACATACTGTTCATTCGTTCATACACTGCTTAACATTTTTACATCCGGACTGGCTAGGTTTTTGCTCGTGTAAAGACAGGACCGCTACTATCAAAAAAATCATCAACCATCTCCTTGCAATACAACTAAGAATCTCAATGTCTAGCAAAAGAAAGCTAGAAAACCAAGGACATTGTACTCTAATGAAAAATTGTGTCAGCACTATCTGCTTTGACCCAGCATTCGCAGTCGTGCTTCATCATGTAATATACAGTGGGTTCACCAGCATACTATATAGTAATTACATAGGCTATTAACTTGATTATCATCTGTACTGTGGTTGATGAAACATCTTTTACCAAGTTTCTCTCTCTCTGCCCTCTTTTAATACATGATCATTTCATCTACTAATAGGGAAAAAGACAGACATTTGTCTTTATGTATATATGTAGATGTATGTATATTTATGTGTGTATGTATATACATGTATATATATATGAGGAGAGAGAGAGAGAGAAAATATGTCTTTAAAGCTACATTTTGCTGCACTATGCCCTATATATTAAAAAAAAAAAAATACCCAAACTGCTTATAACATCCCCGGCCTATATTCATTTTACCCCGGCAGATATAAATATATATATTAATGTATGTTCTTTCTTGGATAATTTCTACAAGTCTGTATACCAATACCAAGAGACCCAGTTACACCGCTGAGTAGCATCTTGGTTAACAACAGCTAACTCACACACAATCCACAAAGGCTGCATCATATATCAAATTGTTAAGCTCCTCATGCCCTGCCGCTAAAATCTATTTGTTTACCAGGATAGCGTTAAACTTTATTGGATATAACATGGTGTAGTGGAATACCAACAAACACAAACACACATGCACGCTGGAATGTAGAATAGCCAACATCATTGGGCTCTGCTTAAAAATGATTTTAAAAATAACATATCAGCATGACTTTACCTAACAAATATAAGAATTTGTGACTCTTTTCTTTTTTTTTTTTTTTTTAAATACAATATACAACAGATTCATAACACAATAGTCTCTTGAATTCTACCCAGCTCACTTCTGGGTTTTCTGTGGCACAACAAAAGACCTTTTTGTCCCTGTTACCATAGACTCTGAGATCTTCACAGGTAACTTTCTCAATAAAACTAACAGGGATACTATAGATGATTATATTGTCAGAAAGCTACCTTTAGTAAGAATCAGGAGACTTTGCTTGCTAGCAGAACATGACAAACTAGTACCCTGTGCTTTTAGTATAACTGTGAATATGTGCTTTGTTTATTACAAATAGTCTGCTGACAGTTTCATCATCTACTGAAGTGTGCCTATAAATCCTCCAATGTCATTGTTCATGTGGGAACTGACTCGATACTACCAAAGTAAATAAGCAAGATGGTGAATATAGGGCTATCTTGGACTGGATTAGTGGTATAGTCTCGCTAAGATGTCATTGACACCAATGCTTCTGTTGTGGTCCAAATGCTCCTATGAAACATATGACTAAAACTTTCTGCCACAATAAATTCTAGGCTGGTTGCCAAATGGAATAATTTCACAGCCATTGTAAAGTATAAATGTAACATTGCCGAGGGGAAAAACTTTTAATCAATATATATGTACAGATACTAAGCTATTAAATGAAAATTCCAGCTCCAAATAATGAAGCTTGGTAGACTGACAGAATGTTATGTGTTTGTTTTTTTAATTGTAAACCTTCTCTGTTTTGCTTTAAACTCTAAATATGATACTTTCATAATAGGAACACGTCTGAGGGATGAAGCCATTGTATAACTGGTGGCTTGGATTCTTCTACACTGATTGCCTGTCACTACCTACTTCATAGAATGAAGATTGACTCGGATTTGTGTAACCGAAAATAAATACAATTAATATATAGCCGATTTACCCGAGAAAATTAAATATAAACATATACCTGTCTCAAATTATCATAACTTCCGAAACATGAATGTTCGAGTGATGTTATTTATGTTACAGTAGCTCTTCTGTTTTACCTTTACAGCAAAAACCTACAGACAGTGATCAAGACAGTCGCTGAATCTTACACTCAGAATAACATTGCTAGTTACCTTAATTATCTCTTTTCTCCCTGCCAATTTTGGTTTAAAACTAAGCCTTTATAAAGACAGATGACATTTTGGAGGATGACAATTCACTCCCATGACATCTCATGGATTGCCCTTTATAAACCTTTAATATGCACATTCCTATTCATAGCATGAAGAGGAAGGAGATAACAGTAATGGAAAGGAGGCAGAGACGATCAGATAACAAAACAGAACATATAAAAACTCTGATTTTGTCTATATTACTTCAAAGTTAGTGAAAATAGTTAAAACAATATAACTAACAATTATACTAATACCTTTTTAGTAGACCTTTAGAACTTACTATCAAGTATTTGTACAGCTATATTAAAAAACCTTCTCTAATGGACCTCTACCTAATATAATGGTTCTACTAAGAACTTTTCATAATATACCTCTTAAATATTGTTAATCACATAAAATACTCACTTTGATCATTTCATTAGATAGATACAAAACTATTGAGGAGGGTAGGGATACTTTAATGGTGCTTTTTAGGGAATTAGCTTGTTAAGCTTTGTCTATGTAGAGAAAATGCTGGCAGGGATACTAGTTTTTATTACTTGCCTAAATATGATAACACACTTCATAATTACTATACTGTACCACAGCTGCAAAAAATTAATAACGATTTACTCCCTGCACTATTCCTGGTCCAAGGGGATAGTGTTAGGCACTGGGGAGGGACGGGAATAAAAAGATGCTTTCTTAATTTAATTTTGTCAATACATGAACAGAAATCATTAACACAAACAATCACTCCAGACATATTTTACAAACAACCCAACTACATAAATGTGGGAATTTGACTCATGGAATATCAAAGGCCTCCAGAATAAGAAGAAAAGAAAACTTTTTCCTCCACCTCATTCTAAAAGTGAAATCAAACTTCATATTGATCCAAGAAACCCACTTAATACTTGAACAATGGTCAGAAATTAAAGATAAAAAATGGATTAGAGATATCATAGCTTCTGAAGGCAAATCAAATAGTGCAGGGGTAGCCATAATAATTAAAAAAATCAGTTCCAAGATAGAATTTTGTAAACCAATGTGGACAAAGAGCGAAGATGGTGCTATATAACTATTCAAACTCTAAATCTTCCAAAACCTCTGCTCGTCCATAATGTTTACGTCCCTTGCAAAAACCAACACATTTTTTCACTTCACTATACCCTATATTAAATAAATTCCAAGATTATTACATGATCCTAGGTGGAGACTGGAACTCATATCTAAATCCTGAAAAAGACAAAACAAGCACAAATTTAATACATAATAAACAAGCCCACCTAACACTGAGAACGTATTCAGGATTACAAGTTATATGACCCCTTTAAGTATGGAGATAGTCTAAATAAATCCAACAGATTCACATTTTACTCCCAGTGCCACAAAATGTGGTGAAGAATAGATTTTTTTCTAATTTCAGACTCATTTATTAATCTAGCTCCAAAATTGACCATACACACTAGATACCTCTCGGACCACTCCAAAATTATTTTAAATCTCAATGGAATTACAATGAATAACACAATGAAAAAAAGTTATAATTGGTCTTTGAACCCCAACCTTTTAACTAAAAAAGAAATAATAAATGATATTCAAACCTTACTCAAATCAACCTTGGATTATTTTGTGAGTGATCATTGTTTCTTCCTGATAATGATCAGTGATGCCTTTCCTTTAGTGAAGTTGGATCTATCATGTGTTTGTTTCCTCCTTCTCTTGTCTAGCTTATTTATGGACAACAAACACCTGCTTGTTGTCCTATTTTTGAAGGAGTGCATCTTGGTTTTATTTGTGATGTCTCATTCCATGCATCCCTGCAGATGCTCATAGGATGCACTTGTAAATGTTTCTGCAGATTGCATACCATTATCCTATAACAAGAGGTCTTTGGAACTTTCCACTTTGGTCTTGGGAAGTGTGCAGTTTGCTTTTGCAAATGTCTTCACAGTGGTTTCATTGACTGGGTGTGGGGGCGGGATGTGGATGTCCAGTGTGATTACTTCATGATCTGATATTCCCAGTGAGGGGTTTATCTCTGTTGTGGAACACTGGTACCCCATGTTGGTGATGCTCATGTCCAGTATGTTGTCACCTGTAGTGGGCATGCTGACCAGCTGTTCCAGGGTGTTAGAGTTTCTTAACTGTAGGACACATTGGGCAAAGGACGTTGTACATGAGTAATTCACATACTCAATGTATGGGTAGTTGTAATCTCCTCATATAATGGTGTTTGATAGGACCTTTATATTTGCCATTGTTCTCCGGAATACTGAGTGAGGTTCCTGAGACAAGGTACGTGATCTGTAGCAGGCTACAATCTGATGGGCAGTTTTGCCCAATGTTAGTTGCACTTGCATGGTCTCCAAGGCCTCATGCTGTGCCAGTAACCTGAAGGTATGGATATCCATAAGGTAAATGGCTACACCCCTTCCTTTTGTATTTCACTCGTGGTTTTGGGTCCAAAGGTCAGAGTGATTGTGAGTGTTTTATGTGGATCATATCCAGCAGCTCTATGTTTGACATAGCTTTGTATGTTAGGCAGTGGAACACCTCTGAGTAGGCGATATGCAAGGGAGTACGGATGGAGCATTTTGCGATGGTCTGTGTATGGCATGTATTTCAGGCCACTAATGCTCTTTGTGAGGTATTGCTGCTTGTTGTACTTGTCTTGTGTGGTACATAGCAACAGTGGCATTGTACTCTTTTATAGTTCTAGTGAGTGGTGAGTAGAGGGGAACAATGTCCTCTTTTATTCTGCATGAGACACATTTTGTGATGAGGTGTGCCACATAAGAGGGTTTCCTGACTACTGTGGGAATGTGCTTATCACAGTTGTATCCACTGTCCACCTGTGACCCAGGGTCTCTTGTCACACTTACAGTGTGAGGTATACTACCACCTATGTTGTAGTTCTTGGCTACAGAGATTTTAACAAAGGTGATGATAATGCACCTTTTGGCGTTGAGATACAGCCCATGGCTTGGACAACAGCCATCTGTCTCAGTGAGGCCCTTTTGTAGGATGTCCATATCTTTAGTGTTTACAATGATGGCTTGTAGTTTGCAGTCCTCTGGAAACTTCAGTAGCCACAGACCTTCCATGTTAATGTTTACTTCAGGGAAGTAGATACTACACAGCCTGGGATGTTATCTAGTCCCATGGCTGCTGTGATACTGGCTTCGGAGAGTGTTTTTTTACCTGTACAGCCATGATGACAGCAACTTTGCAGTCTTCCATTATAGACATGTGCTCTTTCATGGGTGAGAGGGAGTAAAGTTAACACTGATCCTATCTGCCAGGATGTTGGCAATATCAGTTGGCTCTGTACATTTAGTGCCATTGAGCTGTAACTCAGAACAGATCTAAGTGTAACCATGACATGAACCTGTCTGTTGGGCAGAGATCTCCTGCATACACAGTATGCAACAGAGTACAGCTTGGGTTACATTCATTCTTGTTGCATGGGGCAACTATTTGAGGCCAGTAATCCTCTTGTTAAGGTACTTAATTGGTCTTTCTAGCTGCTGAACGTGCCTAGTCAGATTCATCGCAAGTGTGTTGTGGTACTCTCTGACAGATCTGATGACTGCTGAGTAGTGGCAACCTCCTTTGACCTACATGCACAGACCTTGGCAGTTTGTGTGAACACATAGCAGGATTTTCAGACCACTTTGTGAATGTGTTTCTGGAAGTAGAGATGACTATACACATTTGTCTATAGATCCCTTATTATCACATCTGTATTTAGCCTAAGTGCCTGAGCATGCCCAGTATGACCTTTCAGTATCTTCCTGCCTGACATTTTCTTCGTTTCTTTAAGTGTGTGAGCATGCCTAGTATGACCTTTCAGTGTGATGCTGAATGAAATCCACTACATTTGCTGGAGTGTGTGAGCACACACAGTATACACATTTATACTGTGTGTGTATGGTAAATCAAGGTGTATTTTAACAGCAGGGCTCACCTTTGTGTCATAGATCAACAGGGATCATGCTGTGCCTGCAGGGCTTCCATGAGACACTTTGCATAGACTTATCAACATTTCTACATACAGTGGGGACAGCTATTCTTTGTACAGTTCTACCCGTGGGCACACAGGATTGTTACTGTGGGTGTACATAGGATGTGGGTTTCACCTGACACTTATACACATTTGCTGTGCCTGCACTGCTATGTACAGGACACCATTACAGTCTGTACTGTTGCTTATCGTACTGGCTTGAGGCATACTACTGTACTACAGATCTTAGCATCCATTGTCACATATATTAGCTTGTGACTTCATAGCCTACACAACCCACATCTCAACGCCTGGCCTGATGTTCTCTGTCTGCATAGGCGTGTGTGTGAGGTTACCCATTTGCCTCATTAGGGGCATGATACAGCATTGCTTTGCATTTGCATTAGTGTACAATTGTCCTGCTGTGTCTGTGCCACTGTAAGGCTATCATGGCTTAGTGGTTCAGTACTGTGACTATAGTGCACAGTATCCTGGGTTCAAGCCCTGTCACTGCTTTTTATTTTCATGCTGGCCAGACCAAACTGCTTAAGGAACAGTAAAGCAGATATGAGCATGTTTAACTGACTTTGCTCAACTTTGCCCGACCTTGGCCAACATTGCACAAGCAATTTTGTTTACATATACTAGATATTGGTAAAAGCTGCTTAGCACTGCTTTATATTGCTTAAAACATGGCAATCATGCCTCAGGTGGTGCTGCAGGGCTCCCTGTGTTGGATGCACATACTACACTCCCTATACATGTTTGGAAGCAGGTAGTTGCAAGTTAGGCATCCCTTTTATTTTATGTGCGAGTCAGAGAGAGTTATCATTTCCAGGGTTCCTACTGAGCCAGTGTACGTGCTATGCATTGCCTCTTTGCCAAGGCCAAGGCATACTGGGCATGCCTCCTTCTGCCTACTTGGTCAGGCTCAGGTTGTTCCTCCTCCTAGTCACACCATGCCTGTGCAGACATTGGCAATGGTGGGGGGCTGTTTGGCCCTGCCCCATGCTGTTCCTGCTGCAGCTGTTTTTGCAGGATCATATTGTGTAGCATGGCACATACCATGACAATTTGGGTACATGTAGTTTGTGAGTACTGCAAGGCTCCAACAGATGTGTCCAGGCACCGGAGCCGTGACTTGAGCATCCAAAAAACATGCTCGATTACATTTTGTGTTTGTGCATGTGCCTCATTATGGAGTTCTTGTTCAGGTGTGTGTGCATTTCTGATGTGTGTCATCAGCCACGGCTCCAGTGCGTATCCAGCATCCCCCACTAGGTGACCTTCAGGGATGTCCCCATTTGCAAATGTCTGGTACAGCTGCGACAGATGCCAGATATGGGAATCGTGGTAGCTTCCAGGGCAGCCAGCACACACATTCAGTATTATGCCCTAGGCATTGCACATGACCTGGCAGTTGATGGAGTGGAAGCCCTTGCAGTTGATGTAGGCCCTACTCCGCTCACCAGCTGGTGCTTTGATGTGTATGTGCGTGCAGTCAATTGCACCCACTACCGCAGGGTATTCTGCTATTTGCTGGAAGAGACACATATTGCTGGTCAATACCTCATGGGAATTGGGGAAATATACATGATCACCGACATGTACCGACATGGCATTTAGGAACTGGTGCAGTACCCTTGATGCTTATGCCTGTGAAATCCCCATCATATCACCATTTGGTCTTTGGAAGGTACCTGTTGCTAGTATTCTTAGGCCAACACATACCTTGGTTTCCACTGGGATGGGTTCCCTCTGTTGGTTCTGTGCGTGAGGCATGGCCTGCACAGCTCAACAATTTGCTGCAGGAGCTCTCTGTCCACTCTATAGCACTCCACTATCTCCAGCTCATGTAGCCCCTGGTAGGTTACCCTGGGTCTGTACACTCTTCTCCGTCTCCTCACTGTGGGTTGCTCGGCAGCGTTTGGAATGGCACCACCCTCAGCACCTTGCACATGGTACCTTATAACAGCAATGGCAGCCCCTAACATTTTTATGTCTCAGTTTAAGCTTTTTAAGTTTTCACTTATTTGTTGACTGCAGTGTTGCAGTATTTCTGAGATAAACATGGGGGAATGTTGTTTGCAGAGTTTTAGGTGCTGGGCTGGGCTGGGTTACTGTACTGCCTGTGTAATTGGCTGATTCTGACAGATTTCACCTGGAAGCTCTGCTAGTGCTCCTTGCTTTACTTCCTACTATTTCTTTTCCTTCCTTTTCGCTTTCTGTTTCCACAGGGGGCAGTGCCGCGCAAACAAGCGCAAACACACGCACACGCATGCACACAGGCTTACAAAAGCTTACAGAGGCTTAGGCGGGTGCACTTTCATGTATACAAGCTTAGACAGCCTTACACAGGCTTACACGGGCACACACACGTGCACACAGGCTTAGACAGGTTTACACACGTGCACACACGTGCACACAGTGTAGGCAGCTTTGCAAGAAACTTTAGTGATAGCCACGGCGTACACCTTCGGTTTCTGGATGTCAGTTTAGACAACTGTAGACACACTTCTTTTAGTCCTGAGTAACTCACAGCAAACACATGCCACTCTGCTCCAATAAGCTTACAGCCTTTTTGATACATACCCCCTCATGATGTCACCCATCTTCTACTCTGTTACTCCTCTTATCCTACTCTTACACTATAGGGGCATGGTTCACATAGCAGGAAAAATTGGGATTCACTATCCTTATCCTCATTTGCATAGGATTGCCTACCAGTGCTTGGTTACATCTCTCAGACTGAGCTTCCCCCCTTAGCAGCCTCTGCTCAGTACCCATGTTGTCTTCAGCCTGCCATTCACTTGCATGGCAGATGAATATTTTGAATAAAATCCCTATTTGTGGCTTTTATTTTTTGTTT
The DNA here is from genome assembly GCF_019279795.1 of Protopterus annectens. NCBI lineage: Eukaryota > Metazoa > Chordata > Ceratodontiformes > Protopteridae > Protopterus > Protopterus annectens. The sequence continues at coordinate 445,868,480 of NC_056733.1, read as the reverse complement.
TTCTTGTTTTTAGAGCGCCGCACGTTTGCGTGGTGCTGCGCTACGCTTAAACATCGGAGATCGAGGAAAAAAATAATTTTTTTATTATTTTGCAACTGATAAAAATGCCAATGGCCATATATTTTACCATTGGCATGCTTACTCGACTGGATGCATCCTTTATTTGGAGCTGTCATGTCTCCATTTTGCTATTTGCAGAATGGTACTCATTTGCCAACCGAGTACATTTCTGTAAATAACACTACTCTTACTCGGATAGGTTAGTGTTTCCTGGATTGCAAATTTACCTCATTTGCATAGCTTTCAGCAGCAAATGAGGTAATTTGCATAAACTAATCCTGTCCGTGCAAGAGTCGTTTTAGGAGCTCTCTTGCACGCCCCTGCCGGCTGTTCCTGGATCGCTCGGCAGACATGTTGGCTGCATGGAGTCTTACTCTACTCTTAGACTCTGTGCAAGCGTTCATGAATCCGGCCCAGTATTTTTTTTTCTTTTTTATATAATTTGAGTAGATTGGAATAATGAGTTATGACTTGAAGTGCTGAGGTGTGTATATGGTCATTTTTATATCTTCAGGTTGATTTCATATTGTTATGCAGAATATTAAAGATTTACATTTGTTAGCTTTTCATTGTTACATATGTTAATAAATCATACTGTACCATGAAATTACTCTTGCTGAAGTTAGCATCTAAAGGACATCCCTTAGTTTTATCTCTCTCTCTCTAGATATATATATATATATATATATATATATATATATATATATACACACACACACACACACACACACATATATATATATATATATATATATATATATATATATATATATATATATATATATATATATATATATATATATATATATATATATATATACACACACACACACACACACACACACACACACATATATATATATATATATATATATATATATATATATATATATATCTAGGTTCACTAGACAATCCCGAAATACTGAAATGTTGAATTTCAGTATTTTGAGACTGAATAGTGGAAACTGCACAAAACTGCACTTTGTCAAATGTGGAAATGTTGAATCTGCTGTCATGGTGTTGCGTTTGTGATGTGCGGTGCAGTTTGTGGATTTATCTGGGGTTTCAGGTAAGTGGTGTTTATGTAAGGGTATTGGGTAGGGATTTTAGTGTGTGTATGAGTGTGTGTGGTGGTGGTGGTTTTTGTGTGTTTGTGTGTTTAGTGCGACCTCAGAGTTAATGTATATAAGTAGAGGCAGTGTGAGGGCGCATCTCTTACATTTTTAAAGTTCAGTACAAGAAAATGTAAGGTTACATATTTTGGAAAGACTAGTTTCAAGATACCACTTACTTTCTATCATTTTTCTTTAGAAGACGTTACTGGATATTAGCATCTGGGTTATATTGTTTGGGTCTATATTAAATCAGCGAATGCTTAAAAAAGCGAACGCTGATTTATCGACCCCATGTAAGTGAAAGCTTATAATCCCAAACACTTGGAACAGGAAAAAAAATCGCTATTCCACAAAAATAAATAAATAAATAAAAACTTCAAAACATTACATAAAGTGGGGGGCTTCGACAACTCCAACTCCAAGATTGCACTACAGTGATGAAAACAGCAAAGTAACACAGGCGGCCAAGCAATTTCTTTCTCATGCGAAGAAATCGCTTATATGCCTTTTTGCTATTTTGCTGTTTCGTGCTTTCAAGTTTGATCCAGATGCATTCGAAGAATTGCGTGTTCGATTATATAATAGGAAACCTATTATTATATCCAAGTGCTTTTTCAACAGGCTTGTTAATACTGTCTGACATAAAGCTATGTATCAAATTGTTTATATAATCAGATAACTATATCTAGGGTCTGAAGTTAAATCTGTCAATTTATATAAAATTTTAATTCATCCAATTTCAGAATATAACATAATTTCTGCATATACAAATTGTCAATTGACAAAACTAGAATCTTTACAAAGAAAATTTACAAAAAAGGATACCTGCTGTGAATGAATTTGACTACACGGGAAGGTGTCAGATACCAAACTTATTTTCAATTTGATAAAGATATTTTGGAGATAAAATCATTACTGCTTATAAAATATTTAAGGATATATTATTATAAGCTTCCTTTGGACTATAATTCTATTCTAGCATTAATACTCATAAAAAGAAAAATGCTAATTTTTCTTCTGGTTTCAAAAGAACAAAAGTAAAAAGTTCCTATCTGTCTTAGACAATTTCACTTTTCTGGAACACTCTGTCCAACAATATGCATATGCATATGTCTGAATCACTTAATTCCTTTAAGTAAAGCTTGAACAATGGAAGGAAATTTTGCTTTTCAACTATATTTGACATGGCCTGTGTTCCTTGATCGTTTTCAAGACCAGTGACCCTATGAACTGGGCAAGGCCAATTTTCAAAGGTGACCCAGATATATAAACAGGTACAGTATCATAAAAACAAACACTATAAATACATCAAAACAGGCAAATAATTTGACAATTGTCTCTCTAATGTCTCCAAAACATTTGGGTTTCTAGTACCATGACAGGAATGGACCCCATTCCTAAATCAAGTAAGATTAAAGTTCATTAAATTAGTATCGTTTTATTGTTTAGTGTTAGGCTAAAGTGCTCTTTGCAGCACCCACAATGTGCCCATAACTGACTCCTTCTGTAATTCATATGGAGTTATATGTAACTGTAGGATATCTGATTGTAAATTTTATTTTTATGAAACCCGTTGCTCCTACTACTATTGGAGCTGTCTGAGTATAATTCTTCCACATTACCCTAATTTTTGCCTGGAAATCCTGATATTTTATGACTTTGTGTCTCTTTGTATGAAAGATGCTGTTATCAGTGGGTGTAGCAATTTATATGATCAATGCCACTTTTATCATCTTTTCATCGACTACTGAATCTGGTTTTCTCACATCTATTTGAACATTTGATAATGGGTGATCCCCTGTGATATTAACTTCACCATTTTCTATAATGATTTGTGGCTCATGTTTCCAATGCTTCTCAGCTACTTCATTATTGTAATGTTTGCACAATCTGCATTGCAACAGTCTTGCCACATTATTATGTCTTTCAGTATACAGACCCTCTACCGTTAGTGTATCACACTCAGCAACAATATGTGTGGCTATTTCCAGTTCTGTTTTAGAAAACCGGCATTTGTCTATTTTTCCCACATGTTCAATGGACTCTATAACACAATGTGCATGTAGTCCACTGTTCTTAGCTGCCAATATTAACCTTTCATCTTTTGGTTTAAATTTACATCTCCTTAATCATTCATGTATCAGATTGTGACTGACATGAGGTTGCTCCAGGAGCTTTTTGTACTTGCAATTATATTTAAACATTTTCATAATTTCTTGCCTTCTCATCTGAATCTTCTTCTTATATTCTTTCTTTTGTTTTATTGTCACAATCATTAGCTGCCTAATTTTTGTCTACAGTTGGTTTGATTTCCATTCCTATTTGACACGGATGTGCTTCTGCTAAACTAAGCAGGGAAGTCCTCTTAGACATGTTCTCCTCATGTTTAAAAACTTTCACTATGTTTGGATCTGGTGAAATCGGCAGATATGTATGCAGTCCTACGACAGCAGATCTATACATTTAATCAATTTTGAGTAGGCCTGTACCTCTTTCAGAACAATGCATATATAATTCTGATATACACTGATTTTTTACATATATCATTTGATAAGTCTGAAGCATGTTTCTTGATTTCCTGTTCAGCTGATCCAATACCTTTTCAGGTCAAACAGTCATCCCAAAACTGTAAGTCAGAACAGGAAGATCAAATTGTTTTATAGCTTGGACTTTGCTCCTAGGTGTCAGGGCTATTTTAAGTATTAATTTTAGTATTCTAAAATATTCCATACTGAGTTTTATTCACACTTGTTAATGTTTTATTGTTGATCCTTCATCAATTCCCAAATATTTACACACCCTTTAAGTTCTTTTATATTACATTCCTGTCTCAGACAGATATTTTCTAGTTGCTGTAAATTTCCTGCTTTAGATGTTGCTTTTGCACATTTTTGAAGACCTAATGCCATTCTTATATACTCTGAGAAAGTTCTAACCATTTGCAGGTATATTTTCAGTTCCTTATCTGACGAACTGTACAATTTTAAATCATCCACAAAAAGAAGATGATAATTTTTTTTTTTTTTTTTAGTTATTGATCTGTAAATTTTAGGATAACTTGCAGATTCATTCTTCAGAAGGACTATAGTTTTTCCAGTTGTTAACCAGGTTGTTTTCTTTTTGAGATGCACATATAAGTAGTTCTTACTTAGGGCTAAATCTTCATGTAAAGATGTTAATACTTTCAGTCAGAAGTTAGGTACTGAATCCGGGCTTGGGGTTTTCCAGTTAGGAGCTTTTCTTAATCTTGTTACAGCTTCTCTGGCTGTTTCATCCCGTTTCACATTCTGCACATTTGAACTTCTTACTGTTTTCTGTTCATAGATATTTCTCCAAAAGGTGTCTATTTGCCTTTGTTTTTTAGCGGTGTTTCTTTTTCATTTGCTTTGTTTTCCAGTTCTCTATAAAACTTTTGGGGTAATCAATGAATTGCTTATTTTGTACTTTTCATTTATACTTATCTGTATGACTCCTAAGTTTGTCTGCCTGTGCTGATATAATTAGTTTATTGTTTGCAATAGTGTATGATAGATCCTGGTCTGTTCTTATACTGTGCACTGCTTTTATTACGTCTATCTTTCTAAGCATTTTTATTGTCCTGTTCCCTCTTCTGTATACTCTAACAGTGACACTTCTTGTCTTAATTGCTTTAGTTTTCTCTGTTTGATGCTTCCATGATGGCATTTGATGTCTTCCTTTCCATTATTGCTCCGTATTTGTGTACTAAGACTTTATTTTTTATTAATTTAGCTGCACAGTAATGTAACCTATTTATTTCTGTCACAACACATGAATTTCTGTTAATAGTCTTGATTATTATTATTTTCATCTGTTTTATCAGACTTCTAACATTTTAGGTTTTATTGACTTTCAGTAATTTAGTTCTTTTATCTATCTTAAAATGTCTATCTCTGTTAAAACAAGCAGCTCTTCCTTTAGATTGTTTCCTTCTAACGTGAGGTTGCATTATTTGTTCTCTATTTCCTGTGAGAATTCTACAGAAAGTTCCACAACATCTTCCTGTGACATATTCTCATCAGCTGCATCCTGTGTCATCCATTTCACTTTCATATGGGGACTCAATGGCCTATCACATAAGAACACTGACTGCATCAGAGTTGTCACTGTCTCCTACCCCTTTCCTTGTTGTGCAACTCCAGCTGACCTCCTGTACTTGTTTCCTACTGAAGGCTCCAACATATCTTCATGTGGCAACTGATCACATGCTTTCTGCTCCATCTGTTTCTCCTTAATTTGGGGACTCATTGTTCTCTCATACTGTGACATTACCAGAATTGGATTTTTCTATATTAAATCCTTTACTTCACAAGTGATCCATAACTTCAGTTTATATTTCCTTAACTTCTATATTACTAACCCTCTTTTCTACCTTCCATCTTTGTTTTCTTATTTTTTTCTACCATGAAATGTTCCATATCTGGATGCCTTTCCCTGTATTTCTCTTCAAATATCTTTGGTGCTGCTTTTTTGTATTGAATAGTTTTGCTTTCTCCTTTGCATAATTATTGCATCATACTAAATTTCATTTTCTTTCTCATGTTCATATTTCTTCTTCAGATGTCTTCTGCTCCACCTGTTTCTCCATATTTTGGGAACTCATTGTTCCATAATACCGTAACAAAACCTGTGTCATGGAAAGTATTAATAATGATGTTTATACCATTATAGCTTTATAGATCTTAACTTCATACAATTGACAGATACTGTTTCCTTCAAGCCAGAGAACAATGCTGCCTGATTTCAAGAATAGCTTGCCAGTCACCTACTTTAATTGGGGGAGGTACTCTTTCCAAAATAAAAAGACAAATTTGTAAAAATTAGAACACAAAATGGAATGCCTGTGCAATGCATTGTTACTATTCCCATTGCACATATTGTATAAATGCTCACAGATACACTGTTTCAGGAGTCTCTTAGTCATGCCTATGTAAAAGGCTTGGCATGACTTACATGTAGTCAAATAAATCACATTGATTTGTTGCAGTTATATTTACCCCTACAATAATTTTTCCATGTAATTGATATGACAAAAATCCCTCTTGTCATCATGATGACAATCTGCCAGACTAACATAATCTCTCTACTAGCTCCTCCGAGAATCCAAAATGTTGTTTTTCTTTCCTTTTGAGATTCAAGCTTGGAGAAAAAGTCTGCTCATCACCAATGTAAAGTTTTGTCTATAAAGGTCTCTAAGGGGCTGTGGAACATGACACACTACTCATACTAGGAAGGGAAGCAAAATGTATTTGATAGCACAAAACACAAAAGTCTACTCCATAGCTGAAGTCATAATCCTATTTGAGTCATAACTGTCTATTGCTGTGATGGCTAACCATGCCATCATAATAATATTATTATAACCATGAGTACAGAAAAAGAAGGAATAATAGGTGAATTTGTCAAAATACAGATTCTGCAATAAGTCATAAGAAGACATAGTTAGAAAAATTAAATACAATTATTATTTCTAAATATGATTAGCTTGTCCACAGGAAGTCAGAACTCTTTCAATGTTCTGTCCTTGATATTGATTGAGACTGTAGTTCTGCTGATGTACTGGGAACATTTCAGTTTGTCCAGTTTCACTAGCTGAGGTAAGTACTGGAATTGTACCACTGAAGATGCCCATAAATGAATGAACTCATCAGAGATCCATGAATCACAGCTCCAAATGACAACATTTGGGCAGGGTAAATGGGCTTAAATGAACTTGCACTGTATTATTTTTCACTTATGACAATCTGGGTGTTGCCTAGTAAATATAATTAATTCCCAGATAAACCTAATTTATTTTAGTTTTGTACAATATCCAGTTAAGACATCAGGGTCATGTGAATTCTGCTGGAGGCATCAGTCATGCTATACATAGCATGTCAAGATTTTTTTATATCGCACAGTAGAAGGGACAATCTCATCAGTCTAGCAATCTTTACCAGTTGATGTCATTATGTGGGCTGAAAAAAGTGGTGATATATTTAGCCAAGGCAGTCTCAAATAAAGGACAGTTAGCTTAGGCAATGGCAAATGATGCAGGTGTCTGTCAAGACACAGGCAAAACTATGAATGGTCACATGTATAATCATTGAGATTTGCATATTTTGAAAGAGATATTTCATTAAGTGGGTATGGCATGGTATACAAAGCAAAACTCTCCCCATAAGTTTCCACACTTCAGTAATACACATCAAAAGCTGTGAGTGCTGTCAATCATATTTCTCCATCCTTAGGTAAGCAGTGCTGCTAATTATGGCTACAGTTTCAAAGGCATATTGTGGGCCCGAATATTTGCCTGGAATTCTTCATTGGGGGTGAGAGGTGGTTCTGCAGCTGGCCCACCCCAGGTTACCCTCAGGTCTCGGGCAAAAGCAGCTGCATGCCTCTGTGCCGATATGAGCAAGTCAGTGGCCCTGGCGATGCTCCTGCTAATAAGTATGGCTGTGGCCACCCACGGCATTTATGTTATCAATGACTTGCTTCCACATCATCAGCCTCTCTGGCATTTTGGGATGATCCTTTCCAAGAAGGAAAGCACCATGTCGACATAGCACATCCACTATTATGGAGTTTTCTGCATCACTGAAGGGGGGTCTGTGCCTCAATGACATTTTCAGTCCTAAATTACAACAGAATGATAATACAGATAACTATCACATAACTACAAAGTAACTGTTAGCAGATAAAACAGTTAAGGTAAGCATTCAGTAGTACCCACTGGAAAAACATAACACATACGACATATGAGAATGACCATCAACAGGCAGGATGCCAAACAAGGAGAGTAGCAAGGGCAATATATCCATGTATGTGCCATAGCAGTAACTCAGTTGTGCACCCCCCCAAAATAACAGTCATTTCTAGTTTGTGACATAACAGTAACTTCACTTTGCATTCCCCACCCACTAAAGAACAGGCACATGAACCATTTTGCTAATAAAACACATCTGAAATGTTAAACAGGCATTCAAAGGACCTGTTCCAGAAACATTTCCACATATGTATTACAAAGCTTAGTATTGTCAATCATTTGTACTTCTGAAATGGCTTGAGAAACGTGGCCATGCCATCACTACACTTCTAAATAATGCATACAGATAACAGTGCAAAAGTCTTTGATTCACATTATTAAATAATATATTCCAGCATATGCATTATGCAGGTAAAGAAATGACAGCCTACCTGCTGGAGTTTAATATTACTCTCTAAAGATAGCTTGGAAAATAGTTTGCTTTGCAGAATATGTAGTAAGAAACCTCACCGCCAGTTTGGCTAGCTACACATTCGCATTTTTATAGTGGAGTAGATTATTAATGCACTGCGTCTGTCTAGACTGTGTTTTTCAGACATGGTAACTATAGCATAAGCAGCTGATTTGCATGCTAATCAACCAATGTGGTGGAGCTATTCACAAACTTATAAAGCAATCATTTAGACTCCATACTGTTTTTTCTTGTGGATTTCAAAAGTAGTAGAGTACCGACACAGAAATTCTACACATACACAATTTTAGGAGCTGCTGCTTTACCCCATTGTATGCGCTACAGGCTACAGACAATGCTGCTGATGCTGCCAATAGGCCTAGGTCAAGACAGAAAAGAGTTTTCAGGCCACATTTAACTTATCACAGCATACGTGACATGGACATTGTACAGTGCTACAGGGTGGACAGTGACATAATAAAGGAACCCTGTGACCTCTGCCAGCCTCAATTCAGAGCCACAGCATTTACATCCCCCATGTATTGGCTGTGTACTGCTTGCATCACAATCAGCCCTGAACTAATACTGTGTCAACTGCTGCATTTACAAGGTAAGTCCTGAACATGTACTGTATTGTCTAATAATATTATGACATGTCCTTGTGTTTCATCACTTGGTACAGTAAGGAACTACAAAGTAGGAGATTTGTACAGAAATTAATGCCACTTGTGACAGCAGAGACTTATTTGGCTTGTTTGTGTCCAATTAGAAAGCATTAGGCTTCAGGCCCCAAAGATTCAAACATTGATACCTCCCCAAAGTAATGATGATCACTGCATGCCTTCAGGTTAGCAACATACGTTTGAAATGGGAAATCATAACAGAGAAGTTTGAAACTAATGAGACACATAGCAGTTTCCAGCTGTGCCATCCTCACAAGATCAAAATGGCAGGATGCAAAACAAGGAAAGTAACAAAAGCAACATAGCCTTGTTTTTGCCCAAACAGTATCTCAGCCTGGGTCAACCACCCCTTGAAAGAACATTATACCTTTGTATATTCCATGACAGAAACCCACCTTTACTCCCCACCACCAAAACAGCAGTCTGCGCTTGTTTGTGGCATTCAACCTTCAATTAATTTGATGGCAACTGCAAATCATATTGCCCCAGGGAATATCCTCACACATTTTAGGATAAATGATATAGACTGGCGTATACACTGCAAGTCTTTGAGTACTTGTCAGATAACTGATGAATGACCAAGAAACACAGAAAGGTAGAACACAGCTGTGTATTTGCAAGGAATAATCATAGCAGGTTGTGTGATCAGTAAGTTCCCACATCCAAATATATTACATAGAATACATTAACAAATATCAGGTCATGCCTTGATATTAGTGTATGTTCAAATGAACTTGGTTGTGTGAGGAATTAGGTCATGCATTTGTTGCAAAGGTTTTGTGAGGCAAAGATGGCTAAGTGCCCCCCTCCTGTTTTGTGACAGTGTATTCCACTGAGAGTCAGGATCCAAATCTATGTAATCATATTTCATGTACTGACAATTTCTACTGTGTATGTCATAGATTGATTTTCTGCATTTTAATTAATTCTTCAATTGTTATACTTGTTTACTTATTTACATTTCTCTGGGGTTTTTTTTGGCCATTGTTTGCGTGGTGCACCACTTAGCACAAATGGTTTGGTTATGCACATTTCATTTGCACGTAGAGTAGCAGTGCACAAATCACACGAATGGGCCACCCACGTAGCAGACAAGACTCAGACAGTCACATGCATACACTGGATGCATTCAATTAATACTATTGGCCATCGCACAAACACATTTCCTGGCAGTATGCACTGTCATGCAATGTGTTTGTGTGATGGTAAGTGATGCACAACACTTTCAAATGTTATAAATCCAGAAAGTCCACACTCTCAGTTAGTTCAACGCCTACAATAGGTGAGAAAACATCATTCTACATTGGTCTTGATCTGTGATAGGCACAGCTGGCATTCCTGGAGAGTTTTTGAGATTACATGCTCAAAGATGGGGTGCCCAGGAATCCAAAGGGTTTCTTGGACTCCTAGTCAATGAACATGGCCCCCAGGCTTTTGCAGAGGGACTATCATGGCTCAGATTACAAGGCAGCGGCAAGAAAAAATATGACCCAGGCTCTGACCAGTGCTACCAGTATCCCTCACACTGGTGAACAATGTAGGCACCACTACAGAGACCTCAGGATGAGGAAGAGTAATATCCTCCATCATTGAATCGAGAAATGTAGGACTGGGGGCAACTCACAGATGTGTAAATATCACTTACAGAGACCACTTGTTAGAGTTCAAAGCTGGACACTGACACTGCTCTCCATCATTGCAGTAAATAACACAAGGAAACACAGATGTCAGATACTGCAGCCATTGACATAGTGAGGTGACAGTGATGACAGTCCAGTGGGCGAAGACTCGTTTCTCACTGTCACCCAACTTGATGTCCATGGGTTCATGATATTCTCACCCTCACCCCATTCAGGGTATTTACCCACCTCATGTGTCCTTCACCATCCCTGTCTCTTGTCTTATTTTCTTGTCTGTCTGCAATTGATCCCTCAAGTTCCCAACTTACCTCACCCAGACATTCCTGCAGCCCTTCCCCAACATTTCACTCTCTCTCTCAAAAAAAAAAAAATGGGCACCTGTCCATCAAAAATAATATCACCCCATACATATCTCTCCATTTCACACACATATCATCATGACACACATGATTCTGTCTAATTCTCTGTGCAACAGATTGTGTTGTGGTCACCCCTCTCTCAGGAGGTGGCAGTTCAAATTCAGCCAAATTTGTATGTTTTATTCTGGAAGAAATGGATAGCTATGGTTCTTTCCTACATCCTTCCTGCACATTACTACCTTGTTTTCACTTTGTGCATTCCCCTGCCTGCTCCCCATTTCTTTTCTTTAATGAAATGTTGCACAACAGTGCACATCAAGCATTAACATGCAGCTATGGCAAAACTAGTTCTAAGAATTATGTAGTTCAATTGGAAACCAGTACTATCTAGCCATATTGTGGACACTCTGTAACAACTATTACACTTCAGAATTTGGATTTAACATGCAGCTATGGCAAAACTAGTTCTAAGAATTATGCAGTTCAATTGGAAACTAGTACTATCTAGCCATATTGTGGACACTCCGTAACAACTATTACACTTCAGAATTTGGATTTATACAAGTATAATTATTTGACACTATTAACATACACCTGGATTTGAACCATGTGCCTACAAAACAAAAAATACATGCATCACTGCATTAACAGGTGGTGCTATAGACTCAGTTGATTAGCAGGTGTATTTTAAAGACTATATAGCAAATGCAGACTTAACTGCTGTTTTATATACTTGCTTGTTAACTGAATTTCTGGATGCAGGAATTAATGCACTTAATGTAGTGATAAGTACCTTTTTGAGGCAAATGGTTTAGCTATAGGTAATAGATTAAAGTATTTTGCTAGTAGCATTGCTTATCAATGCTGTGAGATGCATAGCATTGCGCAACATTGTGCACTACTGCTGAACAAGATTAAATGAGTATTCCACAATAATGCTTTATAAAACATTACAGAGGAACATGCAATGCTGTTGCATAGAATTTTAATGAAGAAAATACATTAGTGATATGGGGAGCAATTACGGGGAAGTACAGATGGAAATCTTTCCTACACTGTGTCACTTACTATAGCAATAACCCACGCCTGGGTGTGGGTAATGCTAAATTTACCCACGGTTGGCGTGGTTTGGTCCCTCGGGCTTCGCCCTCGGGACCAAACAAAGCCAACCGTGGGTAAATTTAGCATTACCCACACCCAGAAGTGGGTTATTGCTATTATACCATGACATTATTTAAGAAAAGAAACTATTACTTTTCTTAAATAATGGCATAGTATAATGCCTGTTTACTGCCCTTCCGCAGATGTCTGGCATCCGGCAGTTCTGATGTACTGCGCCTGCGCAGTACATCAGAGCTGTAGCAAAGCAACGGAGAAAGCAAGATCTCCGTTGCTTTTTAGTGTTTCGCTATGTTAAATGAGTTTAACATAGCGAGACAGTTTTAAAATAAGCAACGGACATCTCCGTTGCTTATTTTAAAACTGTATCGCTATGTTAAACTCATTTAACATAGCGAAACACTAAAAAGCAACGGAGATCTTGCTTTCTCCGTTGTTTTAAACACTGTCTGCTATGTTAAATGGGTTTAACATAGCGAGACAGCTTTAAAATAAGCAACGGAGATCTCCATTGCTTATTTTAAAGCTGTCTCGCTATGTTAAACCCATTTAACATAGCGAGACAGTGTTTTAAAAAAACGAGTTATACTAATGGAAAAAATTCCGGGCGACGGGACCTTTTTCCATTAGTATAACTCGATTTACAAGAGGCACGCTGGCCAATCAGTGTGCACGTTTTGGGGGGATCATGGTATAATATTGAATATATTACATACACCTCTTATCTAATTGACTCTGAGGCAGCAAGTGTTACTCACTGTTGTTGGATGCAGATGGTACTGGGTTTGAATGTGGGTAGAAGTAATAATTATACAAGTGTGTATGATACTTTAAATATAGCAACATATTATTATTGCTTTTTATCATTGGGCACATTGGTGCACACCATGCACCATTGTACAATAATTCTTTAAAGAAAAGAAATGAAGAAGACAGGAAAGTGGTGAAATGGGGAGCAAGCAGGGGAAGAACAAAGTGAAAACAAGGCAGGACTGTGCAGGAAGGATGTAGGAAAGAACCACAGCTATCCATTTCTTCCAGAATAAAACATACAAATTTGGCTGAATTTGGACTGTCACTCCCAGAGAGGGGGGTGACCACAACACAATCTGCTGTATAGAGAATTTGAAATAATCATGTGTGTCATGAACATACATGTGCAAAATGGAGAGCTATGTATGGGATGATTTTTTTTCCTGTAGGATAGGAACCCTTTTTTTTTTTTTTTTTTTTTTTTATTTGGGAGAGAGTGAGAGAGAGAGGAATGTTTGGGAAGGGCTGTATGAATGTATCGGTGAGGTGAGTTAGGCAGGTGAGGAAGGAATCGCAGACAGACAAGTAAGCAATACAAGGGTCAGGGACAGTGAAAGACACATGAGGTGGGTGAACACCATGGAAGGAGAGAGGGATGGGAAGTCTTGGTCCCATGCACATCAAGGCGGTTGACAGTGACAATCTAGTCCTCTCCAAGTGGACTGTCATCACTGTCACCTCATTTTGCTGCTGGCCACAGTCCATATATCGGCACCCCCTATGGGTGGTCTGCATTAGGATGGAGAGCAGGTGGCCCATCCTGCATAGGTGTGTGCCAGCAGTGTAGCTCACAGTTAACCATGGGTGATAAACTCATCCCCTCTGTCACTGCACCAAGAGGGAATCACAGGCCTGTCCTGTGGGTAAGATCTACTTTAGGGGCTGGGTAGTGCAGGGGCAGCAGAGGGAGTGCTACCAGGTACTGCACCAGATGTACTGGGCAATGGTGGAGCTGGGGCAGGTGGATCCCATGGGACAGTCCTACCACACTGTGCTGTGGGAAAAACAAAGAATTAAAAAGTAAATACAAAAAAAAAGAAACTAATAACCCCCCCAAAAAAAGAAAGAGAGAGAGAAAAGGTTTGGTGTGAGAGAAAGAAAAGGGAGAATATTATTAACTTCATATGTTCATAGTTTCATAGGTTCATAGGTGTGTACTAGGCTAATGGCCGTGGATCCTGTACAAGCCTAGCCCATAGACGTTCCCTGGCATTGTGCCACCCAACATTACTTCTCAGTGCCTCTATCAAGTAGAGCCACTGGAATTATCCCTGGGGTGAACTTTCTATTTCCCATTCACTCATCAAGATTTCTCTTGAAGAGGGCCAGTAAGTCAAGCAGAAATTGCCTCTTAGTAGATGAAATGAGACAGAGAATAGCTGGAGTTTTTTGAGCCTGTCCAAGTAGGACATATGTTTAAGGCCTAGAATCCTCTTCGTGAGGTACTTTTGTGACTTCTCCAGCTGTTGCAGGTGTCTAGTGAGGTACATGCCAAATGAGGCATTATACTCTATGATTGGTCTAATGAGAGTAGAGTAGAAAGAAATGATGACCTCTTTCTTCCTGGATGCAAAACCCTTGGTAATGAGATGTGCCACATAGAAGGACTTTCTGACCACAGTGACAATGTGATGGTCGAAGGAGAGGTTGCTGTCAACCTGTGTCCCCAGATCTCTTGTAATGCCTTCAGTGTTAAGTGGGCTCCCATCGATGTGGTAATTAGTGGGAACTGAGTTTTTCCCAAAGAGGATGACGACACATTTTTTGGCATTAAGCTTAAGGCCATGGTTTTGACACCAGTCTCAGTGAGACCTTTCTGTAGGATGCCTGCATCACTTGGGAGCTAATAATGGCTCCCAGCTTGCAGTCATCTGCAAACTTGGTCAGACAGTCCCTCTGTGTTGGCCTAGACTTCTGAGAAGTAGATATCAAACAGGAGAGGACCCAGGACTGATCCCTGTTGGACTCAACTTGTGACTGGTCAGCAGTCTGATTTGGAGTCTGCTACTTTCACACTGTGGGTTCTATCTGTGAGCCAATTTGCAACCCACATAACAATATAGTGGTCGATGCCTAGCTTGGTGAGTTTATCAATAATTCTTGAGTGACAAATGGTATCAAAGGCCTTGGCCAGATCGAGGTAGGCTGTATGAACTGCTTTATCCTCATCCACAGCTCTGGTGACTGATTCAAAGAAGTCAACCAGGTTGAGCAGGCATGATCTATCTTTCACAAAGCAAAATTGCGTGGGATCTAGAGTTTGGAGATTCCCTATATCCTTGTTAATTAGGTCCATGATGCACTCCATAGCCCTACATATCAGTCTGGACAGGCTAATAGGGTGATAATTGCCAGGGTCTGTAGTCACACCTCATTTATGTAGAGGGATGACTGTAGCAGTGCACCATTCAGTAGGGACAAGCCTGAGGTGAGGCTTTAAGTGAACAGGGCACAGAGATGCCAGTTCACTTTGTAAATCATGCAGAACACAGGCAGAGATATTATTGGGTCCCATGGAAACTGTATTCTTGGCCTTGGACAATGCAGCTTTAACCTGTGCTGCAGTAATGCTGAGTGCCTGGCATTTTTCCTGCATTGAGATTGGTCCTTTGGGTGGGTGGGTAAACGTGGCACTTAATCTGTCGGCCAGTATGTTGGCAATATCTGTTGGCTCTATATAGGAGGTACCATTGTGCAATAACTCACAACAAATCTGGGTATTGCTGTCGAGATTCTTGATATAACTATAGAAAGCTTTGTGGCTGTTTTTAGTGTCTGCCGCAATTCTGCCTTCATAACTGGCTTAGGAGGTTTTGATGAGAGATTTCAACTTTTTGTTGAGACTAATAAGGGAATTTTTCCAGTCTTGGGACTTCACCTTTTTCTACAGCAGTTTCTTCCTTCTGTTGTAGAGTTTGTTAATGGCAGGGGACCACCAGATTGGCTTCCTTTTTTTGGAGAAGAGCATCTTGATTCTGCTGGGTATGGCTAATTCCACGCATTTATGTACGTCTTCATACAGTGCATTTGTGTATGATTCAGCAGTCATGCATCTATTTTCCATTGGCATGGGTGCCATGATGTTAGCCACCTCTGTTTTTAGGAGTCAAAAGTCAGCTTTGGAGAAGTTTTTTATGGTGGATATCTTTGTGGGGGGTGGGGGGTGGGGAATAGGTGAGATGTTGATTTCCATGGTGATTAGTTTGTGGACGGATCTAACCAGGGAGGAACAGACTATTGGTGTAGAGCAATGGTTGCCCATGTTAGTAATAACCAGGTCAAGGATGTTGCTTCCTCTAGTGGGGGTTAGAATGAGCTGGTCCAGGGGATTGGAATTCATGAATTCCAGGAATTGTTGGGCCAGTGCATTGGTGTATGAGTAGTTTTTCCAGTTGATGTAGAGATAGTTGAAGTCACCTAGTATGAAAGTGTTGGGTTGGATCTTAATAGTTTCCAGGGTGCTTAGGAATGTGGAGTAATAGTCTTGGGCTATGGTTGGGGAACTATAGCAGGCTATAACCTGAATTGCCGTATTACCCAATGTTAGTTGTACCTGGAGTATCTCAGATGCATTATGCTCGGCTGCTAGGCTGGAGGTGTGCATATCCTTTATGAATATGGAGACACCACCACCTTTGGAGCTTCAGTCCAGGTCCATGTGACATACAAAGGATTGATACAGTTATTTTACTCTAGTCTATTACCTTTACTTTTTAACATTCCTCTAACAAATTTCTTGCTTACTTTTAAGACTACACAATTTATAACAGATGCACACTATAGTGCATACTTTAGCCACCAATCCTTGGTGTGTGCATTTATTGTAGATACATGTGTTCCAATTATACTGATTACAGATTACAGAAGGACATTTGTGCCACTGGTATAGAGGTATGAAGTTTCATTCCAATAGTGATGAATACATAATTAGCTTTCTAGTGGTGTAATTGGCCATTGCAGGAATATACCTTTAAATTGTGGACTTGTGCTTAGCAGGTGCAAAGCTCCCAGTGTATAGCCTGGACATCTGTCCTAACCTCAACCTCACTGCTCCAAACACTGATACCCAGCAACCCTCTTGGAAATGAGATAAGCTCTGCAACTTTCTTATAGGATACTGGAAAAGCTGTTAGTCCCAGCCTAACTGCTTCACTTAAGCAATGTATGCACCTTACTATAATATTTCTACGTTGTAATCTTCTAATTGGCTACCTCCACACCACCAGAACCCACTCCTCTCCTTATGTGCTCTTCCTCTACCTTTTTCTTATCCTCTCTCCATCGACTAGTTGGCCATATAGCAGTAGTCCTGTTGGACTTGTTCACCTAACCCGAGCCTCCCTCATCTTACCATCCCCATTCCACTTTGCTACTCCTTCTCCTCTTTTTCCTCTCACTCACTACCCACTTTTGAATCAAATGTTTCCTCTCTGCTGTGCTCCTGAAACCCTACTACCTTTACTGACCTCTCTTTTCACACCCCACTCCCCCACTTTAATACACTGTCCAAACGTCTTCCTCCCCCTTTATTAGACCTATTTTTTCTGCCCCTATTACCTTCTTTCCTCCTCTACTTCTGAATAACTCATCTGCATCTCCTCTAGTCTTCTCAGCTCTCCTCTTCACTGATTGTTTTTCTTAGCTAACAATTCTGATTCAGGTGTAGCCCCACTCTGTTCACCCTCGCTACACTCGGGCTCACTCTGCTCCTCTATCCTACTCCCTTTCCCACCCCATCCCTGCTTGTTCTAGATTTATACTTTAATCTCGCCACTAGGACCTCCCCCACCTCCAATTTTCCAATCAAAGCATACTCTTGCTTTAATCCACTAAGACCTCCCCAACCCTAACTATTCCATTAGCACACACCTACTCCTTTGCTGATTACCTATCCAACCCACTCTCCTAGCATCCTGACTTTCTCCTACACACTTTTCACAATATGCAACTTCAATTTCTTCTACCACCCATCTTGATCATCCTCTCCTGGCCATCCTCTTATCATCTAACCTTGATAACCCTCCTATATCTCCTACTCTGCCCCACATCACACCCACCCCCAAGAATTGGTTCATCTTCCCTATTTCACCCTCCCTATTAAATACTGTGTGTATTCAGTTTCACAAATTTAAATTCATTAAACTCACACTCTCCCCCTCTAAACAGAAACTTATACCCATTACCTACCACCTCTTCTGCACTAAACCTGCCATACCTCCAATCACTCTCCTACCAGATGGGGACATCCACCCCAACCCTGGCCCACTAACTCTGTTCAACCCTACTAACTCCACCACATTTGATAGTCACCTACTCCTAATCTCCCCATCTAAACTCCTTTCCATTTACTCTATAAACCTACAAAGTCTCATGGATTTCCAGCTACTCTCCCCACATCTTAGCCCTAACAGAAACATGCTTCAAACCCCATATTACAAATGCAGAAATCCTTCCCACATGGTAAACATATTCTGGCTAGACAGATTATCCAAGAACATCTTAACCTTACCCCCATCTTAATCCCCCTCCCATATTTCTCTCCTGTAGAACTCATCTTCCTTAACTGCCACCTCAATCCACATAAGAAAATTGCAATTGCATCCATTTATATCCCTCCAGGTAATAATATTCCAGTAATTGAATCTGTACTAGCCTGGACTTCCCAGCATTTATCATATGAAACAATACTACTTTGGGATGTCATCATTGACAGGAACAAACTCACTCCCCTCTCTCTATTCTTAGTATTAACCTTTTTGGGTTCAGCCAACTTATCTCTACTCTCACCTGTATCAACAAAAACTCCAGCTCCTTATTAAACTGGATCTTAGCCTCTAATCTTAATCAATATCAGAATCCCAGCACTCTACCCAACTCTTTAAACAATCACCTCCCAATCTCTGTACAAAGGATACCACCTCGTACCTCTAAAACCCATATTTATAGAGACTGCAGAAAGCTCTTGAATTTCAATGCAGAGAAGTTCAACCAATTATTGTCTCTCATAGACTGTTCCCCCCTTTTCAACCTTCCCCTGAACAAAGCTTTTCTTGAATTTAATAACATTTTTCTAAATATCCTAAACTCCCTTGCTCCCATTAGAAAAATTAGGATCAAACCTAAGCCCGCACCCTGGCTCTCCAAACATACCCTCTCCACCATGAAACTCAGAGACTCCACCTGGAAAAACTGGTCAAAGTCTAAATCTCTGACTGTCTTCCTCAAATTTAAAGAACTAACAAACCTTACAAAAAAAAAAAAAGCCATCATCCAAGACAAGAAAAACTACTACCTAGAGGCTCAGTCCACTCTTATTTCCAACCCTAAAACATTTTGGCACTCCATAAATAATATTCTCTACCCAGGAAAACCTTCTACCCCTAACCCTTTCCCTGACAAATCTCCTATATAAATAGCCTCCCTAATAAATAACTTCTTCATAGACTCAATCTACAAACTAACCCCTCCTGACATCAACCATTCTGATATCCCCACCCCCGCCTCCACCAACCCCGACTTCACCTTTTTCCTGCATAAAATCTTTTCTGCTGAAGCTAAAGCCATGGTCTCCTTCATTTGGTAATTTACCCCCCCCCGCCCCATTTCCCAAACTTGCAGCCAGTACCATAGCTTATCCAGTATCCATCCTTATAAACAACTTCATTAAAGTATCCATAGTCCCAGACATCTGGAAATCATTCTACACAATTCCACTTCATAAAGGAGGTAACTCCACTGACCCAGCTAATTTCTGCCCTATAGCCATCCTCTCATCTCTTTCTAAAATCCAAGAAAAATGCATTCACTCTCAGCTTCTCAAATACTTACTCCTCACCCCCTCTCAACACAGATTTAGGCCCCACCACAGCACCTACACTGCCCTTCTATCCTTTACACAGACAATAGCCAAAGCCAGGGATGACAACAAACTGGTGTCATGCCTATTCCTTGACCACTCTAAGGCTTTCGACTGTCTCCAACCCTAAGCTTCTTAACAAATTAACCAATCTCAGCCTCTCTGCTTCCACAATTAACTGGTTCTCTAGCTATCCTACTAACTGGCAGCAATCTGTTAGATGGATGTCCACCTGCTCTCCCTTCTTACCTATCAACAAAGATGTTCCCCAAGGATCCATCCTAGGTCCCCTTCTCTTTAATATTTTTACTAATAACCATCACTCTGCTTGCTGCACATCTACTCTAATCCAATACACAGATGACTCTACTCTTATTACCCTCACCAACAACCCTACTGACCTCCACTCTCTGACACAAATCTCATTTAACACCATTGAACACTGGCTAATCGATAATCAACTTGTCCTTAACCCCCCAAAAAAGTTACTGCTCTTTCTCCCAAATTCAATGGCCAGTCTTAGGACATCCTTCTCTATCTCTTCCTTAGATAATACAATAATTCTTGCAGACTCTCATACCAAATTGCTGGGGGTCACTATTGATGATCAACTGAAAACTGACATTAACATACAACAGTTCTAAAAAAGACCAACCAAAAACTTGGACTGTTGTACAGACACAAAACATTCTTACCCATTGCTTGTAGGACCTCCTTTGCCCAAGTCTACCTCTTCCATTGCCTTCTCTATGCCTCCCCTATTTTTATTCACCTCCAAGCATACCTCATAACTAAACTCAATCAGACATGCAACCACATAGCTAGATTTGCCAGCAACCTACCATACCAATCTCACCATTGTGTTGCCCTTGAATAACTTTGATGGCTTGAATTCCCTCAACTTCTACTACTATCTCAGCTTCAAATGATAAATTCCTTACTATATAAATATGCCAACTGCCCCTCCCTGTCTAACCTCTTATCCCCTTACAAACCTTCTCAATCCCTTTGCAGTACTGACCAAAGCCTACTGGACACCTTCAGATTCAATAAAACCATAGGTAAATTACTTTACAAATGCTCTATGTCTCAAACTTGGAACAAACTCCATAAGCATCTATGCTCTGTCCTCTCTCCCAGTATTTTCAAAAGAGAACTGAAGAGTTCCCTGACCAACTCTCCAACTTGTACCTGTCCCCACCACACCTAACTATAACCCACCTGAATTCTCTGGATCACAAATGTACTTGTTGCTTTTATATCCACCTATTAATTGTTCATTGTCCTTATTTAATGACTTCATGATACTATGTACATTTTATCTTCTATATCACATGTGTATATATTGTATTCCTCTGCAGATATTTGTATCACATTTCTCTGATTCTAATGATTATATTATTGCTTTACATTTTTGTAACTTGTTTTCTTTTTATAGAGCTTTTCTCCTCGGGTCTCAACTGAAAAGAGTCCTCCGGCCCAGTGGACCAACCCGGTTAACAAAGGACAAACAAATAAATAATAAATATAAATATAAAAAAATAACAGTACTGTATATTTGAAAAGTGTGTTTTTTGAACCCACAACCAATGACTATGCTAAAATACTCTGTCCTACAGACTACTGCATGCATACTTTTCATTTTACAGTTTAGAGATGTATGCCCACTGTTATTTGAGAATATGGCACCACAGCTTTGTGCTTCAGACTAAGGCATACTTAGTTTCTTTTACAGTTGGGATATGCATACTGAATTTGATACAACTCTATTAAATACCAGCTAAGTGGTCCTTAACTTTCAATGCTACAAAATGACTATTAAGACTTTCGGCTTTTCCTGATTAGGGGTCGCCACAGCGGAACTCCAGTCTGCTCATGATTGGCAGTGGATTTTTACAGTGCCGAATTG
Source organism: Protopterus annectens (assembly GCF_019279795.1). Taxonomy (NCBI): domain Eukaryota; kingdom Metazoa; phylum Chordata; order Ceratodontiformes; family Protopteridae; genus Protopterus; species Protopterus annectens. The sequence goes on along the minus strand of NC_056733.1, from coordinate 445,846,709 downwards.
CCAGCTCGATGCCCAATCTTCAACGAAGGCACACCCATTCATGCTTGCACCTACCTGCATGTCGTTAACGTCACTCGACCGTGGGGTGGACATGCAGACTCCACACAGAAGGTGCTCTTGTCAAGAGTCGAACAGGCCAACCTCTTGCTGTGAGGTGACAATGCTAACCACTGCACCACTGCGGCATGCTGCAAAATTACTATAAAAAATACTATTATTAAAATACTATTTAGATAGTACTGTTCCGATGGATACATACCACATGCTTCTTGCATCCTTGCTAGATTGAACATTCAAGACTCTCTCCTCAGCAGCTGTGGAAAAAAACAGAACAGTTAACATACACCAACACAGCAGCCAGCACTCCTCACACTGTGGTGAATAGATGGTTAACAAATAGCACACTTCCTTACTAAGTAAACATAACTTTATTCTGCCATAACAGCATGCCAGTTTTGGCTTAATTAGCCTTCATCAGTGCTTCATTACCAACAAACAATGTTACAAGACTTAAATACATACCCCTTACAAATGATTGGTCTCTTACACATTCTCATTAAGGCCAGGAGGGAACAAGGCTCCCAGCCAGATAATCCAGCCTTTCTCTTTATTATTTAACATAGTATGGCATCCTTCTTTAGTACCCCTGTTTATCACAATCTTATCAATAATAACAAAATGAAAAATTGCAGTTTTGTGCTGTAAAGTATGTTTATATAAAGCGTTAGAACGTCTGGCACATTTAATATTACTAAGATGTCCAGAAATCCTGAGTTTCAATGAACGTTAAGTTTGTCCAACATAGAATGCTGAACAGCTGCATGTGGCCAAATATATAACCCAGTCTGTATCACAATTCCCAAAAATATTAATTTGATACACCTTTGATGTATTAGAAGATGAAAAACATACAGCCTTAGGAACATATTTACAAAAAAACTGCAATGACCACAGGAATGGTAATCTGATAAATCTACCAATATAATGAAACAAAGAGAGGAATACATGAAGGTGGTACTGATCAATGATAGGAGCTTAAACAAGAAACTTCACTCTGTATTAGCCTTGAACACCCTAAACAATGTGGACAACTGTGTTGTGAGTTTAAAATGGTGGAAATCATACCAGCTGTGCAGTGTGGTAATGCCTTCTACAAGTTTAGATCAGCTACTGTATAAGAGGTTAAAAAAGATGAGGTTTCTCAGTCTATCCAGAAAAAAACTTGCATCAAGGCTGGTAAAGCAACATGATGCACTAGAACATCTTCATGTTCAAATCATCATCATCAAAAATATCCCATACCATATGTCAACTTGTTACAAATTTCCCTCCTTGACCCATGAAAGCCACAGCGCCTATCTCCTCAAACTAAAATCAATGTTACTCCCAATATCATATCCCAATGTGACCTAAACTTTCCAACTATAGAGTGGGAAACCTACAACACCACTAGTGTACATGCACAGAGATTGCTGGACCTTGTCAATACAAACACCCTGGAACAATTAGTCAGAGTTCCAGCTGGAAGGAAACATCTTGGCTCTTTTCCTACTATTATGGAGGCATCTTGCATCATCCCTTGTGCATCTTCATCACGTGTTTGTTGGTTTGACCATAAAGCTGTCTCCTTCAAAATAAAACTGAAACCAGGGACCCCTTTCACCCAAGGTACCTGTAAAAGTTTCTCCAAGACAAGCTACCTACTCCTAAGTGACACATTGGCAAACTTGAAATCCCCACAAAACCCAGTTACCAGCTTAATACATGGAAATGTACTCCACCTCAGTAAATCAGCATGTAAACAACTGCATAGCTACAGCTCTACACTGTAAGAACAATCTCAGGATAAACCCCAGAAACAAGCCCCTATGATGGAACTAATATATCAACAACCTTTACAATAAAAGGAAGAGAATTTTGACCAAAATAAGAAGAGTAATTCCCAGAATGACAGTGCCCTCAGCACTGAAATAAATGAATAACTCATACGATGAATAGAATCCACCAAAGCCAAGTTTGAGGCTAAAATAGCCACCCAAGCCAAAGACAACCACAACGCCCATTTTTATGTTCATACTGTGCCCCTTAAAGTCAACTGTCCCAAAGATTATTTAGCTAATTCAACTTTCTTGCAGTGATTAAACCATTCACCCAGACTCTTGTCCTTTCTAATAGAAAAAATGACATCTGCCAGGTAATATTTTTTTACACAATCATCCATCAGTAGAATGTACCCATATTTTTGAATCCGATCCATGAAAAACTAGTATTACAACCAAAATTTGTGATAAGCCTAAGGGATCCAATCAAATCTTTTCTTGGTTGGTATTGTAATAATTTCTCCCTACCAACTTTTGTTATTGAGTCACACCCATTATGTGTATCAGATTGCTTAAATCCCCTGTCACAAAACATCCTCACCATGTCCTGCATTTCAGTATTATATTCTGATTCAGAAGAACATATTCTTTTTAATCTCGTAAACTGAGATTTTGGTATATTTCTTATAACATGTAGGGGGTGACAACTACTCACAAAAAGCAGAACAGAACACAATTATGAATCCCAGTCTTGACTATATTCAGCTTGTAACTCTTACAAGTACTCAATGAAATTGATACTTATACATCTGTCAGTTATCCCTAGCCCAACATTCCATGATCAAAAAGTCAAGGGTATCCTGCTTCCTCCTCCAGAGGTCATAAAAATGATGTCTGCATTGTCCACCTGTGCAGGGGGTATCTGTCACACTGGTTAAGGCCCTGGCAACACTATTCTGGGCTTCAGACATATTCTAAACCAGAATAGTCCCGCTGCAGGAACCTGGACTCATGCTTTCTAACCAGGAGTCCAACAAAAATCTTGGCCTCCTGGACAGCCTAGCACTGCACTGGAAAGCACACACCCTCTCCAGCAAATCAGACATGCCTGCCATAGTTCAAGCTCAATGCCAAGTGAGCATTTCCTGCCAATTGCAGTTCATATAGTGCTGTTTCCCACATATTCCATGCCTTGCACTTACTAATAGTGCACTCACATTGAATTTGCAACATTTAAAAATGTTGCACATCACTTAGCATCACACAGACATGATAGGTGAGAGTGTGCACTGCCGAGCACAGTGTTTGCATGATAGTAAGAGATGCACAACAGCGCCAAAATGATTTCTACCTGATTAGGTATACAGACACCTGTTTAAATGGGCTAGTCAATTTCATCATATATACAGTCCCCCTACACTTGCAGCTATTACAAGAAGATTAAAAAAACAGTTGTGTATCTTGCTCTTTATTGCTATAATTTGCACTCCCACAACAGTAAAACAAAACTTGCACACCCTGTACAAGAACCCCAAACCATCTGCACTCGACCCCTACATTTAACACCTGCTGCCATGGGATTAGTGAGATGGATATCTGCTGTCTTAGTAGTTATTGTAAGGTTCTCCCCGTTAACAGTAGAGCAACACCGCTTACCATGGTTGTGCAATACACAATATTAATTGAATGCATGCGGTTCATATGTGTGGCTGTCTGGTTTCTGTCTATGACTTGGGGGGTCCATTTCTCCAGTTTCTGCACTGTTGTGCTTTGCACAAACCAGGTAAGCACAGCTAAACATGTTTATGCCAAGCAGTGTATTGTGCAAACACTGGCAATAAAAAATAAATAAATGAATAAAAAAAGGATAAAACAAATTAAAACACAAAAGGTAGACTGTCCACAGTTTTGCAGAATGTCCAGATATTTGCATCGTATACTTATCCTTTTCTTTGTAAAATGGATGGTTTATTGTGAAATCACTGAAGATTGCAGTCAATTTTTCATGACCTATGCATTTGTGTTCCTTACTTCATCTCTTTCAATCAATGCATGATTTCCCTTTGCCCTGGAATGATCCACATTCACTGTACAGGTTTTGAGGCGAGTAACACTGGGGCAAGCTGTGAAACCTTCTCTACCTGCATTGCGCATCATTAATATTCTTGGTGTGAGATTGAGCAATGCCACATGATGCACAGTATCGCGTATGCAAACACATTCCATGTAGGCTCTGTGCAGAACCTACACTGAGTTTATTGAATCTGCAGATTAATTATTCTGGTATTTAAATGATCTAAGACAATGATTTGACAAGGCACCTGACTTCAACCATTAAAATCTAAGTTATAAATAATTACAAAATTAATGAATATATTGTAAACTTAACCCTTGAATTATTGGTTTATATTTCCTTTTCAGTTTTAAAATGTTCCTAATTGGAACACCATTGTTGATTTCAATCAAAACTATGGTATTCAGTTTTAATTCCCATTGCAGTTTCTTTTGTTCTAAAGCAGCATCAATGTCACAATACCCTTCAAGTCAATTAAAACATGGTCTGTGTCAAAACATTGAATTTCTTATAACCTTTTTAACTAATGTTGTGTTTATGCAATGTAGTCACAGTTGCCTGCTTTTTATTGGGGTTTATATTACCATATCGCATGCTCAGAAGAGCGAACGACAGATAATGAACCCCATGTAAGCGAAAGCTTACAATGTCGAAACTTCAGAACAGCGATTATTTTCCAATGGAAAACAATCGCTGTTCCAAAAAAAAAAACAGTAAAACATTACTTAACATGGGGGGGGGGGCTTTGCCCCACACACCCCCTACTTAAATATATCAACTCCGAGATCACACTACAGTGCCAAAAAGGCAAAGTAGCGAAAGCGGCCAAACAAATTTTTTCCCAGGGAAAGAATTTGCTGAAATGCCCTTCGCTATTTTGCCTTTTCATGCTTTACTGTTTGACAAAGACACATTCAACAACCTGCATCTGCGATGGCATAATAGGAAACATTTTTATTGGCATAGCAGTATTCTGTGGTGCTATATTAAACCCTTTCTTGTTTATCTACATAAAATGTGTGACAAGTATGTAGAACTAAATACACCACTCCAAATGACTGATCACCAAAATAGTTTTCATATGCAGAAACATTAACATTAATCTCCTCAAGAATAAATATAAATTGTTGGCATCTTCAAAATTTGTAGGTGTCATCATGTTTGTTTGCACAAACTTGAAACTTTTGTTGGGTTTCTAGTGACATTTTCTAGTTCCTTGTATTTTTAAATGTGACTGTAGGTTCTGACCATACTAGTTTATAAAACTCCACACTTTCTTTTATAATATTCCAAGTTGGTCTGATAGTATTTATTATAGTTCTCAAAAGTCTATTCTCAAACAAAGGAGCTGCTTAAACTTACATTGTCACTGGGTATATAGCTATTATAGTAAACATAATGCTATTCAATAAAATGGGAGCACATCCTTTACTTCAGTTTTTGTTAACATCATTAATAATGGATGGTAATTTCCATATATATTATCCCCCTTCCGCAATCATATTTTAATGTATGTACTACTGTATTAAAATGCAATTCAGATTCACCGTGGAAAGTCTAACCATCTTAATAATAATAATGATAGTAATAAAAATAAAAATAACAGTAAAATGATCCATTTAACTGACTCTGGATGTTGACTTTATGCATGTAGATAATTTCTAAAGGTAGATTTCCTATACTGCAATGAAGTAACAGTATAACATAATATATTGGAAGTCCAGACTGATAAAAAATGTTTCCTTTTCCCACTACAGAATCCAATGCTACTTCTTTCAACTGATTGCAATATGAGCGACTGAATATAAAAAAGTTTTTTTTTTATAGCACTAGATCTACAACTGCACAGGTAATAGTTTTTCACCTGATCACATTACTAATACTTGACATATACTTTCTTAATATGTCAAGACCTTCTACATGGGGCAGGATGGTGTATAAATTATTCACAACAGATGAAACCAAAATTATCTTTTCATCATATATAACATCTTTCAACAAATGCATAAAAGTGTGAGAAATCTTTCAAACAAAAGATATCTTGCAACAAAAATGGTTTTCAAAATGTTCTACATAAATTGCAAGAAGCTCAGTTTTTGAGTCACCCGCTAAAATGCTTTGGTGGGTACATTGGTCTTTACAATTTTTGTTTTGTTTTTGATATACCAGCATTTTTGACAGTTTATGCCTTTTACCTTTAATGAAGTGAAATGCTTCTGGTGTAATACACTCATTTGAAAGTACATCTGTCAATGGCTCATAAAATGAGGGATAAGATGTGCATAATTGTTTCAAACTGAAATATTCATAGAATTCAAAACTTTTTTATTAAAAAAATGCCTCCAGTCTTATCTTGCTTCATTATTCTAATGTTGTTGTCCTTTTCCAAAAATATTAGAAATGGCAATTTGATAGAAATAAGAATAAAAAAATATTATTCACTCAGTGGTTCAAAAAATCTTATAATACCAATTTCATAGAATGTTGCAAATATTACTAAAGTGCTATTTCTGGGTGGTTTGAAAGTATTTCTAGTTTTTAATTGACTGCAAGTACATGTATTATCATTTACGTATTGCAAAATAAGACAAATTTAACTTGTGTAAATAATTTCAGTTCAGTAAAGTGTCCTTTCTATGTTAGTACTCGATGATGAGAATAAAGATGAATTGCTTTTTAAAGACATTGTATTTAAGTGAAGACAAAATATTATTGGAGGGGATCTATAATAAAAAGTGGGTTATAAGGCATGTCTTTTGAATTTACAGCCTCTTAGTCCCCTGTCTCCACCTCTTCCTTTGTGGTTGCTCTGTTTATGCCAAATTGCTCATTTCTTGTCTTGGAGTCTTCACTTCAACATTGCTGGAAGATGTATTGTGTACCCTTATTAGAAGTTGCCAATACTGCCCAGCTATTCTCACCAATCATCTTAAATTTAGCTCTTAAAACTTTCTATTAGATACATTTTCATTATTTACTGAATGGATGTTTGCTCTCACCAAAGGCAGATGTTTTGGCTTGTTTATATCTTTAAGTGGATTAGCATTTCCTGAGGTGTATTCTTTTAAACTGATATATATATATATATATATATATATATATATATATATATATATATATATATATATATACACACACACACACACACACACACACACACACACACACACACACACACACATATATATATATATATATGTGTGTGTGTGTGTGTTTTTTTATACATATTTTGGTGCTGCTGGAATCACATGCTTTAACCTTATGCAATATCATACTATCCGGTATAAACAAAAAGACTTGTTTTGAAATGACTCATACGTTTTTTTTTTTTTTTTTTTTTTTTTACTCAGTTATTGAAAATTGCTAGTAAAAAGAAAACACTCCATAAGCTGCAGTACACCCCTAACCAAATAACTAGTCATTCCCTCAAGACTTAGTAGTAAATCCACCTAAACAATATCCTTAACAAACCAAAATCCAAGCAGTTATTATTAACCCAATGATCCTTTGAATCTTCCCTGTTGAAACCACAGACCAACATTTCCACACAACTTCTTTAGAAATCCTGATTGAGCTGGGTATCTTAAGATAGTGTAGGAACTGCCTTGTGGTGTGTTAAGATCATCTATTACTCAAGCAGCATAGCACAGTTTTTTGACACTAAAATCATCAGCAGTGCCCAACACCTCAGTATGCTCATCACAATGCACATAATAAATCATATGTCGATGTTTTAAAAATTAACTTGCCTAAGCCTCAAACACCACCACAATACAACACAGGCACAAAGCACACTCAGCAAGTTAAACATACCTCCTCACATAGCACAAGGAGTCCCAAGGTCTTGGATGCAGAGCCCATAATGCAGACACCTAGTAAACCAAGCATTTTAGTTATAGATGACTCCATTGTAAGACATGCAGATGTACCGCTAAGCAAGGAATGAGTGACAGTTATGTGTATGTCTGGTGCCAGGATCCATCAGATTGCACACATACTCAACTCCTTGAACTACAAGTACTGGTATGACTCTATCATAGTACATGTGGTTGTCAATGACATGAGGTGTACATACCTGGACTTTGTCAAGAGAGGCATGATGAAGCTTCATGACTATGTGCCCAGGCAGGTATAAGCCTAGCACTGAGTAGCATTCAACCTTCTCCAAGGATAATGCCACACTTTGATTAAAAAAAAAAAAAAAAAAAAAACTGTTGATTTGCTTACTTTCTAGTGTCATTTGAAAGGGGTTCAATATCTTTTAACTTTGGAGAAAATGACTGACAGACCAAACTTCTTCATCATAGATGGTCTGCATCTGTCCCCACTAGGCTTTCAGTTATTGGCAAAGACATTGTCCATCACTGTAGTGCCTATTTTAGGCAATAGTAATCTGATAAATCTACCAATATAATGAAACAAAGAGAGGAATACATGAAGTTGGTACTGATCAATGATAGGAGCCTAAACAAGAAACTTAACTCTGTATTAGCCTTGAACACCCTAAACAATGTGGACAACTGTGTAGTGAGTTTAAAATAGTGGAAATCATACCAGCTGTGCAGTGTGGTAATGTCTTCTACAAGTTTAGATCAGCTACAGTGTAAGAGGTTAAAAAAGATGAGGATTCTCAGTCTATCCAGAAAAAAACTTGCATCAAGGCTGGTAAAGCAACATGATGCACTAGAACTTCTTCATCTCCAAATCATCATCATCAAAAATATCCCATACCATATGTCAACTTTTACAAATTTCCCTCCTTGACCCATGAAAGCCACAGTGCCTATCTCCTCAAACTAAAATCAATGTTATACCCAATATCATATTCCAATGTGACCTAAACTTTTCAACTACAGAGTTTGAAACCGACAACTCCACTAGTGCACATGCACAGAGATTGCTGGACCTTGTCAATACAAACACCCTGGAACAATTAGTCAGAGTTCCAGCTGGAAGGAAACATCTTGGCTCTTTTCCTACTATTATGGAGGTATCTTGCATCCTCCCTTGTATATCTTCATCAATTGTTTGTTGGTTTGACCATACAGCTGTCTCCTTCAAAATAAAACTGAAACCAGGGACCCATTCCACTCAAGGTACCTGTAAAATTTTCTCCAAGACAAGCTACTTACTCCTAAGTGACACATTGGCAAACTTGAAATCCCCACAAAACCCAGTTAACAGCTTAATACATGGAAATGTACTCCACCTCAGTAAATCAGCATGTAAAAAACTACATAGCTACAGCTCTACACTGTAAGAACAATCTCAGGATAAACCCCAGAAACAAGCCCCTATGATGGAACTAGTATATCAACAACCTTTACAATAAAAGGAAGAGAATTTTGACCAAAATAAGAAGAGTAATTCCCAGAATGACAGTGCCCTCAACACTGAAATAAATGAATAACTCATAAGATGAATAAAATCCACCAAAATCAAGTCTGAGGCTAAAATAGCCACCCAAGCCAAAGACAATCACAAGGCCTATTTTTGTTATGTTCATAATCTAAGAAACACATTGTAGCAATGCACCAGACTGATTGTGAATGATGTTACCTAAAGTGAGGCTTAAGATGTAGTGAACCTATTCATTGTAAACTTTACTTCTCTCTTCTCATTTGTCTATCCCACAAAATATATATGAAAATGACTCACTTTCAGTATTAACATATATCCAAGTAGTAAAAGCACCACCAAAAGCTAAAATACCACATTAATTCATCTTGACAATATCCCTGCATGCATTTTAAATAACATGATGCATGAGTTAATCCCCCTAGCAACACTGTTCAATCTCAGCTTCCACATAGGTTTTGTACCAAGTGAATGGAGAACAGTTACAGTCATTCCCCTGCTTAAGGGAGGACCTTTTACATACCAAGGCAATAATAGAACCATAAGTCTGACCAGCCTCATATGTGAAGCCATGGAAAGACTTATCATGGATCTAATCAATAAGGACACTGGAAATCTCCAACAGTGGGCTCATCTTGGTTTGGATGGGAAAAGGGCAAGCCATGCTTACTCAGCTTGGTGAACATTTTTGAAAAGGTCACCAAAGCAATGATGAAGGCTAAACAGTACACACAGTACACCTTTACCTGTTCAAAACTTTTGACTCACAGTGACTGATGGAAAAGCATTTTTGTTGCAGAAGTTTGTGACTTAAGAGGCATAGAAGTGGTATGGATATTGGCTGTGCAGGTAGCCAATTTGTTTTAACAAAGACTTTAAAGTCTTTGAGGTCTAGAATGATAAAATCTACAGATATTACTGAAAATGGACTGGAACAATGAAACATGTTTGGATTGTGCTCTACTAGTAGGTAGGCTATATTTAAATCTATACAAGTAGAATCACTTTCCCTGTAGCTATTCTACCTTCTGATAAGTGGAAGTGAAATATTACCTTATCTTAAAAATAGATGTGTGTTGACATTGGGTAACTTAGTTTAAGGTTTGTTTATAAAGGGAGCAATAGCGCTGGTGAGAAAACTGAACCTTGGCGGAAATGGAGTTAGTAGAGTTGAAGATGATGATACAGAGCACATTTGAAAAAGTAGTACCTTTGGGAAAGAAATATTTGAAATAGTTAAGACTAGTTTTACTAAATAATGCGTAGATGTTCATTGTTCATTCACTCTATTTTGTTTCCAAACTCTAAGTCTTATACAAGGCATTCATATATTTTACATCTACTAAAGATGGATTGTAGACTCTAGCACCCAAGCAGTTTAATAAACTTTCTTTAAATCCAGCAAGAATTTCTATTTTTCTTATTGTAATAGGTAAAGTATTCTACCATATACCAACTCTGTAGTAAAATGTATTTCTTAGCAGCTTAGATCTTGCTATCTTAACTTCCATAAACTTCCATAAACTTATTCTTATTTCTAGTTTCCAAAATATTGTCCTTACAATTAACTCATAAAGTTAAAGCCTTTTGAGGGCTTGAATGATAAATCTGCAGATGGGATTAGAGATGGACTTGAGGGAAGAAATGTGCTTGGATTTAATAGTGAATTTGCTGTATTTTAACCTGAGCAAACAGAATCCGTTTCCATGTAATTATTCTACCTTCTGGTTAAATGGAATTGGTACTATATTGTCTTATCCAAAAATAGATGTGTGTTGATTTTAGACTTTGATACTTTATGGTATAGCTGAAGTTAAGATTTTCATCAAGCCATACCTGGAGGTAACATATAAGTTTGATTGTTTCAAGGGGAACACTGCTCAAGTTGCATGCATTTGAGGTGAAAGGAGCAGAGGATACATTTTGTTGTGTACCAAAGAACAATGTCTTTCTTTCTTTCTTTTTTTTTTTGGCACTATTAAGTATATGCTTGATGTCTGGTAGCTAAGTAGACAGGTAAGCAAGGTGATATTCTATAGTTTAGATTATATAGTTGGAGATGGGGATCTGTAAATTACCTTTCCATTTGAATGTAAGATGATATTAAGATGATATAAATTAGAGGAAAGTTTAATTATAAAGAGGGCTAATAGTCTTGGAGAACAAACTGATCCTAAGAGAAGAAATGGGATTAATGCAGTTGACGATGATGATGATGAGAAGCTTATTTTAAGTTTGTAGTAACTGAGAGAAAATCTTTGAAACAGTTTTGAGTATTTTGACTAAATCCTGTAGAGATCATCAGTGTTCAATGTGTTTTGCTTACAGACTCAAACCCTTGTACAAGGCCTTCAAAGAGTTTATCATCTTGAAAAGATGGTTCATAGATTCTAACACCCAACTAGTTATCTATATTTTCCTTAAACCTTGTATGATATTTTTCCTAATAGATGTTGTAAGACATACCACCACATATTTACTTTAATCATGATGAGGTCTCCCCTATCTAACCAATAATTACTGGAAAAAAGTGAAACCTTCTCTAATATATACATTTAACTAAGCAATTTTACACCTGTCTAGAAAAGCATGTTTGCATCCTTTCCGAACTTTTTATTTAAGAGCTATTGTAACAACACACCGATACCCTGTATTGACTAGTCAGTCTGATTAATGTCTTGTATATTGAACTAAAACTCTATCAAGCTAACTTGCTGTTCACAGTATATTTCTAAGCTCAGTATACCACTTTCTGACCACCCCTATTAAATTAAAAAATGATTTTTTTTTTTTTTTTTTTTTTACTGGAATGGTGCCTTTTTAAAAGGCAAAAGGATATCCTGGTTTTGTGGTTTCAAAATGTATGTTCTTTATTTTTTTTTAACAATTAACTCCATGTTACATATGTTGGGCCAGTTCGCAATATTGTTTAGATAACTTTACAATATATTTGTTTGAAACCTTTTTGACCAAAGACACAATTACTGAGTCATTAGTGAACTTGTTTACCCATATCTCACTTGATAGAGGAAAACTTGAAATAAATATAATAAATACCATGGAGCCTAATACAGACTCCCTGACATAACCTTTTTATCATCTGATATAACTTTTCCAGTTTTTGCCCTGCACTTCCTTTCCGTTAGTCACTTTCCTAACCATCTTATCACATACCCATTAAACGTATCCTCAGCCGTTAGTCTCATGAACTCCTTATGTCAGACTCTGTTGAAGCCAAGTCTAAGTAAATAACACTGGCTGGGAGACCTGTATGGTGAAACTAAGAAGGACTGGGTGATCAATCAGTTTGAATGCCTTTGTTAAATCAATGATAATTACTCCATTTGGAAGGCCTTTGTGCCTTGAAATATGTCATCCCTGTCAATGACAGTATACAAGGCTGTCATGGAGCTTCTAATTTTCTACAATCCATGCTGATATCATGAAAGTATACTTCAGTGTTTTCAACATCCTGTAAATTATATGAATATCAGTTTTCAAGGACTGTAACTAGTGTGATGAGCATGGTCTGAAGTTGCTGGGTATTTGTGATTTATTAATGTTTGTGACAGGCATTGTAGTGTTACCTAGGCATAGGTTTTAGATGTATGGAAGTGCATCTAGGATTTGGTTGATGCAGAGTCATATGAAGCATGAAAGATGGTGATCAACACCTACAGAAGCACCTTGCAGAATTTAATTTAACATTTTTTTGTTGTTCTTTCCTTTTACTGATTCTAAAATAGGATGTGGGAATGAAAGAACTGTGTTCAGGGAATTGAGAAATGCTTGTCTGGAGAAGAAGATAGAACTTTTTTTATTTGTAAGAGTAAAAGGCTGTAATGATCTGATATAGGAGGATTTGCACCTTCTAGTCATTTTCTTAAGTTTCTAAGGTAGATTAATGTTTCTTTAGTATGTATGTGATGTTTTCTATTTGTAGCCAGGCAGTATCTTCTACTTTAATAAGACCTTTAAGCTCCTTCGTAATCCTAAGGTTTTGACTTGCTTTGCTATTAAACTTCTACCTTGGAGCATAAAGAAACAAGTCCAATCATTCTTTGTAAGTTTTTCATACATGACAGTGATATTTGTATGAAATTTAGGCAAAACTGTGAGTAGTACTAGAAGGGGACTGTTATGCTTTATGTTGAGAGTGAAAGTAATGCAGTTGTGGTCACTGTCATTTGTTATTATGAAGTCAAGTACCCAGTGATTTCCTACGTGAAGGCTTGGCATGAAAGGTCCATTATTAAACAGCATTAGCCCTAAGTTTGTAAGAAAATCACAGATGCTATTGTTTGAAAGTGTCAGTTATGTTAATTTTGACATTTCCAAGAATGATAATGTTTCAGTAAGTTTTTTTATGCTTCAGAATTTGAATAACTACTTGTTTGAAACAGCTCTGTTTCCTGGGAGAGGGAGGTAAACAATACTGAGGGGTGTAATATGTTTTTTAAGGAAATATTAGGTAGGATTCAGTTGGTGTTTCATTTTTTTTTGCAACACATTTACTGAATTATCACTTGTGACATAGGTGCATTTACATTTATATAAATGTAATCAAACTGTACTAACAAGTTAAAATTAACAAACATTATACTTCTCGTATATTGCTATATATCATATAGCCTAAGTGACATTGTCTTTCTGTCAGCTATAGTCATGTTTTGGGCGATACTTGACATTAGATTTGTTATCTAGAAGGACAGTTCCCTCTTTAGTTTTGTTACCAAATCTACAATTAACTATATATTCAAAAGCTCAGCAGTGATCAGAAATCTGGAGTACTTGTCTTAACCTAAGATTCTCTTATAACTATTGCATGAGAGGCAGTATCTCTCAAGGAAGGCTAGAAATGTTTCTAGTGTGTTAAGCATGTTATTATAGCAATAACCCATGCCTGGGTGTAGGTAATGCTGGATTTACCCATGGTTGGTGTGGTTTGGTCACGAGGGCAAAGCCCGAGTGGCCAAACAAAGCCAACCATGGGTAAATCCAGCATTACCCACACCCAGAAGTGGGTTATTGCTATTATACAATGACATTATTTAAGAAAAAAAATAATTACTTTTCTTAAATAATGGCATTGTATAATGCCTCCTTGCTGCTCTTCCGCAGCTGTCTGGTATTCTGTGGCAGTTCTGATGTACTGCACGTGTGTATGCCTATGCAGTACATCAGAGCTGTGGGCAAAAGCAATGGAGAAAGCAAGATCTCCGTTGCTTTTTACAAAGTATTTTGCTATATTAAATGCATTTAACATAGCAAGACAGCTTTAAAAAAAGCAACAGAGAATCTCCATTGCTTATTTTAAAGCTGTCTCGCTATGTTAAACCCATTTAACATAGCAAAACAGTTTTGAAAAAAGCAACGGAGAAAGCAAGATCTCAGTTGCTTTTTACAAACTGTTTCAGTATGTTAAATGGGTTTAACATAGCGAGACAGCTTTAAAAAAGCAACGGAGAATCTCCATTGCTTATTTTAAAGCTGTCTCACTGTGTTAAACCCATTTAACATAGCGAGACAGTTTTGAAAAAAGCAACGGAGAAAGCAAGATCTCCATTGCTTTTTACAAACTGTTTCGCTATGTTAAATGGGTTTAACATAGCAAGACAGCTTTAAAAAAAGCAACGGAGAATCTCCGTTGCTTTAAGCTGTCTCACTATGTTAAACTCGTTTAACATAGTGAGACAGTGTTGCTGTAAGAGATATAGTAATGGAAAAAGTCTGGCCGACCGGACCTTTTTCCATTACTATAACTCGGATTAATAATGTGCACGATGACCAATCAGTGTGCACGTTTTTGAATATTAATGGGGGTTCGTTGTATAATGGTATTTAATACATATAGCCTGAGGAAAGATGTCATGTCTTGTACACAGAATATTCTTATTGGGATACAAGAAGCCTTGGTTCAGTTCTATATTGGCAACTTGTAACAGAATATATACAGTAAAGCTATAAAAAAACAGGACAACCTAATAGGTTTGGTAGTTCTCTTTAACTTATTGTCTGAAAATAGGTTGATGTCAAAGGAGAGAGACATTGTGTGCTTGAATGTTGCATTATTAGGAATGGAAGGATAGTTAGGAAAAAAGACTGGACTTTTAGAGATGATGCAGTAAGGGTTGGCATAATGGTAAAGGTGTTTATCTCACTAACAAAAAATATTTGTTTTCAAGGGAAATTGTTTGGGCTTAATTAGTCCACAATGGCAACTACCCTACTACTTACCTTCCTCCCCTATGAACCTGTGCAAGTGGAAAAGGGGCAGCTTATTTGTCTGGCTGTTAGAGCAGAGGACTAAAATTCCAACCTGTTAAAGAGCTGTTTCTTGTGCCAAAAATGCAAGGTTTGAATATTTCAACCTTCATTTACCTACTGCATGACCTGGGATAAGCCACTTTAACACATGTTGCTTTGGGCATATATGCATTTGGGCTAGACTCCTTAATGGTCTCCTGAAGTGCATACAAATATTTAGGTTGTCAATTGGCATAATTGTTAAGGTGTTTACTTCACAGACACAAAGTACAGGGTTTGATTCTCACCTTGGGGATATTGGCTTGGATTTATATCCCACACAAGGTCAGCTAGCCTAGTACTTGCACATGGACTATTAAGTCTGGTAGTTGGCACATTGGGTTAAGGCTGTGAGCTCTATTTTCTGTGGTACAGGGTTTAATTTCCTCAGCCCTTATTTGTCTACTCTGTGACCTTGAGCAAGTCACTTAACCAGGCATAGCTCCTGGGTCTCCCCTGAGAAAGAACTGTTCAACTAGTGGGCCTACCTAATTAACAAATGGGTATTATTATTATTATTATTATTATTATTATTATTATTATTATTATGTGGGGGAGGAAGTGAAATTTTAAAAACAGGTAGGCAGTAACACAATATGCTTTTGTAAGAATTATTATAGTTGAGTGACTTTAAATATGTACAGTGTATAATCAGTGGGTGAAAATAGTAATGAATATAAAGTTATAAGCTGGGGAAGGTAGTAAGGGATTGGATTTGGAGAGGGCGGAAACAGGCAACTGATCAAGTGAGCAGTAGTAACTCAGTGTTTCCATAAACAAAAGAGGTTTAACAGCAGAGCATGTTGAAGCACAGTAAAGGAGTTTGTAACTGTACAAAGCTTGTTTGATATCAATTATATTAACTTTTAAGTAAGAAGTTCTGTGGCACTGTTAAAACAAAAAAGGGACATACAGAGTATAATTACTATGCAAGGGCGTTTAACAGAGAACCCACTGCTCAATGCAAATGGGAGCCCTACATGGAAACAAAATTACCTTACCAAGTGGCATACTATGTGTCAGGGCACATAAAGGTACACAGATGATAAATAAAATAGTGTCAGTAAAAGACACAATGCACATTGGATATGGGAATCATCTCCTGATATGGAGATGTTTTTCCTATTGATTACTGCTGCAGTAATCTTAGCTATATTGGCTATATCCTGCCAAGGATGTAACAGCAGGTCAGATTCCAAAGCTTTAGGCCACCTTCCATGTGCCTAAACTGTTAAGCAATTCAAGTTGAGCTGACTAAAAGGCAAGTTTGGGTGTGAATCCTTTCAGTGCTTTACTGCCGTCAAACAGTATGATCTGCTGAGGATTTGGGGGAGATAAGTTCACTTTGGGGGAAAACAACCTCCCAATTTCTTATTTTTTTGCTG